>NC_071087.1:108233497-108545997 GCF_027358695.1 Spea bombifrons | reverse complement strand
GTAGTAACTAGTAGTAACTAAAATAATCTAAACACTGTTAAAAAAAAAAAAAAAAAAACTCCTGTGCCAGCTGACACATCATTACATTTTAGGCTCTTCCTAAACAGGGTAGTATTGCTTCTCTGCACTGTCCCTTTAATACCATTGCTTACTGGCTGCATGTAATGAATACCTCCTTCATATTGTGGTGATGAAAGAGACTGATAGTGGCCGCCTCTGTACCTTTTAATGGGGAATAGATTTACATGACATATAACGTGGCTGAAGAAATATAGTTGCATTCTGGATGACAGTCATTGGGGAGGTAATGATTATATATGACTTAAAGAATACTAAAGCTGCCTTACAACAATTGGGTCCTCCTGCCTGGTACTGCCATCCTTTGGGGTTTCATAGTACTGAGAGGGGTTCTACAAGATGAGCTCTGGTAACACAGCCCATGGCGTTAGGAAATAAAAGCTATTCATTTCTCTGACATAGCTTAGGCTCATAGCACCCCCTTAGAAATCACCATAAGGTAATATTGCACTAAAATACCAAAATACTATTTATAGTCTAAAGGAGAAATACCTTCCTTGCTAATTTGTGATCACAAGAGGTCCACGTCCCTTTCACAATGGTAGTGTCATAAGCAGATTCAGTTTGCTCAAACAAACTGACTTTGAGGACATGTGACGTATGGGCCTGTAGACAGAATTTAAGCAGGATGCTTCTTCCCCACTGACACTTTTACACACCACGGGTGAGAAAAGTAAGGAACAGTAAAACAAAAATAATTTCCGTACGTTTATCAGAGGTATTTTTAAAATAGTAATCATATTTAAATAGAGCTGACAAATTAATACAAAAGAAACAAAGTACCTAAATACCCGCTTCTCCTGTATGAAAGAGCCTTTTATAACATTCATAAATATATGTAAACATTTCTGTACATTGAAAGCATCTTACAGATTTGAAGTTGCATGTGCTAGTTCACAGGAGGCTTTCACTTGCACCCTTCACTTCCTGCCATTTTTTATTTCAGCCTCTGCTCAGAAAGTGCTCTTAAGAGTAAGTGCAAACATACATGCTCTCTCATAGAGGAGAAACTTGTATTTTATGTATACTTTCCCTTTTAGCGGATATTTTTTATTGATTGAGTGATAACTTCATCCCGCTTAGCGATCTACTAGTCAGCGTGCAACAGAATGCACTTAAGCTCCAGACGGGAGGTTGATTCATTCTGTGTCTCTAGGAATAGAGAAATGGAACTATTCAATTGAGAAATATTTTAAAAACCCTCTGTATGTATTCCGGGCACCCACTCTTAAAAGAGAAAGTCTTATGTTTACTTTACTGTTCCAAAAGATCAATGAAGCAATATTGATAGAATGTTTGAGGGCAGGTGCAGATATTGAAATCACAAACTGGCATTAGCTCATTTAATAACTCTGGGTTTGTTTTTGCTTTGCACTAATCCTTGTAGGTGGCAGCTGGGCTTTTTATCAATTGTAACAAAAAAATCCTGTACCCGTGAAGATGTGGCTCCAGTCTGAAAGTGAAGGGGTTAAACACATCACCACATGCCTGCTTAACAAGAGGCCAAGATGGTACAAATTGCACCATCCTCTCCCCTTCCAACCCCAAGGGCTTAAACTGCTCCTCATTGTCTGTGTGAGGGGTGTGTGTGGAAGGGATGGAGAGGCAGCGATGAGGGGAGGGTTCAACTCTGTAGGGTCTCAGACTTTGTCCAGCAGGGAACGCTGCAAGTATAAGAGCCTCTTGGGAGTTCCACATTGCCTGAATAAGATAACAGCCAGTCCAAGACTCAGAACACAGAGCAGGAGGAGGACAGGAACCACAATAGCTGCTGCGCTAATACCACCGCTGGCCTCATCCACTTCAATGATTACCACTTCCCTGTCATCATCATCCTCCTTGGGTGGCCGGACACCACTACAGCCCATCCAGTCGATCAAAACAGATTTCGGGAAGCCAGACTCGGTCTTCAGTTGTTGGTTGTTAAATTTCCAATACTTGTTACCCTTATAAAAATAGGTGAAAGCTGGGGGAGAATGTATGAAGAGAAGAAAATGACAGATAGAAGTAGAAAGGCAAGGGGAAAAAAACAGAAAACAGGAGATTATGAGCCATGTATAAAACTGGACATAATATCACTATAATTATCATTTTCCAACTCTACATATGGCAGTTTCTTACCTCCATCACTACCCATGAACGCCCCTCGGACAGAGTCAGGTATGCCTTCCCACACTTTGATTGCTTTAGGATAATCTTGGTCCACTGCCCTCATTTCCTCATTAAAGCGATAGTATCTGGAATGGGGCAAAATATTTGGCGCGTTAAACATACTGAATAGTTCCAAACAATCTAAGGGGCACCCTAAGAAGAGGCCCTTTTTAGTTCACTCACTTGTTTCCCCTGAAAAAGTAGGTCTTGCCATTGGGCATCCAGTAGAGAGCTGCATCAATCCTATCACTGGGGAGTCCCCGACCCAGTTCCTTCAATGACTTGGGATATCCAGGTTCAAGAATGGCCTCGTCAAACACCCAGTGCTTATCTCCTGAACATTAAGAACAATCGCTTTAGAAACCAGACCACAGGGTAATTAGATTATATCACACAAGACTTGCAGACACATGATGGGCTTTTTTAAATTACACCAGCAGTAAAAATTGTAACTCCAGTTTCCAAACATACTATTTGATGGCCAATTATCAATCCTTGGTCTTGTCTTAGATTCAGGATAGCTTTGTGACTATACTGTACATGTGTAAATTCCCTCACTTTCGGGGAGGGCTCTACTATGTTTAATGGGAGGCTGTTCCATTTATCTTCCACCTTCTATGCAATCTACCACTCTCTCTGTATTCCCTCAAAGCTGACTGTCTGTAAGGGTGTACAAAATTAAACAAACATTAGCTAATTAGCTAGACCTGTCAATTTAAACACATTCCTGTGCTCAAAGTTACATAGGCTTAACATCCACTGTTAGCACTTAAGGCAAATACTGTATTTTATTATTTAATCACATAAGAAAGAAGTGAATATGTATTGGATGACTGCGTTGTTAAATTACCTTTGAAAAAGACAAATTTTCCATCCTTGCGTTCATATGCTGAGTTAATAGAATTAGGGAGACCACGCCAGAACTGTCCAATAGGCAGGGGGTAACCATCCATCACACGATTATTACGAACACGCCAAAACCAGCGTTCCTATGGGAAGGACAAAGGTCTATCCAGTAGGGTAAAGAAAAGGCTGGGCTGAGTTTTAAGGATCTCCAGCGAGCGAATAGCGAAAACAGGAAGGATAGAGGTCAGTGGAGTCTGGATATATCAGAGAGCACAGAAGGAAGGAATGGAAACTGAACAAAACACAGTGTGATGGGCTAATGATGTGTTGTATATAGGAACTAGGCAGGGAAGAACAAAGGCAAACTTAGCAGGTAATGTTACTTTATTAGTAAACCTATAAACCTTATATTTTTAAAAAAATGTAGGTGTCCGCAGAACCATTTTAGGAGTCACAAACTGCTGGTGTGCCCTCAAACTCTACTAAAGCCCCCTCTGCAACTATGCATCCTGCTTCAGATCTGGATTAATTTATCTTGGAATGTCCAATAGGGAAATTGGATCCCAACCATTTGTAGTGATATTACAGATCAAATTAAACCAAGGTGCACAAAAATGAGGCAGAGATTTAATAACCACCTTGAGCATGGTCAGCAATATTTATCGACAGATGTCATTAGCATTTGATGCAATTAATGTCAGCTTTTCCCTTGTGGACCAAGTCTTTTGGCCTATGCTATTCTCCTATTAGACGCTATAGCTTCATAGTCCTTGTAATATGTCAAACCAACTAATTGACTACACTAAACATTTCTTCCAATCAAACTGTCCCTTACCTTGAAAACAAACATCTCCCCCCTCAAAACAGCAATGGTGTCAAAATTGCCTTGGCAGATATCTGGTCCATACGTAGGATGATTAGGGTCATCAGGAACAACATCTGGTTCCTGACTCTGGGTTGGTCTGGGTGGCCTTGTGGGACGGGGAGCACGTGTTGGGAGGCCTTCTCCATGCCCTAAGAATAGAAATCCCTTTCAAAACACATTCATCCTCAAATCACCCTCCCCTACTACTAGTAGAGTTGGGTTCTCCTTAGCTTCTACAACCTCTCTCTACCCTCTACTCACCACTTCCATACAGCTGTTGGATTCCTCTGCGGTCATCTTCTGGAAGCTGAAAGTTCTGTGTGTCCATCCATTGGTAGAATGGGGCCATGATGGCTGATGGATCATTGGAATGTTCTAAGCCTAATGCATGCCCCAGTTCATGCACAGCCACCAAGAAGAGATCATTACCTGCAGGGAAAGATTAATACACTGTAACTTTATTTGTCTGAATATTTATTTATTACTTACTACTATAACCTCACTTTACTCTTAGGTTTTCCCACACCCACTTTTCAAGCACCTTGCCTAGTTCTTTCATAGCCAATTGGTTTTTCTTACCATCAAGATTGTCATTCCTGGTTGTCCATGGTTCTGCTGAATCAAAATGAGTGTCCCCACCAATGCCATTTCCTGGGAAATATGCGTGTGCCAGGAATCCACCTTCACCATCAAAGGGTGTGCTATCCCCATGGAATCCCTCAGCAAAGAAAAGCATGATGTCAGCATGTTTGGCATGTCCACTTTGAATGTCCACATATCGAACCTCGCTGAACCGCAGTGGGGTTACACTCTGCCAGACTTTAAAGGCTCTTCGAATTGCATCATGTGTTTCGTACTCGCCCACCTTGGGTGTGTAATTCTGTATACTGTGAATAGAGATATATTTTGAATATGTAACAGTACACTCCATAACAAATCAAATGGGAGATCTTCTTACAAAGGGTGTTATCCACTAGGTCTTTTTTGACACATACCAGAAAGTAATGTCCCTGTGTGGCCACTTCAGACCCTGGATAGCGTATCGCTTCCGCCTCACATTTGCTTTAATCTCAGACCCAAACTTGTCAGGAACTCCGCATCGTGGCCTCTTCATTGCCCTAAAAACACAAAGTTAATTGTTAGCCAGATCATCATTAAGTTGTCCACTTCATCCAGTTCTAATTAAAAGGGCTTAATACAGTTTACAGAAAATAAAAGGATATCACAAAGATCAAATACTCTATGTAAAAGCCACATAATTAACATAAGAGAATTCTCGAGATTTTATGGGTAAAGCCCTATAATGGGATTCTCTCGACTTGCCCCACAAAATATTTATACAATCCCCAGGAAGAAACACATGGTGAACAGGAAATGACATCACGGTCTAGCGGCTCAAAGAAACACAAAATTCACTAATTTACAAATGAGAAATGTAATAAGTAACAGGAGTAGCTAAAAGAACAGTTGGCAGTTTCCATTACATTATACCCAGCCGGCAAACTGCAGCAATAAAAAAACATATATTTTTGGTGTTTGTAAAATACAAGTAAATGTTTCAATTGCTTGTCTTAATTTAATATGTGCTGCAGCTATGCAGCCTGGGGAATATACTGTATTCTCTATCAGTGAAGTTGGACCAAACAATGGAAAATACACAAGAGCATTTGGGAAACGTTTCAAACCAATTCAATCTTAAAGATTGAAAGAATCTAAGCCACTTTAGTACAGGAAAAGCCCTCTTATGTTCAGTTTTGGTTATCAAGCCATGACACTGGGCTGACATGTCACGGGCCAAAAGTTGAGGACTAAAGTACTACTATTTCCATTGAATGATCCATGCCAATAAATCTAAAAAACGCAAAGATGTCAGATCTTGGAGCTGTATGTTGAAATTACAGTTACAATTCTGAGGAGGCCCAGTTCCAGAAATACGTTTTGTTGTACAGGTCTAGACTCGTTATCGGCAAAAGCCTCCTAGCTAACTTTCCTGCTGTTTGCTGCAAAAGTGTAAAACCTTAGCGTGACAAAAGCCCCCCCTCCCCAAGACCAGCCCTGCGTACATACCGACGGAAATTACAATGCAATGGCTATCTGTATTTAGGTGTAAGACAAAGGGGTACAAGGGTTAACTGGTATAGTGTTATTAGTGGAATTGGAGGATACAAAAAGGTATACAGTGAAACAATGTGTTCATGATTATAACACACTATCACCATGTACAGCGTAAGTCTTGTTACGGTTGTTTGCTATGACAGGTACACATATCCGACACGCTGAGTTGCCGTGATCACACGTCTAAGTGGTAATCAATGAACATAGGACTGTACAGACCTCTCGGTGTTGCTGTCTATTTTGCCTGTCACAGTGAGCCCATAGAACCTTTGCATGGCAGCGATTGCTTCATTCATGGACTGTGGGGAACGCAGGGTGTGCGTACGGAGGTCTCCGGGAGGCAGATACCCATACTGCTGTAGCCAGGCCTAGAGAAAAAGGAAAACAGACACTAAGCACATCAGGTCACATCAGGTCAAATCTAAAACGCTTCAATTTTTTCTGCCAAATACTCAATTCATTGTATCTATCTATCTATCTATCTATCTATCTATCGTTAATCGCATGTATTGTGAGCAAACTCGATATCTGCACAGCAACACATGCCAAATCTAATTTACAATGAGGTATATCTGATGTATGAAAAAGGGTTTGTCAACATACTGTACATAAAATATGAAAACACTTTCAAAATGTCTCTTTCTGTACCCAAACATATCCTGCCTTACACATTTCTCATCAAGGGAATTAGTCAAAATCGGTGGGAGCATTTATGCCCATTTTCTCTTAGTAGCAATGAAATGTTTTTGGTTGACTTTTAACTTGTTTCCCTTTTCCTTTATAACCCTATAATATGTTACATTTTCGTGTCTGTTTGGAACCATATTTAAACAATCATACATTAAATGCATCGGTGAATTTGACAGACTAATAAATAACTGGATTCACACAGAAGTGTCCAAAACATCCTAAGCAAAAGAGGAACGATGAGAGCTCTAAGACATTTATGGTCATTACACAATAGTAATGCAATATGGTTTTGCACTTAAATGAGCATTTCAGCTTTTTTTCGTGTGTTTTTCCTATGTGTCTTTAAATGGACACCAGTGCAAGTCAGTGCAGGCATTCTTTAGTTATCTCCGTCCCCAACCCCCTCTACTCAAAGCAGGAAGCATACCTCAGTATGCCTCTGGAACATGAGCTTTTTAGTGGTGAAGGAGGGTGGCCTTCGGTGTTCTCAGGGAAACCAGTCCCTCCTTTATATACATTAGGGGCATTGTAACCACAGACGAGACAGGCTAGTATAATCGCAAGCACTCTAATCCATGGTTTATAATTGATTATTAGAAAGAGCTTGTTTCCTGCCTCACCAGTAACAGGATGCTCTACAGCAGAGGTCTCCAAGTTATTGAGTTATTTAGCAGTAATTATTCTGCTTTGCTCTTTTTTAGGGTCTAAGGATTAAAATATATATATATATTCTGGTGCAAGGTTTTAAAAGAGGTTTTATCACCATAGCAGGAAAAGCGTATGGGTAATGTTATCCTTACCCATTCTGGATTACCCCGCTGCGGAAAGTTTTTAATGATTAGTTTACAGTGCTAGAAAAAATCTTCCTAATTTAGCAAGAGAGCCTGAAAGTAGCACCGAGTATCCCATTACGCAATAAAGGCACGTGAGTATAACTCATCGGATTTAGGGGAACACGGCTGCCAAAAAAACCCTTTTAATATTTTATATACAAACATTTTTTGAGGAATTGATCTAGTTCCGTGATTTAACATTAAACCACAATTGTTTTTTTTTTTTGGCAATGTCGTCTGTTTTTTTTATCCGAAGATGTTTGCTTCAGTACACTATGGAATTTTCTTCATGTGGGCGCGGCACTGCTGCAACACTCTATCTATCCATCTAGCTATCTATCTAATATAAAGTTATTAGGTTATTTTCAAAATATAAAGTAAAAATACGGAAAGACCCGTGAATTATTTTCTGGAGCATGGAATGAGTTAACCAAAGCTTCCCAGGATAATGGGAAGGGTGGGATGGTATGTTATATCTCTGTGGGGGAAGATGTAGTATTTATCTCCCTAGAGGCTACAACTAATGGACAAAAGCTTCAAAGACTATATGTTGGGGGAGGGGGGGTAAAAGGTTTAAAGTTCCAGGAAACGAGCACAGATACAAATAGAAGGATTGAAGGGGGTGGGATGTTGCTCAAATTGAACATACCTACGATTATCAATCATTCTCACATGACCAGTTACGCAAACTTTCATGATTTTAAAACACGAAAAGCATAACAAAAGCAACCAAATACACAAACACATTCTATCCAGCAGAGATTGAGAAACCGCGTACAGATGGCCAAAGCTCTCGGTGCAGTTGTATTAAATGGAGCAGATTCAGTTATTATAATTGTTATTATATGTCTGGTGTTGGGTACATATCTTTGCCATCTCCCAAACCCTGCAGTGTCTCTGCACACAGCTACACCATCTAGAAGTGAGAAAGCTGAACGATATAACCCACTTTTTCCCAGCAAATTGATATAGTGAGGAATCTGCCCTGCTTCTTCCTCTATGATGTTCAACAAAGAACCTTTCTTTAGCCGGCCTGTCAACTACAAAGACATTATTATATTACATCATAGTCTTGGTAGGGTACGGCCAGCCACCCAATTAACCTTAGGGTTCTAGGGCCCACTTGATGAAAACGTTCCACAGCACAGAAAACCTAATATATGACCTCATTTTATCCTGTGCACATTACCGAAACTGATGTTTTGTATTTTTTATTTTGTAATACCATGCAATTATATGAACACAATCATTGGTATGGCGAAACATAAATGGGAATAGATTAGTAGATTAGATTAATAGATGGATCTGGTAAGAAGCAGCCCGTCTGCCCACAAATCAGGGGCATATTGTGTATTCAATGGGAAGGTTTTGGTGATCAGCGAGATCCCTTGTAGTTACTGGTATTGCATGCTGCAAGTTGCCCAACTGCAACACTATTAACATTTTCTATATATGCGATATGGAAACTTCTAAAGAGCACACAAATCAGTACATGCGTGCAGGTGATCATAATCGCATCACAATCCTGGTATAGGTGGCTCTGGTCACCCCTTTGTGCTGCTGATCTGTATAATTGTGGGGTCCATAGAACTGAATTTGGAAACCCGGAAAATACGATATAGTAGATTGCATCCACCAGATATGCTTGTACTGACTTGCAGTTGACAGTATATTAAGGATTGCTGACTGCGGCACTGGCTGCTTCCTTTTTGATTTTTGTAGGTCTGTCTTTTGGAAGATATATATATATATATATATATATATATATCATTGTCTGTAGGATCTGATCAGTTTACAGAATCATAGAATCATTGAAGGAAGGTGGGTTCTTTTCATTTTTTTCTGCCTAACAACAGGAATCCTTTCCACACCTAATCAACTCCATCTCAACCGAACGCAGAGTCTGAATGCCCAGGCAAGTCTGGACTGGAATACAGTGTAGGCTGAAACTGAAATGAAAGCCATTATTATACTGTTTTCTTATAGGAGGTGGCATACGAATAAGGAAAAAGAGCTCAAAAATAAGCAACTCTGGAATACCCTGTTCATCCCTGTATAAACTTGTAAATGCCCTCTTATGTTTCACTCTTGCAGTATACATAATTTAACTTTGTTTTCACGAATATTTTGGAAATAGGCACTTTGTACCTGCTTCACCTGAGCTCCACAAATAGTAAACAGACCTTCGAGGTACCAGGGACAGAATAAAACTATGTATGGAACATCAACTGCCAGAGTGACAGCAACCTTTCACCATCAACTGCCAGATTCACAAAAGGATAATTTACGCCTACCAATGAAAGCACGCAACCCTTTTGCATTATGTATTTTAGATTGAAATATGATGTGCACAAACCTTGTGTGTTACCTATTTACCATTTAACTATGGTTTCTTGTTACTGCTTGAAGTGAAAGTTCTTGATAACGACCTCTTGCTCTAGAATCTCTAATGGTCTTGCATTTTTGGTTCATCTGCCAATCTATAATTTATTACTATCTTAAAAGAAGATTTTTTTTTACACCATAAACATAAAATGTTCTTATGTGTGAACATCAGCTCCTGATGGTTATGACAGCTTATAAACCAACTGAATGAAGATCATTGCACAGTTTATTCTCTATAGGATATTACCTTGATCTTCCCTGAGAAAAGGTTTGCCACCTCTGCGTAATACCGCTCTAGTTTTGCAGATCTCCAAGAAACTGGTTTGCATACAGTTACCCTAGAGACATGCGCACAATAGGAGCAATTCAACGGGAGACAGTTTACAATTGTATAGTTAGATGTGGTCGCTGGGAGTTAGCCACCCACTAGCTGCTGGCTACCGATAAACACGTCCCTATGTTGCCCGCAGATGGTTGCGCGGATAAGTAGAAGAGTGATTTTGAGATGAATTTGGTCCAAACCTCATTGTTGGTTCGCAATTTGGTTTACGAGGTGTGGATATAAATGAGGTGTCGCAGTTGGCCTGGAAAGTCTGATGATGTGGAAATTCCAATGACAGAGTTCAGCATGGGACAAGTCTTATAGGTAGTGGTGAGGGGAAGGGACTGGTGAACTATAAGAGGCCTCAGTGACAGGGAAAATTGCATGCATTCTAACAATTTATCTCATCTCTTAGTATGCAATGGATCCTTAAGACACTTGGGACATCTGTGAAGATGCTCACAGGAACCACCGCCATAAAACACATATCATTAGGAGCATGAGACGGTGTGAGTGCAGAGACATGTCCTCCGAGACCTTTTCCCATTAGCCTCCTCCAGAATTTCCACAATGACCTGGAACGCTTTGGTTTCCCTGGGGCTCATGTGCCTCAAAGATGCAAAGTCAGCCACTAGACTGCACAGTATTTATCTATGCATGTTCAGGGTGCAAATAAGAAATTACAATGTAAAGAAAGATACAAATTAAAGGAAATAAACTCATTTCCACCACCTTGAGCCACACATTTAAATATGCAACTTTGTTAGTGTCCACTTAATAAAAAGCATATTTTACCAGGAACTTATGCCTTAAAATGAAAGAAATAATGCATGTACTAAAATTACTAGTACAAGAAATAAGCATTTGAACCAAAGATTGCCTAATGTCCTAGTAAAATCATCAGCAGATTCTTTATTTACATAACCAGTGCAGAGTTGAGGAATGAGAAGTTACTCCTCCCCATTCTTTTGTTCTTAATAAATTCTGCAGACAATAACTTATAGGAAAGGGCTGGTTTTTGTTCTGCTCTGGAACCGGGTGAACACACTTTCTTTACATCAAGATGTTTAAGCAAAATTAACGCCCTACGGCTGGATTAAATTCTTCTTCATAATTCATATGAAGAAAATAATTATAGACACCTGGTCACCATACTGTAGATATGGGTAGTGAAGTCTTTCAGCTCAAGGAGTCAAAGAACCATTCTTAGATTCAGCTTTCATGCCTCTTATAAGTTGTTATAAACAATAAGACAACTTCCCCTTATAATTAGGATATAGTTGCCACCGAATATGACAAAAAGTAATCATAGGACTACAACTCCCATAAGACAAAGCAACAAGAGCACAAAAAGCTACAGGCAAAGGGCCAATGACCCTACAGTCAAACCAAAATCTGTGAATACATTATTTGAAGTACAGATAAGAGATTCCATTTTTTCAGCAGGATTATTGACTGGTTTATGGAGTTCCTGAAAACACAGCAGGATTGGTCACCACTAGGGGGTAATCCACTAGGATTTTGATAAAAATAATCTAGGTTGGACTGTGTCTTCATTCCTATTTTGTCTCAACAACAAATTTAGGGGAAATTCCACCAACTCGGCCATGGGAAGGAGGCCATGTTTCCACCATATTTCACAGTGGATGAGTAATGGACAATGGGGTATCTGTCAAGCATTGGATTGCTGTATCCATTGTTACATAGATGAAGGTGATCTTAAAGCAATTCCCCACACCTAAAGAAATACATCTGCATTGTGATGGACCAAGTGGACACTCAGGGCAAACAGCAACCAAAAATTTGATTTACATGCATATGCATCATAAACATATGAGCTTCTTTGAAAAAAAGCCACGATAGGATATATTATGACAGATAACGAACCCCAAAAACACCCCAAGGAATGGATGCTGCTGAAGTAAATGCTCCCTGTGGTAACATGGATAAAAAACTGGATCTACATATGTTCTGCAGATGTTTGAATGTTATTATTAATTGGAATGGGGGGTTCTTGAACATTTGGTTATGTTAAGGGATTAAAATATACAATGTACCTCCTTAAACATTGCCACTCGCATTTTGTTACCAGTGGACTACAAAGAATACCAGTATATAAATTCAGCGTCTGCAGCTGCTGGACTATAAGAGGTCGTCCACAACTGCTGACAATTTACCGTACAATGAGTATTTGAAAGTGTGATTTAGGAATGGATAACCTCCAGCTTTCCCCCATCTCTAGAGCACAGAGAGTAAAGAATAGCTGTCTGTTCTAGTGGTGGTTCCTCCAAGTGGCCTCTCTCCAGCCTCAATGGCTTCCCTCATTCACTCCCCTCTCTCTTTTTTTCCCCATATGTCCTCTTCTTACTATTGATGTCTTTTTCCTTAATGATTATTTTGGCTGAAAAACTCTCTACCACATTTTGCCTGTTAAGTTTCTTTCTTTCTTCCTTCATTTTTGCTTCTTCAACGTGCGATCCCTAATTGTTGCTCTCCTCGCCCTCTCTGCTTCTCTCTCTTCCCCAGACCTCTTACCCTCTCTCTCTCTCTCCTCATTTGCCCTATTCACCAACCATTTTGCTGGTTACCCACACTCTATTCTCTTTAACCTCCTCTACCCTTTGTTCTTTTTGAGGTTCTCTCCTTTCTGTGTTTCTCCTCTAAAACTTTTTTTCTCTCCTCCTCTCCACAACTCATTAGCCCGATTTTCTCGCTCTCCCATGTTTTGTTTAATATTCACCCTTTTCTACTCCCCCATTCCTTATTTACTCCTTTTTAACCCACTCCCAGTCCCTCTTGTGTCTTTTTGTCTCTTTCCCCTTGCCTCTCCCTCCTATCCAATCCAACGTCCCTCCATGAGAATTGACTCTTTTCCAAAGTCCTCTTTTCCAATTCTTAACTGGATTCATCTGTGACCTCAGATTCGGAGGGGAGCCCAGAATGGCTTCTCCAGGAAAGAAAAGAGGGGGGAAGGGAAAGGGGATACATAGAAAGTAAAGAAACTAATGTACACATTCCATATAAATAGATGTATAAACATTAGATGAAGACATAATCATCTGCATCACACTGATGGTCGGGTTACTTACCTCTGGACTGAACTTGGAAGATTTACATCTGGATATGGAGCACAGCAGGAGCCATACCCAGAATGCTCTCACAGCCTCCATCCCGGGTGTCTGCTCTCCCCGCTCTCCCTCAGACTGAGCTGCTGTGTGCTTTGTGCGCCCAAACTTACTCTGCAACTCCACACACACTTCCCTCCTCCTAACCGGGCACCAGTCTCCCTCCTCCAAACCGGGAACGAGTCGCCCTGCTCTAACTACATTCAGTCATACAGCCACCTCTCCTCTCCTCTCCTCTCCTCACGCGGAGCTCTCTCCTTCTGTCAGCTCTTTCGCTCACACACTCTCCCTCACTATGTATAACTCCCTCTCCTGCAGACGTGGTCCGACTCAGTGGATATGGGTGGATTTGGCAAATGAGAATGAACTTCACTTCCGGTGCCCCCTCTTGTGTGAAGAAACAGCAGCTCAGCACAAAAGACGTGACGCGTTAAACTCCAGTGCTTCGACCAAGGACGGGCAATCAATGGCATGCCAGCTTCTGTGACCCCCACCATGCTCAGCCTGCAAAAGAGACTTGGGTCACAGCAGCAGAGGTGCAGCAAAAGCAGGGATGCTGGCTACCCCCCCCCCAAAGATAAAGATAACTATTTTTGTTCTCATATTATTAAGACAAAACCAGTGCATTTCTGGTTATTCTGGACAGTATGGCATGACTAGTGATGTAGAGGCTTTATGTGCAACTACTTTTATAGAAGTAAAGCATTTAATAACAATTAATAATAAATGTTACTCGTGCTACTATGCTGCGGAACATGATGGTGCTATACAAATCAATAAATAATAATACCCAACCCACTGTACAGCGAAGTGCATACCTGGGATCTCTCCGAGTTTGACCCGGAGATCTCAAGGTGAAGCACCACTTCTCCGGTTCTCCTGGGTCAACACCCGAATCCTCCTGTTGCGCTTCTCCAGTCCTGGGTCAACACCCGAATCCTCCTGTTGCGCTTCTCAAGTCCTGGGTCAACACCCGAATCCTCCTGTTGCGCTTCTCCAGTCCTGGGTCAACACCCGAATCCTCCTGCTGCGCTTCTCCAGTCCTGGGTCAACACCCGAATCCTCCTGTTGCGCTTCTCCAGTCCTGGGTCAACACCCGAATCCTCCTGCTGCGATTCTCCAGTTCTCCTGGGTCAACACCCGAATCCTCCTGTTGCGCTTGACACGCCTCGCTCTCTGCCCATTTTCCTTTTAAATGGAGGTCTTTCCCGCTGGTGAGGATGGCCATGTTCAAAACAGCTAACAAGTCAATTTACTAAGACCTGTCAGTGGCGTTTCGCAGGAAACTCATCTGATTTAACGAGCCAACAGCAATTCTTTTATTCATCAATGGTGACGTTGCTGTTGAATGCTGTTGACTTGGGTGCTGCAGGTCTGCAGTTGATTTATGCCAATCTGTTGGTATATGGCACTTAGTCCCCAGATTCAAAGTTTGAGCCATCTCAAGTCTGTCAGTTGAGTCATATGAGTCTGCCACTTGATGGTCAACAATGGCGGCACCATTGAGTTTGCTGTAATTGAAGATTAACTTGTATCGACGTGAGACCTGGGCAACTCAATGCAAGCCTCTTTGACACAGCTTAAACTTTTGTGAGTACACCCCAACGTGAAACTGCCATGTGTACAAAGGGGCCGATTAAAAATGCACAAAAAGGGGGTCGAGGCCAGTAGTAATGAGGACCCATCCTGGTACATAAAAAGGTGCAAAATTAGGGCTAGCGTGTCCAGGCTGAACTGGCCGAGGGCATTGTACATGTAACCAGGAGTAAATGTGTGATTTATGTACACAATAATGTTAGTACGTGAACTTGTGAAGTGTGTAAACTACACTATTGTATTGGTTGGGGGCCGTTTTGATTGTGCTGATACATGACATCTATTCTAAATTGTGCGCCCTGGGTACACAATTAGTAAGTTTTGATTATTTAGTACAACATACTGTATATTATGCTGGAAAAAAACAGAAGAAGGTAATAAATCAAAATGTCAAAATCCTCAAAACAACAAGCTAGTGATGATTTTCTACCATTGGGGGTTCAGACATCCCTACATGGGACAGGGCCTAGGGCAATGACCTCCGTAAATATACTCTCAAAAACAAAAACCTTTCGTCTGAATACAGCGATGTTATGACCCAACAACATCTGTGTTGAATAACACTGTCAATTACCAGCAAAAACTACAAGGTCACACAAGGGCACGATAAGCAGGGGGGGTCACCAAAGTAAAACGTATGGGCTAAGCAGACAGAGCGGCAAAACATTTCTGGAAATTTGCTTTGTAGACATTGGTGGTCATTTAAAAATCCCTCCACTCAGCACCTCTGACCGTCTGTCGGAGGAAGAAAGGGAGGAGGTTACGGGGTATGTCTGTGTTTTTCTTTTTCTTTAAACAATTTTCAGGAACATCTGGAAAAGAAGAGGTTACACAACAAATAGCTCTCCTTCTCTGAAAGCCCCAATATCCCAAGATGTGCTACCCCCTCCATGCCCTTGGCATACTGCCATCCCCATACTGCTTAGCAGCAGAAGTCCTGTCTCAGCACAATCTATGGGTGTGTTTTTTGCTGAGCTGGGATTTCTGTTCCCCCTCTCCTCCTTGTGACCCCCATTTCCTGCACCCCCCTCCCGCATTTCCTGAAACACAGCCGCCGAAGTTTTCACCCCCTCCCGAGTCCCTTTGTCTCTTTCCCTGCACTTCCTATCCCTTCTTGCTTGCTTTCCACTAACATTTACAATAACAATGCAATGGTGCAGGAGAAGTTACAGTGGCACAACCCATTCCAGGCAAGTGAATGGAAGGATGGTGGCTAATATTCTGAGTAAGCAGCTCAAGAACACATGATTCATGGTGTAAAACACACATCTGCAAGCAGAACGCAAGGACATATTTAGAAAAGAAATTCTGGCAAATGAGGTATTTAGGTTTTTACAGATTTACATTTTTTTAAATATTTCGTGGAAATGTTAATGAGCAGACGTTTTTCCAGCTGTTGACGCTACAGGTTTTCTTTCTTTGCAGAGGCCAGCACTCTTCAAAAGGAAGCAGCATTTGTAATCGACATGGGACACCTTAAAACCACAATAAACGGTATTGTTTTGTTCCGTTGCAACCCCGTGCCTTAACTAATACGGTGTAGCCAGACAATGGGCCAATGGAGGCCTGCACATTTGCTCTTTTCCAGCTGCGTCAAAGGGTAGCAGAGAGTGACGTTAAATATGTTGCTTATAAAGTGACGCGTGACTTTCACATGTTGCTGGCCAGCCTAAAAGAATTCTGTGTCTGATTTATTTTTATTTTATTTTTGGGATCAGTGGCCCAGGGTTGCTTCATTGACCCCACATTTAGTTAGCTGAACAAAGCTGCACCCCTTGCCCTATTGGAGCAGCTAGTCCTACTTCCTGCAATTCAGCTCCATCAGCTCCTATTTAGAGCAGGAGACAGGGCCTCAAGGCATGTCTACCTAAAGGGTCACAGGTATGTGTATGCATCTCAACCCTTCCTATACATACAGGGGTCAGAAGCATGCACAAAGCCAGGCATTTCCAAATTCAAGAAACAGTCATGCATTTTTTTTTTAGACAGAAATATTCCTTTCCAAGTAAGTTAACTAAAAGTTAATAGGATGCCTGCTTACAACAGCAGGACCCTCTTTTCCCCTTGTACCAATATATCTTATAGTACGTGTTGATGTATAGTTAATTTTGTGTTCCCCCTCTCTATAATAGAGTTATGGAGTCTGCTTGCACTCTATAAATAATAACCCTGACCACCAGGCTCCAGTTGCTCTATAAAGAGTTTCTAATTTTTCAGAATGGAAACCAATACGTTTTTAAGCACTCCATGTTGTCCCCGCAAACAGACCATGGTTTCCCTTTAAAAAGAAATGCATCATTTGCCTTTACTTCCCAAGAGAGACACTACGAGTTTCAGAATTGTCTTTGTTTTTTTATAACAATGTTAACCCCTTAAGGCTTGGGCTTTTTTGTGACAATGGCTGTTTTAACATTTCTGCGGTGCTCATGTTTAGTAATTTTCTTCTCTCTAGTTTACTGTACTCAAACAATTTATATACTTTTTTTTCAGAACAAGAAAGACTTACTTTGGATACCAGTTTGTGATCATATCGTCTAGTTTCCTATAAAAAAAAAATAAATTGAAAAAAAGCATGTTATTGGGCAATAAGTAAAAATAACATTTCAAACCTGGTGACCCTGTCCCCATGTCCTATTTGGGACACCTTTGAAGCCGGCCAATTCAATTTATACCCATAAAACTATATATTTTTGAAAAATAGACACCCCAATGTATTTGAAATGCTGGTATTTTAACACTTTACATGCATTAATAGCCTTTGCAAAACTTTGTGCTAGTGATTTATTTTGTGGTGTTTTTTTCCACATAAATTATACTTCAGGTATAAATTTACATCTCCTGGTATATGTCTCTTAAAAAAAAAACACCCCACTGTGTTCAGCAACATCCACTGGCGTAACTACAGGGGTTGTGCCTCTAGGGGGCCCGGTGCGACCCCTGGATTGTGTCTCCTCGTACCGATTCCAAATACCGTATTTGCTCGATTATAAGACGAGGTTTTTTTCAGAGCAAATGCTCTAATCGGGGTCGTCTTCTAATCAGACCTCAAATAGAGGTCTGATTAGGAGACTAAGATCCAGATCCCCCGCACCGCTGCAGGGGACCTGGATCCTCCTGTCTCACCCCCCCCATCATACACACACTTACCGGTGCTTCCTGCTGTGTTGCCGGGGCAGCAGGTTGACGTCTACGCGATCCGCGTAGACAACGTCCGCTGCAGCCGGAAGGTGGTGTGGCTAGCTGCGGGGGTTGTCTGCGTCCGTCGCGTAGACCTTCCCCGACTGTCAGAGATCAGAGCTCCCCGCACCGGGGAAAGTATACGCAACGGACGCATACAAACCCCCGCTGCCAACTCCACCTCCTTCCGGCTGCAGCAGAAGGCGACGTCAACCCGCTGCCCCGGCTGGAAGCACCGGTAAGAGAGGGCTGAGAGGTGAGAGAGGGGTGAGAGAGAGAGAGTGTGTGTGTGTGTGTGTGTGTGTTAGTTAAATGGGGGTATAGGGTGTGTGTTAAATGGGGGCACAGGGCATTTCTGGAGTGGCGTTAAGGGGGCATTTAATAGAGCACTCTGCCTCCTGAAATGCCTTATACCTCCCTATATGGCACTCTGCCCCATAATATGCCTTTTAACCCCCTAAATGTAAACTATTTTTTTTAAATTGTTTTTATTTCTTGTATTTTCCAACCTGCATAATATGCATTTTAACCCCCTAAATGCCAGAATGGGATATAGGGGTATAAGGCATTTCTGGAGGCAGAGTGGCACATAGGGGGTCAAAAGGCATACCATGGGGCACAGTGGCATATAGAGGGTTAAAAGGCATATCATGGGCCACAGTGCCATATTGGAGTGGCAAGCCTGGGGGCAGATGTGCGTAACTGGGGGACAGGTTGGAAAATACAAGAAATAAAAACAAAAAAAATATTTTTCTCAATCATAGCTTTTATTAAAAAAAATAGTTTACATGAATTAACATTTACTGGTAAAACCTTTTTCCTTTGGGGTCGTCTTATATTCAGGATTTTTCTTTTTTTCCTAAGTTAATATTCAGATTTTGGGGGGTCGTCTTATAATCAGGGTCGTCTTATAATCGAGCAAATACGGTAGTTTAGAAATGGCCCTTCCAAAACCCCCTAGACTTTTTAATCCGAACCACAGATGCAAGTCGTTCCACTGCGATTTTATATAAGTTGTTGAGGGAAGACAAATACCTACCTGACCTAACAGGAGGGGTTAAGAAATAGATTCAACATATGCCAAACCTGGAGATCGCTGATGTCTATGATGCAGTGAGTGCCAACCTCCATGTATTCTGATATGTGTCTTACAATTGCCCATTATGCTTATTACTCTCCTGCAAGATTATACAGGATGGAGTTTAAATCCAATCACCGTTGCAGCAAGTATGGGTCCCCAAGGGCATACCTGTATCACTGTCTTTGGCAATGACCCCCTCCCTCCCCCATTTCCTCGGCTAATGCATATTATAAATCCCTGGGACTTTCTAACATATCTAACCCCACAATTGGCTATTCTGACGATGACAGCTGATACGTATAGGGGTAATAGAAAACAGCTGGGCATTTTTATGGTGGCAGTCTGCAAAACTATTTTACACCAGTGGGTACACCCCACGCCTCCTACCCTGTTGCTATTAAAGACAAAGCTGATGCAGATAGACTGGCCGGAGGCTAGCCTTGATAAGGAGACACATACCCAATGATTTCTTCAGATATGGCAGGGTTTCATTAACCCCTTCAGTCCTATGGGGTTTTTGGTACCTCAAGACCCGGAGCAATTTTGCCATTTTTGCGGTATGTCGGTTCAGCAGTTATTCCCCTTTCCTGTGAATAGTGTACCCATGTAAACTATATATATTGTTTTTTCAAGGAGAGATAGAGCTTTCTTATGATATCATAGTAAGATAACTAGCGTAAAATTTTGGATGAGAAATTTAGTAAGAACTAGCAAAAATCAGAAAAAAACAAATTTTTTATATATTTTCCCCTCTGAATCCTCACAAAATTAGGTTTATCAATTAAGTTTATCAATTCAGGTGTCCTGATTTCAGAAATATCTAATTTATATAGAATTTCCAAACTTTCCCAGCACTTATAGGGAACATACTATAAGGTGTACATTATTCGTAGAATTTTTACATTAGATATGATGGGATTCTAATTTTAAACAAATAAACCAAAAATACCCACAAAAGTGTATATTTCTGTAAAGCAGACAACCCAGACTATCGTATCAGGGGTATCTGGGCATTCTTCACGCAGTTATTTGGCCACCAATCACTGTCAAAGGTGGCCGCAGAAATTATTTCCTGTGCTTTTTTCACCAACACTTCTGTGTTGCTTAGATTTTTTTGCACAGGGTATGTGTTAAGGCAGAGAAACCCAGCCAAAATTGTTTAGCTGCATCTCCTGATTATGGAAATACCTCACATCCTTAGTTTTTTCCTTTCTAAAGAAAGCCATAGCCATCCCTTACAGATAGTACACTATAGGGTAGTATTTTTTATACTTATGGGTTAACAGGTTTGGGGGTTTTAAACGAAGGCAGGGGGTTATACCTTTTAGATGTTGTATTAGGGCAATGGGATGTAAGGGTCTTTTTTATTATCTTTTTTATCTTTTTTATTTTTTGTGTTTTTTGCATTTATTTTTTTAAATTGCACTGTTGCATTATGGTTAGAGGTCCTCTTAGGGACCTCTTGAACATGTTATTAATGCCAGTGATGTTACAATGACATCACTTAGCTCACTTTATTGCTTTTTTTAATTATTATTTATTGGAATATTTTAGTGATTCTTTTTATTTATTTTTGCTGATGTTGTGTTTCAGCATGGGAGGAGGATGATCCCCCTGCACCGATCACACTGTCTAGACAGACCTTGAAGGGGATATCCTGTCCTCCGATGACCTTCCGGGTGACATCAGCAGTGACAGGACCCGGAAGGCAATGCCCTCGCGCGATCGGGCATTTAAACCTGTAACAGTTTTCTGCTGACAGGGGGGAGTCCAGGCTGTCAAAGAAGCTCAGGACGTACCGGTACGTCCATAGAGGATTTTTGAGATGCGTTTTATGGACGTACCGGTACGTCTATAGAGGACTAAAGGGGTTAATAGTCAAGACAATGCTTTAAAAATTAAAATACAAGCAACATTTCGGTACTCATTTTGGTACTGTTACACAAGGCCCGCCCATCATACTTTCTGATTGATACCTTTCCATTCAGGTGTATTATGGCACAGCCTTTACTGCATCTTCAATGTTTGGAGGTTATAGTTCGACATTATCCTGGGTTCTCAGTTGGAAGGCGGACTGCTTTTTTGGTTTTGGTTTCATGAGACTTTCAATACGTCTATTGTTGCTTCAGGAACTACGCTGGAACCTGCTATAATTCAAATGCAGCAATTCTTTTCCTGTTGCTGTTTTTTCTATTTGTTATATACAGATAAAAATGTTAGAGAGAAGTAATATTTAACTAATGTTTCAGTGATTGCATGCTTGACCGTGAATGCCAAGGATATTCTCTCAGTTTGCACAATGTTGTTAAAGATTTATATCTGTTTACTCAAGGTGGACTTTGACTTCTGTGTTTTGTGCTCTATCCCTGCTCACTTATGTCTGGAAGATCCATGGCACATCTATCGATATATTGTGATCTGTCTCTCTTCTATAAAAATGTTCTTATAAACATTCTGACCTGGACCATGACTATTTTGAGCGTATCAGGGTCACGTGACCCCCCGGTGAAACCGAGGCTGCGGACAGAGAGCTCCAGGAGCAGTGAGGGGTAGGTGGGGGCAGGAATGTTTGTATGTATGTATGTATGATTGTTAGCATGGATGTCTAATTGTGTGTGTGTGTGAGAGAGCATGAGTGTGTTATTGTGTGTGTATGTGGGGGAGTGTGTGTGTGTGTGAATGTATGTGTTAGTGAGTATGGTCATTTGGTCCTTCTGCCCCAAATCCTTTTTGGCACATCTTTGAAGTCGGACAATTCAATGTACCGCAAACTAGACACCCCAGGGTATTTTAAATAGTGGTAATTTAACATTTTCCACGCATTTGGTCACCAAATACAAGATCTAGTCTATCTTTCTGGAATATACTAGTTTGTGGATCAGTGCTTTCTTATCAAACAGTTAATAATTAATAATTCTTACCTGTGATTTTCTTTTCTTTGTTGTGCTTTTGGTAGCATGTGGTAGGAGACAGCTCCAACTATCCAGGTAGGGCAGGAAATTCTAACCTCTGAAAGCTCCACCTTACCCTTAGTGAATAACAAAGCCAGACTCATAACTTAAGCAATATAAAAAGTTATTATTGTGCCAGCAGGAAATTACATAGAAAAGAAATTCCCAGGTAACCATTTTGTTTCAATGTCATTCCCAGTAGCATGTAGCACAGGGGTGTCCAAGTTTTTTCTGCAGTGGGCCACTTCATCAGAATTGTATACGTGGGCTGCACTCATTTTTCACTGAGAGAAAATATGGCCTTTAATGTGATATGCAGATTGAAATAAAGTAAATGACACAAAACCTTTACTTTTCCTCTCACTGATTTCTGGGCCTAGAAAGTTGTATCCTCTGAAGTGACTACAGATTCAGGATTCTGGATAAGTAAGAATTTTATAGTTCTATTTATTCTAGGGATGCACCGAAATGAAAGTTCTGGACCGAAACCGAAAAATCAGGGTTCACTTAGCCGAATCCGAAAATGACCCCTTCACACCTTTAGAAATAAAACAAAAACCACACTTTTAACAAAAGTAAGTAACACACCAAAATTGTACAAAAAAATAAAATAACAATATATATATATATATATATATATATATATATATATATATATATATATATATAATTGTTAACAGCATTCTCAGGAATACCCAAATTCCAGCATGTACTGGTAGGCAACCATGGGCATGATAGGGGTGTGATTGCTGTTAACAATCATATATAAATTAATATTGTTATTGTATTTTTTTTGTCCGATTTTGGTGTGTTACTTTTAAAAAAATTGGACAAAACATTAAATAATATATATATATATAATTGTTTACAGCAATCACACTCCTATCATGCACAGGCGTAGCCAGGTTCCAGCATGTACTGGCTGACTTGGCATGATAGAAGTGTGATTGCTGTTTGAAACCTGTCTAGCTGCCCCCTTTGTGTATTGATGCTGCCAGCAGTATGGGGTCTGCACATCACTTACAGACACCCTGTGCCATGCCCCGCCACTTACGCATCCCCCTTACTGCACTGCAGCTCTCTAGGTGCTGCTCACAGACTTCCGCAGGGGCCGCAGCCTCCCTCTGCGTTGTTTGCATTCTGTGTGAGCAACTTCTTTTGTACTGCACAGAGAAAGCAGTACTGGAGCAGAGTAATGTGATGTGACGTAAATTCACGTGACTCTGCTGGGTTCCGCTTCCCCTGTGCAGTACAAAAGACCTTCCCACAGGTAAGCAGCAGGGCCCTTGCAATCCCGGTTGCCCTGGCTGCACTTTGAGGTCAGGCAGGCTGCATTTGGCCCACGGGCCTCATGTTGGACGCCCCTGATGTAGTAGGAGATATAACAAACAGACAGGGAGGGATACAAGACAACTGATAGCAGCACTCAGCTGCACTCAGCTGTCTCCAGTGACACAAAGAAAATTCCTCTGCAGGGGTGTTTTTTAGGACATAATTGTTCTGTGTCTGACCTGTATACTGGTGCGATGGGAAATGTGTTGAGTAGCCCCACGGAGAGGGCGATCTCATTGAAGAAAGCGCTATGAGGGTAGCGTCTGAAAACGAGGGGAAGGGAGTAAGAAAAGGCATTGAAAAAATGTTAAAACAAGCCGGTATGACATAAACTACTAGTGTAGATTCTTTGGGAAAAGTTCAATTGATACAATAAGAGTTGGCAGAGAGACCATGGTCTGGAATAAAAGACGAATGCTTGGCAGAGAGCGTCTGACGAAGTTCTGAGACGTGGACGCAAGGAAGTTACGAGACGCGGCTGAGTCTTGTATGAATGTTTTAACCCGGGTACCTGACCAATTATGGTCAACTGAAAAAAACGATACGGGATGGCTAAAAGTTGCACTGCTACAGGTAAAATAGAATAAAGGTACTAATTTTTCCTGTCATAAGCAGTACCCCCTAAATCCAGCCCAGGAGGGAGCTATTGGTCTAAATATATGAAGTAATATCAAGAATGATGTTTAAAATAATTTTTCTCTGAAGGATCGTTGGATGCGAGAGGGGGAAATAGCAAGTGAAAGAAAGAAATTTAAAATGATGGGAATATTTTAATTGGTACGTCGAAAGTGAGGGGAAAAAAAAGGCAGAGAGAGTCAGTATTGAGAAAAAAAGTTTTGAACCCAGATTTGATGGTCTCTACCAAGTGCTGTTAACAACCCCTACATTGGTTTTGCTGGAGGGGAAATTGAGTTGGTTACCCGCCAGCCACTGCAAGAGAATAAAAGCATCCGAGGATAAAGTCGAGACACCATCATGAATCTAACAGTCTATTCGGCATGTGTAATCATTTTTGGAGTTCAATGGATTTTACCAGTTTATTGTACTCAGAAACCACGCTGAAGGATTCTGCTGGAGTGACCCTGGCTACGGCCAAGCGGGATCTGTCTGAATCACGTGAAAGCGATATGTTATTGCCAGAAACTAATATGTCGATACATCCAGATACTTAATGTATCTCATATTTGTCTATCAAATATGGTGGACGCCCCCTATATCTGTTATCAACAATCAATAGTTGAATGGGGTGGTCTGGTCATCTACAATACTTGCACCAGAAGGTCATTGAAAGATTGTTTAGTTTGTCTAGGAACATCTCTCAATCATATTATAATTTAAGCAATGTATAAAAAGTATAAAAGAATAAACACCCTCATACAGGAGTATCTAGAACGTGAAGAAGGTAGTGTAAAACGTCTGGGAAGGAAAGGAACATCTCCCTTATTGTTCCCAAAAATTAGCAATTTTAAGGTTCTAAACTATTTCTCAATACTGTTTAAAATTAGAAATATATATATATATATATATATATATATATATAATATGTATAGATATATATATGACTGTTAAGAAATAAAATAAATTCTATAATCTTTAAGCCACTTATTATTGTAATTAATTTATATGAAGGCTAAAATATCTAGCTCTGTATTAAATCCTCCCTTCTTAATTAAAGGTTTCTAATTTAAAAATCCATTCGGTTTCTTTCTTAGAAAAACTTTGTGTGTTATTTCCACCTCTCCTGTTGGGCTGGACTATATCTATACCCATAATTGTAGGGGGGATTTAGGGCACATGTTACAAAGTCTGGGTACACGGTGTTTAATGCTCTTATTTCAGATGTTACCAAGATGCTCCAGTATTCTCTCTTTTACAGGTCTAATCGTTCCGTCAACATATTGAGAGCCACATTCAAGAAGGTAAACTACATTCTTAGAGTTGCAGTTCATAAATTGTTTGATCTTGTAAGTCATTCCTGTTTTTGTACCTGTGAATAGTTTTTTAGGGAGGAAGGTGCACATCTTGCACCGTCCACATTTAAAAAAAAACAGTGTTTTTCTATAAACTTATCTACATGGATCCTGCTTTTATCTCAAAATCTTCCTTCCTAGAACAATTCCTTCTTATCCTCATCAGTTGTCCTTTAGGGATATTATCCAGCCACATAGGGTGATGGCAGCTTGTGTATTCTATATATCCATTTTTATCTGTAGGCTTGGTGTAGTTCCTAGAACATATAATATTATCCTCAACAAATAATTCAATGATTGGATTGTGATAAGAATATAAATACAGCCATAATGCGCCGTAATAAACAGAAATCTTATTATACATAAACTCTTGTGTGTTTGATTTCTCTCGAGCCGCTCGATAAAGATATCTACATAATTTGGAACCCCAAGGTATAGAAGTACTCGGAAATTCTCCGACACCATGATGCTGAGACAACCCTAATACAATGAGTGCATCTTACAGGAGGACGTTCCTTTCCAGCCTTGGCATAGGCTTCCTAATCACAATACAATCCCAGCGGCAATAGTGGCTTTGGCCGCTTTTTCACTTTCCTAGAGCTTGCAAAAATGATAAAAACTTTCTCTAGGATACTCTCCTTTTCAGACTTTCAGACATCTAACGAGTAGAGGAAGAATTCCTTCTCATTCCTTGGATAGGGACAGAATACTGATGATTTCATGGGTAGGGTAGAATACCATTATTAGACACCAATTCTGGAGGTAGGCAAGGACCCACCAGATCTGCAAAAACAACATATAATAGGGTTCTTAAATAGAGAATGCTAGAAATTATCCTAGGTGAAGTAAGAGCTATGGGTAAAGCAGTCAATGTTAAAAGCAAGAATAACTAAATTCATATCCCTGAATGTAGACAAGCTGCTTCTAGGTCAGATTCAACAAATGACCTGTAGAAAACATCTACCTAAAGGTAAGTAATAAATTTGTATGCATTCCTTCTTTAACATTCACGAGGAGTTCGTAAGGGCACAAGGTGACGATGTGAGCCTAAATAGAAGCCCCTAAAACTGCCGATGCTGTATCCCGAATCCTCTGGAAGTCTTCCCTCGTAGGTACACAAAGTTACACATCATGAAGTAGTAGTAGTAGTCGTCGTCAAACACCCTTGGGATGAAATGAAATAGAGACTGCTAGCCAGGCCTTCTCATCCAACATCAATGCCTTACCTCACAAATGGGTTACTGGATGAATAGGCAAAAAAAAAAAAACCACTGACATTTTGTAGAAACCCTTCCTAGATGATTGGAGGCTGTCATAACTGCAAACAAGGGACCAACTACATATTAATATCTATGTATTTAAAATCCAGTCACATGTGGTGTACATGTCAGGTGTCCCAATACATTTGTCCATATAGCATGTGAGTGAGAGATATATATATATATATATATATATATATATATATATATATATATATATATATATATATATATAGCACACACACACAGACATTCCCATGCTTCGCTCAGTTACCTCACACAGGGGACTTCATTTCCAGCTAACGGCACTAACCCCAACCAGTAGCTTCCTAGTAACCACTGCAGGATGATATCTCATAATATTTCCATTATATGTAATATTCTCCTATCTCACCAACAACCTTAAGACTGTAGCGCAAAACTACAGCATATGTGACCATAACATGGAGGAAAATCCAAGACCTACATTACGCTCAAACATTGAGGGGAAAAAAAAAGGTGTCAGGGGGAGTTGTAAATGATTCCACCTTTAATCAAGTAAAGTGGCAGTTACAGGGAAATTACATTAGCACTTCCGCCAGTTTCCATAGCTTGGGAAAGGGAGTAGCTCCTGGTACTATACAGCAGGAGACACACACGGTGTGAATCACAGGTTACAATCTCTGTACTGAAATCAATGAGTCCAAAGCAGTGGTCATGGAATTTAATGGCATTCTGCTTTCTTTTTGAAAATTGCTTTAGGCTTTAGCTGCATCTTCTTTTTCTGCACGTGTTCCTCCTCGAGAGCTTGCTGTTTCTCTCTCCAGTTTGTCAAACCAGCTTCCATTTCTGTGCTAAGAAGAATCACACGACGCTGGAACAAAGAACACAGGATCACTGATAAAGCGTATTCACCTTAGACTGTGTCAGTCTTGTTTTTCACCTTTAGTTCACAATAAAAGTAAAGGTAGAGGCTGACCAACATGTTTCCTCATCATGCAACCAACCATGACTTACAAGCTAACTCACACTCACTGAGAAAGGCAGGTCAGCCTCACATATAATTGTCAAAGGATGAGGCTGTACTAGTTCACTCCAGCAAAGGAAATACTTCCCCTTATCCAGTGGTTCTACGAAAGTACTTTCTCTCCCTTATAGTAGTTACATTACTGAGAATCACTCCATGCTCACCCTAACAAGGACCTACAGCTCTTTTCTTTCAAACACAAAAGCTTCCAGCATCACAAACTTACAGTCAATGCCTCTCGTTCCTCCTTTCTTCTAAGGTGGCCTTTCCATGTTGGGGCAGGACGTCCATCTGTAGATCACCAAAGTATAGAGTTAGAAGCCGTGGCACAGATATTAACTACTATACCAAAAACCCACAATAACCTTGGAGAATAAAATCTGCAGTCATACAGAACACGGCAGAAACGCAACTGGCTCTGCTCTCTTGACCAGATGAACACACTGCCTACATAATATCCTTTGTTCGTATGACAATATGTTCAGTAGTTTTATAAACATTCTGTAACGCTCCCCATACAACATAAAAAAAATGTTACATACATATTGTAAATGCAGTTATAAACTCCTTGACAATGGGACATTTTTCAGACAGAAATGAAGCTTTACTTGGTTACAGTAAGCTCACACTCCATCCTATATTCTTTACATATATCAACTATTGTTCTACGCTTTCCATTATAAGCCATTCACATTACCTGCAAAACTCCAGTCCGGGAGATCAGTCAACGGGCCATATTCAGAATTGCTGCGAGCAAAGCCATTTCTGAGAAAAAGATACAAGATGATGTGAATGTTCAATAGCGTCACTCCCTGCCACGTCTTAACTTCCTGGGCAATAATACGTAAACCGTTATAATTAAGGAGCCAACCGAACATCTTACCTTATCCTCCATTCCTGCCCTGCACATAGGGGCGTGCTATTATGCAGAGCCCTCTTTCTTACACATACTGCCGCTCTGCTCCGTAACGCAGCAAACAACTCTAGATGCCTTACTGAAAAGAAAGCAGAGATGCTACTTATTACAAACAGAATTAGGGCAGCGCAGTACATACATTCACTGCATCAGTCAGCCACAATATCCATAGTAACGGGATGCAGAATACGATGAAACTACATAAATCAGCAGAGAACATCATTCTAGGCGGAATTTGTTCATAAAGTCACATCACCATGCGCTACTATTTGACAGAGGAGGTTGTAGCTAAAGGGCAACTAAGGTATAGTAAAAATTCCACCCCTTCCACTGTGACTGCCACGCTTCATCTGACCTCTGTATATATAAGCACTTGTGCTCTGCAATTACATTAAAGTAGGCCTTATCAGCAGTAAAGCTAAAAGGCAAAACACTATATGACTAGAATATAAATCGCATATACTTGTTGAGTGTATAAGACAGAAAACCTTAAGGCAAGTTGAGAAACTCATGATATGGATGAGGGTGCTTACGGCTTAACCTTCAATGTGCAAACACTACGTTTATAAAACAGTTTATAAACTGCCCTTATATCACGGCTATGAGAAAGAACAGGTGCGTAAACTGAAGCACTCCATCCTCTACCTATCAAGGGCGCCGCCATCTTCCTTTCCTCCTGCAATGCCCGCCCTCTGACGACATTTTAGCTCAGCCAATTAATGCACGCGGTAAAAACGCTGCCACGCCGTCCTTTCGTTTCCCGCCATGTTGGTGGTGGCAAAACGTCCACGTCTCAGCTGTAGACGGGGCGGAATAGCTTGACGCGCATTTGGCTTTGTACATCGCTGTGTAATGTGTATTAGGAGAACGGAGGGACTGTCGCTTAAATAAGGTCCTGAACTTCTTTAAAATTAATGAATCATGCACTTCAGTGTCACGGATCAGTAGCTGGTCACACATACAGCAACAAGGGGTCTTTAATAGAAATCAATACCTTTTAAAAGGCGAACATGGAAAAAACGGCTCCCTAAGCCTTCAGGACCAGCTGAAGAAGAGACATCTGAGGTCCCAAAAGCTTTTGTTGCTTCAGATGTTTTTCTGTAGTCGTGTTTGAATAATAAAGAACTTTACCAGTTGCAATAAATGTGCATTCTACATTCTGACCACTAGGTGGTGGTGTTTCCTAGCAACAGATTCAAGAAGCCTGTAGTACCAAATGCTTGCTGTTGGTGGCGCCATCGGTTGAGTTAAAAGATGCGTCTTAATTCATTTCTTTGGCTGTAGTAGTTCCACTGCTGTTAGCGTCATTTTATTTGAGAGGAGAATTAGAGAGGTTCTAATCTACAATGTAGAGAACGCAGTCATTTGAATGAAATGAGTCTAATGATGACTAATAGTAAGAACAAAATACAAAAAGGGCAGAATTGCGATTTAAACTGAAGTCTAAATTTGTATTTGATTTCATTCTTTTCAATCGAAATATAAAATACTTTTATTCTAAAATGTAAGGATATGAACAGACATTTCATTTTGTACTGAAAGTACCTTTAACTGAAGATAATGCAGTTGCTAGGCAACCCATGTGATGGAGCAATTGCGATTATTAATAAAAAAAATGAAATATTACATTACAGCTGCTCATTGTCCGTGGACTAAGGAACTGTGATTATATCTAAATATCAGCTCAAAGCTACTTTCACAGTGGATTATTCCATGCTTCAGTCTGAATATGTTGTCCATTTATGCCCCTTGTACCTAAATTAAGGTTTGTATCCATCTGCAGCAGAGATCACAGGACAAACCAAGCAGATCTGCAGAAAGTCTCGAAAAACAAACACGCTATGATGCTGCAAAATTAAAAAGATCAGATACTACCGGTATACCATGCCACTGGTTGTGCAATCTATCAACTATTGGAGATGATTACATTGTCATACTTGACAGAATGTATAATACCTGTCACAATGATCGTCGGACTTTAATGTATCCTTCAAAAAGCTAAAAAAGGATTTCCTGAAAATTGATATTTAAAAAACGTAAACATTAATTGGTGAGTGTTTAGATGGATCACTGAATAATTACTATTACCAAGTCTGGTGGAGGATCTCAATAGCAGTATTGGCGTTATTGAGAAGAAACACATTTTAATGATAGCATGAACTTTCCTCGTTAACTACTGATGGATACTAAAAGTCAAAACCAGGAACAGACTATATAATATGTGAGACAGGGATGAAACTGAACAATCACAGTATAAAAGGATAGCAGACAATGGGCAGTGAGGGATCTCCAGGAAACGTTATATCTAGCAGGAGAGCATTATTCCTTGCACTTGGCTCCTCCTGTAATGTTAGATTTTTATTTAACATACACATATAATATAGAGAGATATACATATATACACACAGTCCAGGAGTTATTAAGGTTGGGAGTTTTATTAAGTGTTGCAAATGATGCACAGACAGATGTTGTTGTCCTTCCATTAAGCCACAAACTCAGGCTGATCTCTCCAGTGCATTTCAGAGGCAAGATGACTTCTCCTGGTTCATTCCAGGCATGGCTCCTGGGCTTGCTGATGGTGGTGCATCAAGCAGAGGATGGCAGGCTCTTTACATCTCTCTCTTTGGCTTCTAATAGGTAATAATATATAAACATATACACATATATATATAAATTAAATAATAATTTTTGATTCTCAGAAAAACACAGTTAGGTAATCTGTGAGTTTAGCATAATGAAAGCAGTGACACAGTTCCCATACAAACAGGTAATATATTTCTTCTCATTATACATTTTCCAAGCCACTGCGTTTTCTGGCTTTTCTCTATTCTCTTCACAAAAAAGTTAATTTGTAATTTTTTTGCATTAACTATGCCCTCCTTTAAACCCTTTTAGGCCTTATTTCTTGCCTAATCATCTCATGGACATCTGATGTGCTTGACTTTTTTCATGTTTTTTTCTAGGTTGTATCATAAGACAGAAGATGTAAATCTGTTTATCTAAGTTTGTGATTCGTTAATAAATATTACGTGTGGATTCTATTTCTGTATCTTGTAACAAACTGGAAGTCATTGTGATACCAGGTTAGACAAAGCACTCTAGCAACAACCCCAGCTTGTCTGAGCTAGCTCACAATTTGCTTGTCCCCCAACTCGATTCCTCTTGGTTTTCTCAGCCCACCAGGTGTAGTACGATCCTACTTATCCTGAAAACCCACCAGCAATGTGGCGCAATCCATGGTTTATGGCATCACCACTTTGGGGCACTTTCTGTTCATTCGATGCCAAAGTCATGCGGGTACCATTCACTGTCGGAAGAAAACAATGATAATTGTTCCCTAGGACATCTACCTCATCCGTACCTTGCTTAAGGGCTAATTTTACACACAGTGTACATAAACTAGCTAGCATCATCTTGTGACAGCTTACACATGCTCAAGTGTAATGCTTCACCTTTACATCGCTCACTGGGGGCAGCAAGTTTCTCTGCCCACTACCTGATAAACCGTAGCTTACATAGGAAAACTAATAACTTTCCCGTGGATAAGATACATTTGCAGTGCATAGTGAGTAAGGCAAGAGTCATCATAAAAAGTACTAGTAAATAAAAAACAAGTGATAGTACAATTACAGTCACCGGTGCGTTGCCATGAATCATAATCTATAGTGCACTGAAATTATACAGTCTCCACTAATAGGTAATGCAAAAGAGGAACTAAGCAAAGTAGGCAGACAGGGCTATGGATCATTGGTTGGCTATTCCCTCTCTCCAAAATCATTCCCATCTCCAATACATACAGTACATCTCTATCCATTACAAAAGTACAGCCACCATCATTTGCCCTAAAGCACTAACCAGGAAATGTCATCGCCACTTTAGTGTTTAGTGACTTTAGCAGGCTAACCAAGCTTTACCATAAAATCAGCCTACGAGAAAGTTTCATATCCTTCAAGTTTTCACTAGCTGAGGGAGAACATTCTTCTTGCAACTATAATTTATACTACGGAAGCATAACACTTGTGTGGTGGCAGTAACAAAGTTACCAGAGGGTGGCGGTTCTGCTGAATCACATGACTGCATCCGCCGGGATCGCTGTGGCTTTAGAGGAGGCTTGCGCACAGGAGGAGGAACATCTGAGAAAAAAAGGATGGTGATGAAATGAGAATTAAAATACTCAAACAATGGTAGGATGGGAAAGGATACGGAGTAGGGGATGGAAAAAGACAGAATTGCTGGGAAAATGAAAAGGGAAATGGTTTATGGTAGTAGATCAGGAAAAAAGAGAATTGAAAATGTTACAGAATGGAATATGGGATAAAAGACAGAGTTGTGGGTAAAGGCGAGTGAGAGAGGGTGCAGTGTATGGTGGGCAGTCTTTGCAATGAACATTGGGCTGTTCCCACCTCCCCCTTGGGGGGCCGCTTCTTTCCCAGGCTCTCTGTTTCGTGGTCTGGGCACTGGGATTTCCTTCCTGGTCTCCTCAGCACATTCCGTATCACCGGGCCCCCCCCCACAGGACACCTTCCTACCCCGTGGGGCAGCGACCGGCCGCATTTCTGTAGGAGGGGGGCAGGAAACATTAAGACCCCCCTGAAAAGACAAGGTTGGGGAGCTAAATGAATAAATAAATGGGAGGTAAACATTCTATAACACCATGTGCCTGGGGCAAGTTTAGTTAAATAATATATGTGCCAAGATAAGCACCATGCCAGTAGTCCTGTTTGTATTAGTATGTAAAGAGAACAAGATTATCTTTTCAACGGTCTCCATGTGCCTTAGTTATCTTCTTGTTGTCTCTATGGGTTACGTTCCATAGCTTTCTTCTGCCAGAAAGAGATACTAAGACATGGTTCTACTTGGTTTACTTTACCTAAGATCTTTCACTCTCATGTCACAGACTTCATGTCACGTTTCGGTAAGCTAGATTTGCCATTGAAGTTACTGGTTGCAGGAGAGTTGTGGTTTCATTGCAACCAACTTCATTGTATATTATGAATAGCCAACCCAACTGAACTTTTGCAGCAGATTTGTGTCTCCTCAACTATTGAACTATGCTTTATGCGGGGCCAACTCAGCTGCACGTGCAATGGGGAACTTTCCAGGGTTGGCCCTTCATAATACTCAATGAAGTCTGTGAGTTGAAAAAGAAACACTCTTTCCATACTTTCGAGATTAAGACCAATGGGACAGAACCCAGCATTTTGTAAGTTTAGTCAATAGTCGGTTCTTTGTTATCAGAGAGTGAATATGCATTTGTGTATATTATTTTTAATTATTTGCCATATAATTATCTCCATGTCTTAATGGTGTCTTTAATATGTCTTCCCAATGGACTTTGTTCAGTAACCCACCACTTGCTTCAGTTTATATTCCACTGGAAGCACAGGTCTCCCAATGTCTTCTATGTGCTTATGGGATTGTTACCTCATCTCTTGATAAATTCTTCTGAGTGTTTCTGTCTCCGTTGGAAAAACAAGGCTGTCTGTCCTCAAACGTAGCACCCTCCTCTGAGAGACACAGAGAGAGAGACAGAGGAGGCACAGGAGAAAGACCAACAAATGTGAAAGGAAGAGGTGCACATACAGAGAAGGACTTAAGCTACACAGATGACACAGATAGTGGAAGAGGAGAGACTAAGATCACTGGTGGAAAGAGAGTGTGGGGAATGAACTGAGTGATGAGAGAGGGGCAGAAAATGGAGTGATAGAAGGAGAGAGATGTGTTGGATGGAGGTGAATAAATACTTACCCCCATCCCCAGAGGAACGACGTCTGTCATCGGGAACACAGCTAGTGCCCACGGAGATATCCATCTGAAAATGGTACCATTTAATTTCATCAAAACCTATTATTCACAACTCACAGTAGTATCACTAACACGCATTAACGCTTCATACACTATGGTAAGATATCAACATAATTGAATTCATTCATTAGTCTTATTGTCACCCCATTCATTTTGGTAACACTCACAATACTAAAAAAACATCATATAATGTGTTTCCTAATCGCTCATATCATTGAATCCCAGACATGCCTAGACATTAATACATGCATGACATCATATTTGCCAATAAAAATGTTATTATTTTACCCCATAAATTCATTTTGTTAAGTAAATAGCATATTGCATATCGCCACACCTATAGTATAGTTGTGTAGCTGTTTGTCATCATTGCATCCAGCCCATCATCTCTAGAATAAACTACAACTTTTAATAATATCCAGTCTTTGATAATGTTTTTACATATTGCAACAGACGTTGTGTTATCTTATCATTTGTTGCCAAGTACTTATGATTAAAGCACTGCATCTTCCTACACGTACCTCCCTCCACACACGGCCTCCATCCATCCCAGGCAGAGGAACGCCACGTACTCTTGCAGGCTGAACCTCCTCCTGCGGCTGCTCACAGGACTGCAAATAGGTGAAAATACACATATATGTTTTTGTTGTTACCTTCCATTTTATTTTTTATCCCCCCCGTAAGCTTTCCTTCCACCACTCACCGGTGTTCCACGGCCAGGCAAACCCCTCACACTTCCTATATTTGGGGCTTCTGCTCCATTGGTAGCTAGTGTCCCATTGGTGATTTGGATCCCTTCCAGTTTCAGGTGTTCTGTAACACTTTCTGGTCCAGGAGAAGATGGAGGAACAACTCTCCCTTTTTCACGTTTTGGGGTTCGGCTTCTGCGGAAATGGAAGAGACTCCTGCGGCGCCTCTTTGGTGGCCCTTCTGTGTCCCCTGAAGGGGCCGAAGAGATACTTCAGGGAAACAAAAAATGGAAAAATAATAATCCTATTGATATATTACAGAATATCTGGTAACATTATGTGTGCCCTGTCACACAGATATATGGATGTGGACAGTGGGGCATCCTGTTTTACACAGTGCAGAGCAGCAAGTTTTACATCTGGCAAGCTATTCAACAAGCCGATTTCTAGAACCAAAAAGCAGGAGACGGTGTATATAGCCAGCCGTTTTCTATTAAGCTCTGCCCAGTGCAGGCAGGGTAAATATTATTATAATATTATTCTTGCATTTCCATTATATGTATTAGTGTATTTACTTGTACACATTGTACAATATTTATTACAGGGCTGTTTTTATCTTTTGTACCCTTTGTGACAATGGCTGTTTAAACTCTTCTGCAGTAGCTGTAATTTTCTTCTACCCACACAATTTATATATTGTTTTTTGTGACAAGAAAGGCACGAATAATGGTGTCTTTAGACACCATTATTTTGATCATACCATCTAATTTACTATAAAAATATATAAAATATAGTTAAACATTTTTAAAAAGTACTTTTGAAAAATCTTTTTTACTCATCTACAAAGGCTAATGAAAAAAACTGCTAAATAGATTATAATATTTGTCCTGAGTTTAGAAATACCCTGTTTTTATGGTTTATTGCTTTTTTTTGCAAGTTATAGGACAATAAGTACAAGTAGTGGTCAGTCTGCCCCATGTGCTATATGGTACATCTTTGTTCAGTTTACCACCATCAAACTGTATATTTTTGAAAACCAGACACTTGAATGCTAATATTTTAATTATTTTCTTGCAATAATGCTACTAGCAGGCTTTGTCGAACTTTTGTGGGGTTTTTTCACACACATTGTATTTCAGGTATGTATGTACAGCTCCTGGTATATGTGACTGTCAAACAACACCCCAATATGTGTTCAGCAACATCTCCTTCATACAGTGATACCACCCATGCATGCATTTTTTGGGATGTTTGAGGTGTAAAAGGTCACACCTGGGACACGCACAATTCCCCCAGTGCCCTATTTGGGACATCTTTGAACTTTGCTAATTCAATTTACCCCATCTATTCATATATTGTTGAAAATAAGCCATGTCAGGGTATTTCAAATGCTAATATTTTAACTCTTTCCATGCACTAATTCTACTACCAGCCTTTGTCAAAATGTGTGGTAGTATTGAGTGTTTTTTTCACACATATTATAATTCAGGTACGAATTTACAGCTTCTGGTATATGTCACTTTAAAACAACACCTCAATATCTGTTCAGCAACACCTCCTGAGTACAGTGATACCACACATGCATTTTGGGTTGATTGGGGGCTAAAAGGCCACATTTGGGAGGTGCCCATTTTTCAATTTGTCATTTTGACATCTGGTCATCCTGCCCCATGTGTTATTTGGGACATCTTTGAAGACAACCAATTCAATTTTCCCAAGTAAAGTAGACACTCTGGGGTATTTCAAGTGCTAGTACTTTAATTTTGACATCTGGTCAGTTTGTGCCCATGGCCTATTTAGGACATCTTTGAAACCGGCTAATTCAATTTACGCCATCAAACCATACATTTTTTGAAAACTAAACACCCCGATTGTTTCAAATACTAGTATTTTAACTGTTTGCATGCTAGGATTTTTTTAAATTTTTTTTTACATTTTATTTTATTGATCACATCATTGAGCTGGGCTCCTCGCTCCAAAGGTCCGTTAAAGGTCCGTACGAGCTACTCTATCTCATTTTTTTCTTTATTTTCTCTTTCCATCTAATTCCATCACTGTTTTTCTAACTGGGGCAGATTTATGCAGAAGTGGACAGTGGCACATTCTGGCCTAGGGTGACTAGGCCTATGGCAGCCGCAGCAGATGATGTCATCACTTTGGTCAGCAATAAGGCAGTGGGTGGTTAGGGCACTGTCCTAGTTCAGGCCTATGGCAGCACTAATGATAAATACATCACAGTACAAACTGATATATTCTCGTGAATGTATACATGCACTGACTTATACACACTGTCATACACTGACAAACTCACAATAACCATCAAACACAGACTGATATATATATATATATATATATATATATATATATATATATATATATACATACAAAGAAACTCAAGCTTGCACACACCTAAAGTCAGCCCTAACAATCAGAGTCGGCTTCAAGCAGTACCTGTGTGACTGTGTCAGTACTGTGCGATGGAAGAAATCATCCAGTCCCTCGTCTAATGCAGCGTCAGGTCGTACCTCAGTGTCAGAAGCAGGACCACGCACCTCAGGGTTAGAACAGACATTTATTCCCAGTGAAACCTTGTGAGATATTCTTTTAATCACTGAAATGGCCCACAGACAAAATAATCTAATAATGTTTTAGACTACCGGTATTTCTACCCATTTTGAGTCCTATCTTGCCACCCATGCCTTACCTTACTACCTCCTGGTGCCCGTCGGGTTTGCTGTTTTGGTCTGTCTCGTGTTTGATGCTGCAGTTTGCTGCCTTCTGTGGGGAGTTCAGAGAGACCTTCCAAAGACACACTGAGAGAACGAGACAGCTGACTACTAGCAGACGAGGAGAGTGCAGGTGGTGAACTGAGGTCTCGTGATCCTGGAGATCCCAAATCCAACGTCCTGGGACTCAACTCCTGCTCACTCACACCTAATAGATGAGGGTGTAAGAATGTAAGAGTGGGTAAGCAAACAAGCCTAATCAAGTTTTAGGACAGATACTTGATAATGTGTTATACAGTCAGGGTTTACTACATAATGATTAGACTGGCTCCACTATTCTGTGTAATCTGTCTCTTTTTTCCTGTTTAAGTTAATGCTTACAAACAGTTTTAATGGATCTTTCAGAAATCCCATTAGGTGCTCTAAAGCAGTAATGAGTTTCCATTTAGTACTACATACAGTTGTTCCTTAAATGCTTGATAGCTCATATGTAAACAATGTCCAGCACTGTTCTAGGTTGTTGTCGATTTCAACTTTAGTACTCATAACCTTCAGAATTAATATGTTCGGTCAGCTGTACATTACAATGAAATATTAATATTTGACCTCACATTCTTATGAGAGACAAGCAAAGACATTTCATGGAGAGAAGTGAAAGCAAATCGATGTGTATGAAAGTACTGAACAGCCACAGTGAAAGGACAACACCTTAGGAGTGTATGAGTTGAGAAAAACAACGTTTTAAGGAGCTCACTGATAAATGCAGAGACTGGCCGGATTTTCCTGCCTTGGAGGCGTTTCTTTATCACCATAGTATCCTGAGGAAATATACAAGAGTAAGAAAATGGAGGCATTACTAAAGGAACATTGACAAAGATGGCGTGTGGGAGCCCATGGGAATTGTGTAATGGTAGCAGCATCAATTTGTGGTTTCTAAGTCACTTACGATGCTGGTGAACATTTCTCCCTCGTGAGATTCCTGTTTCCTTGGGGGAGTTTGGGTGTAATATCCCAGAATTCTCTGTTCCTCTTCCATCAGACTCTGCAGCTGGGATCTGTGACGGGACTGAGAAATGGGATTGAAGAGGTTGCAGAAAGGAAGAGCGCAGGATATGAGTAAGAAGCACTTCATGTGGGTTATCCCCTTGTCATTGGTGATGGAAATCTTCCCAGTTCTCTAATATTTGCCCTTTGCACAAAATTTAAATATCATCCACATTCTCCAGTGTCCAATGCCATCTAACATGATGCAGTCACATGGTCAGATATACTTGCAATTACTCTGGCTTTAGTGAGCAAGCAAGATGGTATAGCTTATGGGTTACTAAATTTGTATGGGACAAGGCGCCAGCAACAACATAGAGAAAAAGCCATAGGCTGTCTTTCTAAACTCTGAGAAATTTACCAGTGTCCTGTGTGTTCTTTGCATTTCCTGCAGAACTTGTTCGAGAACGGAATTACTGAGACGTGTCATAAGGGAAAGTTGAGCGCCTCTGCAACAAAACAACAAAATATGGCATAATATCACAATAGTACATTTTAGTTATTTCACAACCCTATTATTATGTTTTACTTCTATGCAGGGTTGTAAGTGTAACAATCATGTTTGTAGGTGTTGCAACTGTGACCAGGCCCGCCACTGTGACCAGGGCCCTTCAACCCCTTTCAAAAGCCGCTAGTGGGGGGTAACACCTACAGTTAGCAGCACACAGAGTATAGAAATCATCCAATCTCATCAGATAATCTCTTACACTCTCTCCATGTACATTGTCTGATCGAGCATGCAGGAAGTGACATCACATCCATTTCCTGCATGTTGGATCAGTCTGCTTGGAGGGGAGAGGGACACAGACAAACTGTTTGGAAGCTAAGATGGTACAGGCAAACTGTTTGGGGCTAATATGCCACAGGCAAGCTATGTACACATGTATGTGTAAATGTACGTGTATGTATTATTAGCATGAGTATGTACTGTATGTTTCTTAATGAGTGTGTACATTTTTGTGAGAGTGAGTGTAAATATGTGTGACAATGTGTGTATGAGTGCCTGATGGGGCCAATTGGATCACTTTGCTTAATCTGTTCCACAGGCCAGAAGGTACCAGCACTTCCCTGCCTAAAAGCTTCTAATGTGTCCATGGATTGGATGATTCCCAACGCAAAAAAGTGTGGAAGCTGTTATAGCTGCAAAGAGGGTACCAAATTCCAAAACCTAGAAACACAGAATTTCATGGCAGATAAGTACCATCCAGCCATATGGCTGCCTGATTTTCTGCTGCAAAGACTCAGATCTTAACCAGTCCTTGTCTTAGATTCAGGATCCATATGCCTATTTTTCAATTTCAAATGCATGTTTCAATTCTCCCACTGTATTAACTTCTACTAGTAGTGCTGGGAGGATGTTCCATTTATCAACCACCATCCAAATGAAGTAGACATCTTCCTATGTCTACTGCCTGTGCAAGTATTTTCTCTTGAGTTGATGCGCAGTATGAGCAGACATAATAAGTATTTTAGAAATAATTTAAAGAATCACTTAGCCAAACATTGTTTTGGATGGTTTTAGCATGATATGTTTATAGACTTAGTTAACATACCACTGCTGTATACTTTATTTATATTGCTCCCTTGCCTTTGAGAATGTTTGTTTAATTATTAGTGTTAGTGAGATACAATCTCAATGTGTGCATTTCTGTATTTTAATATGCAGTGTATAATTAATTGAATACTGTGGTTTAGTGATCACTGCGACTGGTAATGTTAGACTGCAGACAATAATATTCTGTCTTTTAGTCTACCTTTTAGTCTTCAAAGTCTTAAATAGATACATTGAGTTATTGAAAACCATCTACACTAGAGTTTGTTTTCTGTTCTGTTTTTTTCATTACATGTGACCCTGAGATTTGAACCAACAGACTTGCGTGGAATATATTAATCCACTTTCTTTAAAATAAGGAAAGTAATAACTTTGTATCATATCTACTTATTTTTACTTCCACACTTGAATTTTGTGTTTATTGTATTGTATTTATTTTGAATGCACTTTGTGGAATTTGTTCGAGTGTTTTGTAGCAGAAATCTAATATTTTACACCAAGTGTGAGGTAATTTAATTGTACTTGACTTGTACTTGTATATTAATTGTACTTGAATATCACCCTTATACCATATTTTCCCGAGGTAAGTGTATCTGGGTGAAGAACTTTTGTGGTGTGTGCTCATGTGACACAGACAAGCTGTTTGTGGGCTAAGCTATTTGGGAGCAAAACTGTTGCCCCAGGGCCCTGTGGTTTCTAGTTACACTTCTGCCCCTACGGCTCTTAATCGCAAATACCCTCCCTGCTAGAACCTTTAGTGCGGCACGCGATCATGTCAGTGCTCAATGCAGTTGCAAAAATATCCATATCAACAAAAAATAAAGAAGATTTCCTTGCTCACCGTAGCTTGCTGTGTATCTCATTCCCCACTTGTCGAAGCATATCCCGTATATGTGGGAGGCTGAGTCCATGCTGCTCTCTTAATCTGCAAAGCATTGCGCTTCCTCTCTGGGCATCTCGTGCAGCCCCTGGGAATAGGTCTTGGGTCGCTTCCCACATGGTGTCTGCAATGTTCTGATAGGGAAAGAAAGGAGTAACATAAAGGGATTTAGTCACTAAAGCAGTGGTTTGCAAGAGAGCTATAGTTTCAACTACCTGACTTAATAAGCATTATGAATGGCCAAACCAGGTAACCTTCTACTGGAAGGAAAGCATGGCACAATCTATGGGGTGGCTTTCAAGAAATATCTCTCCCTTCCTTGGTTGCCCCTGGCTTTTCTGGCTCTTTATAATGTATAATGAATTTGGTGAATTGATGTTCCCGCTCTCCTGCAAACTTCCACTTTAGTTTATAAACCTCCGTGACAAGAGGGCAATATTACAGAACTTAAAAGTAGAAGACCACCTATATGAGGTAGGAAATATCCTGCTGGTGGGCCTATAGGTGAGTCGCACCCCACTTTTTTTTTAATACCTGAAGTTCCCTATCAACTGCACGAGACAGCTCATATGAAACAGTTTCCAAGAGGCGCTGAGCAGGACCTGAAGGAGACAGCCAACTTCCTGCTTCCAGAAGACGTGGCAACAGCTATGAACAGAAAAAGGAACCCAACATGGGAAGTAAAATCTCATAGACACTCCAATTTCCCTCAATCCAAGATTAAACCACAAGGTTTCACAGGGAGACAGCTTGACCACACCAAACAAACACTGATGAATACTTTTTAATTATAAACTACTGTTCATCCCAGCTAAAGCTGGAAGACAGAGTAATTCCAACCGGGGCTTTACAACATCTACTGTTCATTGAATCTTGCAACCTTTTGTATTAGCTTTCAAAAGGAAGTATCAGCATTTTCCTTTAAAGTAAATATGCACAGAATCAATATGCTTATTGTGTGCACAAAATGAGTAAAGTGAGCGAAAGAAAAAAATACACCTATATCAATATGGGTACATCTGAAAACAATTATGTTCTGAATTTATAAAGGTGCAAAGTTTCCAATACATTCTAGGCAAAGGCAAGCATATAAGAATATGTTATTTCTTGAGTCCTTACCCCATGGGCATTCTCATTTGCATATGTCACTTAAAAACACTATAAAAAGGTTTTACTCTATCCTCTCTATTCCTTCAATGACAAATAAGAATAGATGATTTAAACACCAGCAAGTATGTAAAAGTTATTATTAAAAAAAGACATTTAAAGTCAAAGATTCAATTTCATGCTACTGACCATAAAATCACTGCAAACATTGATTAAGCCATCATTTATTTGATCCATTGAGCCATCTTTTGGTTGGTGTAAATCACACCTTTTTTAATACAAAATGTTTTATTTTCTGAGTTGTACCCATCCAAACTAGCAGGCTCATTTACTTAAACGTGATGTGTACTTATTTGTGCCAATTACATATCAAACCTGAGAATTAGTAGCTGAGATAGTCCCTAAAACGATTGTATGCTCAACCAAAGTAAAAAAGCAAACAAACAAGGTAAATACTAAAAATATACAGCACAAATGTATGCGCACTTGCAGTTAACTTGTGTTTAGTGAGGCTGAGTTTATGAGCCAAGTCCCTACACCAGCCTGCAGAACAGCAACTGCATTGAAGTGTTTGTGCCCAGTTGAAGCCTAATGCATTCAACACTACCCAAGTTGTAGGTCCCTAACTCTGTGTTGATAAACAAAACCCTAGGTGAGCAACAGTACAGACATTAAAAAACAGGTGAATAAAAAGAGACTCACAGCTCGACAGTTTTTAGCATCTCTCAGTAGCTGTCTCGCACATATTATGTCCTCTTGAACAGTCTCAAGATCACAGGAACGCAGAGCATTGATATGATCATGTATCATAACAGACAGAGTGTGCAGCATCTGTGATACACAGAAGGAGAGTTTTACTAATAAACATGGGGTTCAGAGACACGGAGAAAGACAGTGAAAGGAGAAGCCAAGTACCTGTTCGGCACTATTTGTCACACCCTGTTGGAGGCGTAGGGCTCTCTGGTCAGAAACAACCAAGGTCTGAGAATTCCTCAAGAGACAGCTGTGAATCTGAGATGAAACAAGAAGCAGAAAAGTGACCCCCCCAGCGAAAACCTAGAACAACTAGAATTTATATTTTTATCACAAGAGAGATTAGAGTCTTAATGTATTTTTCGAGTAAGATAAATAAGTGTCAGCAGAAGGGCTACAGGTGGAAAGAAAAACATTCACCAGAGGTGGTCAGAAAATAGAGTATACAGAGAAAGAGATATTTATTTTCATGATAATGTAGATGAATACGTCTTCCATTAGACATAGCACATTGTCCCATAGAGGGTCCAAAGGAGGTATCCCATGTTTAAGGACAGCATGATGCTTAGGGGCCCTATTTATGAGGTCAGTGTTGTAATATGTCACCTTCCTCCAGGCACTTTCTGCTCTCTCAGGATGTCTCTGATATGCTTGACAGATATCTCCCACAGGGAAGGACATAAAACGCAAGCTTCGATTCCTAGGATGAGATACCCAGATAAAAGAAACCACAGGGGTTAGGATTACATGAAAAAGCAGATAACTAGAATCTTAGAAGAACAAAGAAAGTGAAGTGTAGGTCTTGGGAGATCATCACTTTTATGAGCTGTGTGTACCTAGACATCTTGCTAACCGAGGAGCTCAGTGAGGTGACACTGCGGTAGTGTGTGTAAGCTGCACTGAAAATAGACTACTCGCAATGTGAGTGAATAAGAGTGTGTGAAGGGTGTGTGTATTAAGATATGGTGTTAGAGTGTGTATGTTATTATAAGATGTCGGGGTGTGTGTGTTAGAGTGAGTGAGTGTGTGTTAGTGTATGATTCAGCGTCTATGTAAATGTATGGTGTTGGTGTGTTTGTTGGCGTACTGCCTGAGTCTAGTATTTCTTTGGGTGCAGTATTCTTTATATAACTAAAACACATGCACATACTAAAAACCAAGCTCACATACACCATCTCCCTCTCCCTTGCACCACAAACCGGACAGTCATTGTTAAGCCTTAAACATTATTGTATGTTGTACATATGAATGATGTCAAAAAGAATTTTATGTACCACTTACTTCTCCAGAGCCCGCGCTACATCCATGAATCCAGATGCTGTAACTGCATTCTTGTCCCAAAGCACAGACCTAATACGAGGCACCAATTACACAACAACATAGGTTGAAGGAACAGGAGAAACTATTAGATCATTAGAAATGCAGCATTTCACGTACCGTGATATTATTAGCCTACTGTACTCACTAAAGTACTAAGTACATTAAAGTGCACCTGTTATTAAAAAAGCGGTCACTGTATAGGGGGTACATTTTTACCAATACATTTTGTTAGCCAATTGGCTAGGGAATGCATAAGCGAAAAATGTTTAAGACCCCCCATTTACCTGTATGTCCTCCATAGTATATCTGAAATAGCCTCACATCATTGCTACAAACCCCTGTATCTTTTTTTGTACAGTGACTTGTTGGCATTAATTATGATCTTAAATAAGGGGTTTTTATTTAGGGTTATTTCTGCATAATAGTCTTACACTCACCGTAGAGTGGTGTTTATCTGTAAGGTTTTACCCAGCATCTTGGCTCCGATATCCGACATGTTATTACCACTGATATCCAGCTCCTGCAGAGAAGTGTTACTTCCAAGAGCATTCAAAACAATGCAGGTACGAGACTTTAAACGGGAGTCTGCAAGAGAGAGGGACTGAAGGGACTGAGAGACAAAGAGGAAAGGGAGTTAGAGAGAGAAAAGAGAAACGCTTATGAGTTGAGGAAAGCAAGAATAGACTTCCATATAGTTGCATGTCTTTATGTGCTGTATAGCTCTTTGTGTGGATGTCTCAGTCTGGGTAGTGTTATGGAATCCTGCGTGGTGTCCTCTAGGTCTATGTGGTATTAGCCTGCATATTGTTGGCTAGTTTTGTATGCTGTCAAGCGTTGAAGAGTCATTTGACATTATTTAAACATTCGTGAGTGATCAAGACTGAAATATTCAATACCTAATATCCAGTTTCATAGTATGATTTTGAGCATATAATGTCTATAAAACCATTGAGCCAATTGGACAATGATTCAATTGGTAAAAAACTATTTTGTTGCATCAACTTGTGTGCATCTTATCAAACTAGATTGTAAGCTCTTTTGAGCAGGTCACTCCCCACCTGTTGTTTCTTTAGGTTAAGTACAAAATGCTATGTGATGGGTTACTTGCTATGTAATGCCATCAAATTCTTTGTTTCTCTAAAATTGCTGTATTTATAATACATTTATACAAATCAATGCAGTGTCATTATTTGTCTAGCAACTGCATCAGTTTTCCAACACAAACTACCCAGATATATTATTATAAACATCTGCTACGCTTGAGAGACTAAGTTCTGTTGATTTATGCATAGCTGGTATGCAGCCATCACCGCCAAGCCTCTCTCAAAGTCTTAACATGAAATATCAAGATTTTGTAGTTAATAAAAATTGCAATTTTTGTCTCTTCGTTGTTTTAACTATTGCCCTAGAAACCAAACTCTACAAATGGCTGCATTTCAAAGGGAGATCAACTAAGCATTTAATGATACATTCCATTTAAAATTGCTGAGTAGCCACTTCCGCGTCCATATGATTATATGCCAAAAGCATCTGGGCACGCACTATTTCAATGTACAAGAAGATGAAATCCTTTGGAATTCATTTTTATTTTGTAAATAAAAAAAAAATTCTATCGACTATCTAGTTCTACAATTTAATTTCCACAAGCTGAGTCAATATATTGTCAGCAGGGCGCTGAGATTCCCTTTTAATCTCTAGCATCAGAAGATATTTTTTATCCTGCATGTGTATTATGGCTAGACCCATCGGCTGTTTCTCTAGCTTGACTTAATGTTGTTTGGTTTTATGATGACTGTGTGTTTTTCCAAATTCACAGAATCCGCAGATGCCATCTTTTTTTTTTTGCTTACTTGTCAGCATCTTCTAAAATGACTGGTTTCTCTGTTAATTCACAAGGAGTATATTCACTAAATCCTGGATTTCATTTACTAGGCTAGCTACCTGAATGTGGTTCATACTAAAAGCCCTGCTGTGGTGTAGCCCTGTTGGCATTCTTTGACTTGGCTCTGCATCTAAACAGCAATTTCTATTCCTCAGATTCCTTTGAATTTACAGTAGCTGCTGTTAACAGCTCATGTGTTTTCCTTTGAGTAGGAGACCCACCACATCCCCAGTTGGGTTATCTTCAATGCTAGTGAATACCTCAGGTGAAAATAATGTGACTTTACCATAAGAACAAACGCTCTGGGCATAAACTCTCAAAGGATATTTTACATTCAATATATCCCCAAGGCACAATGTGTGAGTTTGAAGGAGAGAGGTGTTTTAGCGCCTTCACTTAACTAAGCATTATGAAGGCCTAACCTCAGTGAACATCCCCTGCAGGATGGGTTGAACTGGCCCTGTATAATGCATAGTTCAATAGGTGTGGTGACCATAATGAAATCTTGCCCTTGAACTTTACATTTTACAGAGCCAACCAAGTTCTGCTTGGAAACGTCAGTTGACCCTACATGATTAGTAGTGAAATCAGCAAAAGTGATCCACGTTCTGAAAAATAATTCTAAAAATAAAATAGGGATGGCCGTAGCATGAAACAGTCCTAGTCAAGCAGGATGGGCCTCTTCATAAACATATGGATCATAGAAAATGCACATTTCTTTAGGGTAATCATCTTTTACAGCTATTGTATGCATCCACAGCTTTTACTACTTAATACTACTTAAAACCACTCACTGATTTTGCTGGATATTGTTTAGATATGTTTTGTTATAAAAAAAAGGAAACATGTTATTTGAGGGAAGCTGAGATCTGTGATTGGAGGATCGGGGAGATGATGATGTCACAGTTCATGTTAGGGCCAAACAACGGCGTTTGCAGTGATGCCCTCTCCCTTGAGTATTTAGAATGCAATGTTAGAAAAGTCCCTGTTGGTGTAATGGTCAGGTGTCCCAATACTTTTGTCCATATCGCATATATATATATATTTGCTTTTCTGTCAGCTGGTCTCCAAGGCTGTCTCTGCTGTTACTCACACAGTCTTCATCCTGAAGAACATTCACAATGCGTTGCAGAATCTCCTCCAGGACTCTGGAAATACAAAAGGCAATTACCAATTATCACCTATCACCTTCTAATGAATTAATGAATAACACTTACAATCTATTTCAAAACTATTACTGACTGGGCATCTCAGTGTTAAAAGCGACTAATGCCTACTGCTATAGTTTCTCATGCTAACTCCTTGTTTCCTTGATATTACTCTATACTGTAGTATGTCTCTTCGTGTTAACATTCTCCCTATGCCATAGTCCTAGATAAACTAGAACAATCTTTCAATCCTGTCTGACCTTTGTGGTTTTCTACCCTAAACTGACAGGTATTCACCGTGATTTAACTGAGAAGTTTCTGCCCAGAGACAGATGCTTGAGATGTCTGTTTCTGCCCAGAGCAGGGATAAGAGACAGCAAGTGAGAATCCAATCCTGAGATAAAGAAACACAGAGAAAGGAAAGTGTTGTAAAGAAAGGAGGGAACAGACGAAAGAAAGATATTTGGAGGCATGCAGACAAAAAGTATTTTTGAGATACAGACAGAAACATATTATTAAATGGAAAACACAACAAAGAAAAACAGATAAACGATGCTCAAGCAAGAGAGAAACACAGTGAATAGGAACTGTCCAGTCCTATATGGCACGTGAACACAAGTCAAAGATGATGACAGCAAGGAATATACATGAAGAGACTGGTTCTTACCATTATCGGATATGTTCAAACTGCCAATACAACTGATTGGAGGAAACTGATCCTGCAATATCTGAGCACCTACTGAGCGCAACTAAAGGGTACAGAGGTAAGGTTTATGAGACAGAAAGAGGCCAAGGAGTGGAACAGGCGCAAGAACAAGATAAGATAGGGAGGGGATGGACAGGAGGAAGAAAGTAATGCACAGATCAAGGAATGATCATTTGATAGTTCCTCTAAAAACACAATACACCCATACGGCAAACTCTCTTACTTCACAGCTGCTTAAGTCGAGATGTAGATCCTGTATGTGAGTATTTGAACACAGTCCTTGCAGCAGAGCTCTATCAGTGAATGCAGGAACAAAAGAAAGAAGAATACAAGCTCAACAGCAATTTCCTCCACTGATTGGTAGTATACTTTCACACCATTATAGAGTTACAGTACCTTACATTCTAACTGGTAAAACTACCATTCCCCTAATCCCAACCTTGCATTACCATCATATTCTGTGATATGTAACAAACATATTAATATACTTGAATGTGTATCAGGTTGTAAATGCCTCTCTGCTCATTAAACCTTCTATCCCATTGATAGGCAGATTTGTTTACTTAAACATTTGTATTCTTCCCAATTTTCACAGCTAGGGATTGTAAAGGGTCATTTAATATAAGAATTAGAATTTGTGTCCATAATATGAAACATTTGACTTTTGTTTTATCTTGGAGAGACACATTGATATTAATATATTGATATTGAGTATGTTCTCACCTCAATAGTTCAGGGGGCACTTTGGTTCCACTAAGTGATACATGTGAAAGCGACAACGAGCTGCCAAAAAACTTTTCCACTGATGGCAAAGTCTCTGGTGTCCTCCTAAAGGTGAAAAATCAGTAATAAGAATCATTACGGTAAAGTGAGATGTATTTAACAATAGTCTCATAACAGGCCCCATTTACATGCATATACAAAACATAAATATTCTTCTAACACGTATGTTCACCAAATGAACACATGTGAAACCCAACTTGTTCCTATGAAAATATACCTGGCAAAAATAATTCCTCTTAGAAGTAATCCATCCAATATTCCAAAAGTGATAACTACAAAACAGTTATGAGCTCCTTGGACCTAATAAAGATAGATTATGATTACCTCATCTAGTCTGCCCGTTTTTCATGATGGGAAGACTCAAACCATATATTCAGTCCTTGGTCTTGTCTTAGATGTGCAATTTGCATATCACATGCATTTTTAAATTCCCTCACTGTATTAGCCTGTAACACTTTTGCTGGGAGGCTACCACGCTCTCGTTCGGATCATGACCTCCTGTTTAAGCATTTCTCCTTCTTTGAGATATACATTTGTCCTGTAGTTTGTTCAGTCCCTTTCTTTATTTAAATGTTTCCATTGCATATCCATACTGCTTCTCACTGGTCTGTTATTTCATTCACTCTAATATTATTAACCAGTCAAAAAAATGGTATTATATTAGTTTGACAAGAACTCTCTACAGTAAAAAAAATCTTAAAACTACACATTACAAAGAAAATTTAGGAAGATCAAATCACTTAACCCCTTTATGTAGTAATGTATCAAACATCTGTCCAGACTGAGCCTACCAACTGCCACTGAGTTACCTTTACTTATACTTTTGCTACAAATGAAGATAGCTCCCAAGTCCTCACATATTTTACATACTCACCGATGTGACAACGAATTCTTGGAGAGATCAAGATGTGAGAGGCAGGAACAGCATCCAAGGGCAAGTGCCCCGAAAATCTTAACAACATAATAAAAGGTAAAACATCAGTCAGTCTTCAGACATTACATCTTCAATCCTCCAATTCTTTATTCATACTCAAATCTACATAAAGAATTAGCCCATAGTACTACTTCACATACTGATTCACGTACCAGATGCTACTAGGCACATAACTACAGAAGGTACACACACTCACACACATAAAGATTAATTCTATTATCATATCTGACCCCCACACACATTGATGCACACTTATCCTCACAATAATCCTACACTCTAATGTTACACTCTTACATCGTACATTCTTCCACAAGTTCCCCTGCATTCATTCAACACTTGCCCTGTTAAAATCCAGTAACTAGGGCTCTTGGTGCCTGGGGCAGGATCAGAGGTCACAGAGGCATTGCCACTGGAAGACGTAAGGGTGCCCCTCACCTTGCAGCGTCAGGAGCAGCAGCCCCTCTTGCCCCATGGAAGTTACAGATGTGCTATGCTACTACCGCTCACATCCTCCTCTTTTACATCACTACATAAGCACCACATTCTAATTGACCTGACATTTTACATTGTTGTATTGACAGAACGTACACTGCTTTTTACCAAATGATGCACTCCACACCATGAACATTTTGCCCTCAGCACCCTTGCTCCATCACTGCCTAATTCTTATACTCTTACATCGCTATTCCAATAACCTGTATCTTATATCTTATTTCTACATTTGTATGAAGCAACAGCATACTGCTTCTCTTCTTATTTCACAAGCCCAGTCACTTACAGTATCCACAGCACAGTCTGTTCCTGAGAGATCTAAATGGACCAGTGAGTTTGGGTGAGACAGAAAAGTGTAAAGTGCCTGAAAAACAGATACAAGGAACAGTAAGGAGAGCAGAATGTGATATGGAGTAACACTTAAATGGTCATACAGATTGTTTACATTGGCTGTATAAAGTATGAATAGGTTCTGTCTACATCTAATAAGGCGTACTGTATATGTTTTATGCTGTTGATATAGTTTGAAAGATTATAGTGTTCTTGGATAAGATACAGGAAAGTAATAGTGCAGAGCATAAAGGGCATAAAGAGATGGCACCCTGTTGAAGGGTATTATATATAATAGAAGGGATGATAGCAAAGGCTCCATGCTTTAGTATGATTTATGCAGTATGTTAGGGTGCATGCCGTTACAAAGAATGATTCAACAATATATAGATTATAATATAGATTATTGAATGGATTGAATTGAAGCTATTATAGAGACATATAATATAACAGATACATGATTTGTAGGTTTGTTTTATATGAAACAATTAGTAATAGGGTAGCTATACAAGTAAAAAAAATATATATGTGATAAGGTGTTAAACCACCAACACAGGCTGTAACGAGAGCTTGTAAACAGAATAATGACTGATCCATAGGGAGACGTGGCTGATATGGTTACAATATGGAAACAATATTGCTGCAATGCAACTGTACTGTCAGCAATCAGTCTCACATTAGTCTCTTCGCTCCCAAGTAGTCCAGGATTCTTACTGAGGGTCAGAGAATGCAGCGAGGAGGAGAAAAGAGCGTTCTGGCAGAGCGACTGACACAGAGCTAGTGCTCCTAGGGAGAGAAAAGTCTTAATGTAATGTATGCACATTATATATAACACAAGTATAATGTGCCACATGTGTAAGGCCTAATCGGGTAGATAAATTTCTACAGATTTTTTTTTTACTTATAAGTTATTGCGCCCGTTCAATTTTGTTGTGATAATTATGGCCAACAGAGCCCAAATAAACAATGGTACCTCTTGCTGTGATGTTTGTTTTACTCAGATTGAGACTGCGGAGACCAGCATGAAAGTACAGAAACTGCTGAGAGAGAGCAGCAATTCCTAAAGAGAAAGGGGTGGTTATATGTTTCTGTCACATACATTGATATACAAAATTGCACATGCAAGTGGGTTCAGGGTACCTCTGTCTTCCAAGGGGTTGTGTGACAGGTTCAGTGTATGGAGAGAGGAAGCTGTATTATCTGACAACACAGTGGCCAAACGGAGAGCAAAATCACTGCAGGAGAGAGAGGGCACGAGAAGGAAAAGGAGAGAAGGGAAGAGCAAGGGATACGGGAAGAGTAAGAGAGAGGGGAAATGGAAAGAAGATGACAGTATAGGAGACAGCAGCTTATTTACTGTATACTGATTTCCTGAGTCGTTCTGATACCATCTGCCTCTTTATATAACATAGTTCTTTCCCAACACTTCACTCACAGCTTCCCCTGCTTCCCCACTGCCCCATACTTCTCTCTTTGTAGCTCTCTTCTCCTTTTATCCTTATTTCCTATTTCTCCTTCCACTGTCTTCTGAACTTACGCTCTCAGTCCGCAGTCCTCTAGGATTAGCTCCTCCAAATGCTGTGACCGCCCAACGCAGTGCAGTATCTGCTCCGTCACTTCGGATCCCTATGAAAAGACATCATAATATAGCAGGCATGGTGCTCAAAATTTACTATTTTCGGAAAGATCACGTGCTCAGTCTTTATATGCAAGTTCCTGCATGTACTTCTGCTGATCTGGCATTGCATTGGTCCTTGTTTGTTTCATACCTCAACAATATTGTCATGTTCTGTTGTATGCTTACCAGTTTGACATTTGCAGCTTGCAGTCTGAGAAAATACTGATTGTACGCAAGAGCAGCAACAACCAAAGCAAGGTCCCTGTGTGGCAGAAGAAGACAAGACAAACGGTGACACAACAGGCCTCTTACGAACGTACAGACTGTCCTACAGCCCCTGCATCCTTACCTGCTCTCTAGGTGGCTGAAGTCCTGAAGGTTGAACTCCCGGTTGTCCTGTGAGTGATAAATCATATCCACATCCTAAAAGGACATCTCGCAGTTAGATGCTGTGATGCTCAAAAAGTATTTTAACAATGCCTTTATCTGTATTCCACATAATGTTCAATCCTCCACTCATACACTATTCAAGACCATCTCCAGCTGTAATAGATGCGGTGCTGGCTTACAAATTATGAAATGCACTGCGCTTCCTTCCACCGCAGAAGAATAATTAGTGTGTGCTAGCACTCTCCCGGTGTTATACAAATATGTATCAAAGACAGCCTGTGAATATGATCACATACTACTTAGTACACACGCAGATTAAATTTTAAACAGGGTAGGTCAAGGGAATCTACGTATACTGAGAAATGATACTAAAAAAGATATATCGTAAAAATGGTAGAACCATATTTTCTGAAATAGTAAGTAAATAAATACTTTTACGTATATTTTGTGGCTGTGTATATTTGCAGTTTTTGATCAAACCTTAGGATTGAGCAGCCCCACCTGCCACAGGTGCTTCATTAATGGTGTCGAGAGGCTTTAAATTGCTTGAGAGTCTCTTTTGGGTTAAAATGTAGTGCAATCCCACTGATTCAGCTCCTTGGTCAGCAATATGGCCATGAAAACTCAGATAGGACTCCCTAAACTTGGGGTGACATAGTGGTGGGTTTGAGCAATATATTTCCATATGGCGTGATGGAATCCATAATATTTATGCCTTAGACATGTGTTTCTTTTAATGGCATTTGCTGGGTATGCGCTGAATTCTTGCTTTTTTTTTTTTTTACATAACTCTCATTTACTAATATATGATACTAAAGAAATATACATCGTACAAACAGCAGCAGCCTACTTTATGAAGTAGTTAGAATAATGTATTCAATGAAGAAGAACTTGCCTGCGTGATCATATTCAGTGCTAGTCATGAGAGAGCTTTTGCCAGAGGGAAAGGCAACTCATGGCTAGCACCAGAGTACTGCCTCTCAAGTATTTTTAATAATGAAGGCATGTACCACTCTGCTGAGAGATTATTCATCGTATTCATTATTTATATTTGTTAAATGTGCAAATATTATAATCCTACATACTATGTGCCTGATTAAACACTAAATAAAAGACTAAATAATACTAAAAATAAATAACAATGATCTACTTCCTTAGGCAATTTTTCTGATAACAATTTTAATTATAATTTTTTAAATATAATTAATATGTATGTAACCGCAATACATATTCTATCATTCCTCTCACCTACACTGGACAAAAAAACAACAAAACAATGGAAAGGTCAATACAAAATATGGGAAAAGTTTTGAGTGGAGAACAATATGTGGACAATAGGGAGGATTAATATATGGATAATAAATAATTACATGAAGAAATGTGGGTTAGGAGAAATAAGTAACAAAATGATATAAAGTAACTGGCGACAATAATAGTCCCCAAGTTAATGTAGCTGAAAGAGCCTGAGGATTGTTTTAAAAAAATGTAAATGTCTATCTTGTCCTGATAGACCTCTAAAGTGTCCCACCACAACAAAGATTATGATAACTACTTCAAACAAGGACAACAACATAAATAAAATGACCAGATGAAACTAATTATCCAACGTGTCTCATAATATCAAGATTCAAAAAAGCTACAGTATAACATAATTATGACTTCTTGTATGTTGTAATTGTATAATTAAAAGCAGCTACTTGATTTCTAGTAGCACAACAGGGGAATCAACAGACAAATAACGTTTAATCATATAAACGGGATGCATTTACAGTAACTTCCCACACAATGTACTATGTGAAAGGATCAGCTAACGGTAGCAACTAAGTATCAACACATGCAAGTGGCATATTACACATGGACATTATCCACATCATGGATGGCACATATTACACCGCAGCCTCAAACATGTTTTGTGTTTCTACCGACCAATACCAGGATCCACAGAGACACACATGATACACTAAGCAATACAATGAAGAAAATTGTAACGCAAATTGACTACATGTATTGTAATTGATTATATATTGATAGGAGAAAGGCATATTGATGGGAAAAAAACATTGGGTATTTCTACATTGCTCACAGTAATCATGCCCCACCACGGTTATATATGAATCCTAAGCTAGAAGATCTTCGGGAAGAAGCAATCATGTTGTTGCTAATATATAATTCAGCCAAGCTAAGGTTTAATTAGCCTGCCAGGAAATGACAGACAACCCAAGGCAAATCCAAAATTAAACCACGGCTTGTCTGGACGGTAAGACTGTATGCAGAGATTCATGGTTGTTATGATCAAGTAGCTCTTTTGATAATTTGGCCCATATTTGAGATTTAGTATAAGCCTTTGAGCCACAACAATAACAATGTTTAGCTTGATCACCTTCCCCCAAGAGCTGGCCATAGTGGATTAAGGTGTTCTGGCCATAGTGGATTAAGGTGTTCTGGCCATAAGTTTATTATTATGCTAATGATAATGTACCCTATGAGCATGTCTATTTATTCATTGAATAGTGGTGCCAGGAACTGTCTCCCCTTCAATATCACTTTCCCCAGATGGTAGTTTATCTTTATTTTATAAAGTCTTTATGTTGCTAAGAGTTGCTATGAGTTTCACCGGATATCTTTTAATCACAGAGAGAGCATCATAAGCTGTAGCCTTATGTCTGATAGCAGCACCTGTTCCCATGGCAACCCATCATCTTGTCTGACACTAGGAAATGAGGGTAGCCAATGGTTTTTGATATGCAGAATATCATTGGAACACCACTATCCTGCTGGTGGTGATGTGTGGCCAATATTGATAGCATTTGCCAAACTTGGGGTACTGTAATGCAGTAGCGGTTTAAGCAATATATTTCCATATGGTGGGATGGAATCCATAATATTTAAATATCTGTTTCTTTTAATGACATTCGCTGAGTATGCGCTAAATTCTTGTTTTGTTTTATATAACTCTCAGTGTTATACAAAATATGTATCAAAGACAGGCTGTGAAAATTATCATGTTCAACTTAGTTCACACACACAGACATTTTTAAACAGAGTAGATTCAGGAAACTCTAATTTATCCTTATACAATATTTATGGTTGTATTTATATTTTAGTCGCTACCAACAGTAATTTGTCAGATTGTGACAAATTCAGCGCATGTGGCAGTACCTGGGGAATCTCTTTCCCACACATAGCAACTGGACTCAGATTAGGTGAGATGATACATGAAATAGTGAGCTCACTATACACGCTCCCACAGATTGACAAATGGTATATGTATTCATGTAAGGAGAGATCATGGACATTCATGGTGTACACTGTAGTACCTTTTTGTCTGCCTGTGACTTCAGCCTATACTCTGTTCTGACAAGGAACAGGCAGCGGACCAACCGTGTATGCAAACCTTAAGACACAGCATAAATATACCTGCTGTAGAAACCTGAGGACTGGAACTTAAAACGGTGCTGAAACCATTGCTGTCTTTAGTGCTTCTATTTTTAACATTCCCCAATTGTGCATGACCAGCTTGATAAAGTGCCAGAAGGTACAAAATGTCATAAAGACTATGTTGAGGCTTAAAATAAATATAGATTGTACAATATTAACAGACTGCAGTGAGGATGCTTAGTACATTATCATATCATACAATTACACAGTGCTCTTTTCAGTGCCAGAACATCCTGGTTTGTTCTTTTAGCTATATAACTAATGCTTTCTTGCACACCTCGTATGTACACATACTTCAGTCAGACTAAGCAACCAAAACGTTGAAACAAAAGGCTGTGGCTTAATTGTTCTGCTCAATATTGTATATATACTATGCCAATTCCTGCTCATGCTCCTGCTTTTATCTATGCTTTGCCTACAAGGTCTTTTTACAGAAATGATGAGTTATGCCTATAGTCAATTGAGCCTAGAGATACCCGGGGTGTTAATAATAGTATATTCAGCCAATGGGAAGCTTAAATCTTGCTCTCTATGCATATGACCCCTAGTCTTAAAATGTTATATGGGTCATACTGAAGAGCTCAATGACTTTCAGCGTGGTACCAGTCTACTGTAAGTGAAATTATTGTGAAGTGAAGGCATCTAGAAGTAACAAAAGCTCACTTACAAAGTGGTAGACCACGCACATCAGTGGGGACGCTAAGTGCTGAAGCACATTGCACGTAAAATCACCCGTCAGAGTCACTACTGGGTGCCTGCTGTACTGGTGTAAAGCACACCAACACTGGACTCTGTAGCAGAGCAATAAATCAGGCTTTACTATCTGGAAGTCTGATGGACAAATCTGGGTTTGCATGATACCAGAATGCTACCTACTTGAATACATAGTGCCTACTGTAAAGTTTGGTGGAGGACGGATAATGGGTCTGAGGCTGTTTGTCTTTGTGTGAGCCCCCTTAATTCCAGTGAAATATAATGTTTGTGCTTCAGCATACAAAGGGAATTAAGTGGTTTCCGGTTTAGGGAAGGCACTTTTTCTGTTCCAGCATGACTGTGTCCCTGTGTACAAGTCAAGGTCCATAAAGACATGGTTTTATGTTTGGTGTGGAGAAACTTGTGTGGCCTGTAAACAGCCCTGACCTTAACCTTACTGAACACGTTTGGGATTAATTGATTGCGAGCCAGGCCTTCTCCTTCAACATAAGTGCCTAACCTCACAAATACTCTTGAGGCTGAATGATCACAAATTCCCACAGACACACTCCAAAATATTGTGGTAAGCCTTCCCAGAAGAGTGGAGGCTGGTTTAGCCTTAACTCCGTATTAACGCCAATTGTTTTGGAATGGTATGTCCAACAAACTCATATAGGTGTAATGGTCTGGTGTCCTTTTGTTCATATAGTGTTTTTGCATAGGTGGATGGTATTGTGACAGGACAAAACATTAATAATTAGGTTTCACTCACCCACTGAACCTCTTCCCTGCAGCAGACACCATTGTAATCACATAAAGCAGCATATGTCTCTGAAAACCCTCCTAGGGAGGAAGAAATAGCATGTTATATGTGGTGAATGAGGTCCCACCCTGATAGTTGTCATTGCTCCTGATGCATAAACCATGTTTGCAAATTTAAAGAAATGTCTCAGAATACTTTGTGACTGGCCAAACACATATCAGTTTACTAGTTTATATATAAGGGGATAGTAGAAGCATTGCTAAACACTAACCTAGAAACACCAGATGGCTTAATACTTGAAGCTTGGGGGGGCACAAGAAATACCAATAACACAAGTTATGGTGGGTAAAGGTGATGGAAATCCCTTCCACTAAAATTAAGGGGGTAGTAGAAGCATTATTAAACACTCATCTACAGACACCAGACAATTCAGAAGGCTTGTTTTTTCCCTCAGAAATCTCATGGTGCTGCCACAACCACAAGGGATTCTGGGTAGGCGCATACAAACAAGGTCAACAATGATCACCTTTTGCCTCTATATCCACTTTATACATGGAACCCTTGAAAGTAATTGCCCACTGTACAAGACAGCTTTTAGACAAAACTCGGGTAAGAGGTGCAATAGCCAGATCACCACAGCTGTTTCGTCCTTAATGGGATCCATCAGCATGAGGTTGTGATACTGGCTTAATACTTGAGGCTTGGAGGAGCACAAGAAATACCAATAACAAAAGTTATGGTGGGTAAAGGTAATGGAAAACCCCTCCACTTAAAATTAAGGGGGTAGCAGAAGCATTGCTAATCTACAAACACCAGACAAGCCAGAAGGCTTGTTTTTCCCCCCTCGAAAATCTCAGTTTACTAGTTTATATATATAAAGTGTTGGGCATTACAACCAAAAAAATAACCTTAAATCCACTTGATGTATACATCACCCCCTTCAGTCTAATAGATAATTACTCACCACAGATGCCAGGTGAGATGGCAAAACCAGCATTATCAGAGCTTGGTGATGTGTTATCTGCGGATTCAGGATACTGTCGCCTGATCAGACATCTGGCAGAAATTTGTGGTAAGAAAGGATGAGAGATAAAAAAAATGGGGTAACACAGTAATGCTCATAATGAAATGGTTTCATATGTAATACTTATAAACCTATAAATATCTCCTTGATTTCTTCTTAATTTGTAGCAAATATTAATGCTGTACATAAAACCATTTATACCAGGTGAAAAAATACTTTTAAGGTTCAGTACCATATGACCATTATTAGGTAGCCAAGATGCTAATTCCAAATCTTACTCATTAATCACCTCTGTTTTATCTTCTAGAGACTGAACAATGCACTGATTGTTCCCTTTTATTATGAGAGAAATCCAAAATTGAGGTTAACCATATATTTAACTAATGGGCTGGTAAAGGTATGAATAGCCCTTTACCTTCAAGAGGACTTACACTGTTTCTGGAGTGGGGAATATTTTGGATAATGTGGCTTGGATGCAGTTAATCAACTGGTCTGTGTTCTGTGATGACAGTGTCAGCTGGAAGCTCCCCTTCTCAGTCTCAATAAGAATCTACAATAAGGATGGGAGTTGGGGGTACATGAGACATAGGGGCCAAATACCAGAAGACATATAATTAGGAAGGCAGCTATACTGCTATCAACACAGTACCTGACTGAGGCTGATGGCTGTGAGAGCACGGATCTCCAACACACTGAATGAGCTTTCGATCTAAATAGTAGGCAGCATGGGGAGAAGATGGACAGGGGATGACAGAACAGAAGTTAGGAGGGATAACAGAGCAATTGGGAGATCGATCAAGAAGCAGTGAAATAATTGAAATGGGAAGAGATAGAAAACAAAGAGTTAACTGGGGGGAAAACAATGGTTTATTTATGGACAAGGCAAGACAGGTATCGATCAGTAAATATTAAAATAAATAATATCAATGTACATCAGGTATAAGTCAATGAGATATTTTTATATGTAAATCTCTGGAGAAGATCTAGGTAGATATAATGCAGATGCACATACAGAACAGCCTATACAGTGAACGTTTCTTGTCCTGTCTGTATGGTACAGGCATATCTGGGAACTCTCTACCATTGACCTGGAGTCTCACTGTGAAATGCTGCTTCCCCAGGTCTCTGGGTCACCCTCCCCGTTCTCTGGGACAGAGGATCAGTGTTTAGTCACGCTCATTCCCCGCCCATTTCTCCTCCCACTTCCATCCCATTTCATGGTAATTGGGGCTAGCCCTGCCCCTGTCCAAGGGTATCTTCTCCCCCACCCACAGCTAGCCATGCCACTCAAGCGGCTAGGCCCATCCTGAGAAGAGGAAGAGCTCTTGGTTTAGGAGAGAGAAAGGAGACAAGAGAATGCAGTGAAAATAGACATGAAAGAAAATAATTCTAAGTCATACAGGGTCTTTAGTCAAAGTTGACACCTTTTATTGGGCTAACATAGAAAAATATGTATGCTACATAATCTTTCTGTACCTCTACGGTCTCTTCAGATTTTCACAGTAAGAGATTAATATACTCACCTTTGCTGGCAGCTTGATGTAAAATATATAGAATCTCCAACATGTTGTGACCTGGGAAGGGGAAGATACACAGTACTGTATAAATTACCATGTGTCTTACATTACAAAAATTTGATTCCGATTCCATGTTGTTATTTTGCAGCCCAGGGGTCCAAAAGTGAACTAAACATGTTTACATGTCCAGGACCATGCACACCCAACATAGTATACATAGCAAGGATCACATCAGAAAATTGCACTATAAATGATGATCTGCAACAGTGAAAAATCACAGTGTTCTTATTTAGTACTAAGTGAATGACATCTGTATACCCAACAAAAGTCATGCACACCCCATTATGCCCGCATGTACTATGTTGCATGCAATGTAATGCATTCTGTGCAATGCCAAAAATATAGCACAGTATATAAAATGTACATAGCTAGGGTTACTGAAACACACTCTTTAGGACTTAAATTCCCTTGTCCCTCTTTCCCCACTGATATCTCTCTTGGTTGGTAAAGGGAAATCCTAAAAGTAATAGTGATGTGTATATACAGCAGTAATTGTGTTTAAATTGTGTAAATAAAATAAAGTATTCCCCTTCTAAATGTCACAAAGTCTGAGTATCCCTGTCCCCTTCCCGACTGCCTGAAGCAAAAAATATTCCTCTTTGGCCACTTGAAATGTTGTGAGGTAGGCAAACTTACATGCCATATGACAGTACGGATCATGACAACACAGGATGACACTCACTATAAAGTCTGTTAGGCACACAGCACGGCATATATGCCAAAACCATGAAAGTACAGTATCATGTATAACACACACTGACAGGGTTATATAGCCTAAGGAGCCCTTCCCGCTCCCGTGCAACCTCCCCAGCAGCCAACACACATTGTAGCAGCAGCCTTGGACCGCATGCTTGAATAATGTGCACCAGACAGTAACATGCATTGGGTTTACCCAATGTTATTTCAATAATAATAATGCATACATTCAGAACACAGAATTTGTGACTATTGCACAAGTTATAAGACCAGGGCCGTGTCAGCAAGCTACATGGTCACAGTGCCCATGCAATGTCCCCATCTTAAGGTGTACTGTGCAGCCACAGGTCCCACAACCCTAATGCCTTATCTATGACAGAGTTTTCTTGTTTCAAATTAGCCAAGTATATCAGTTTCAAACATTGCGTGAGCTAGTGCATGACTGAAAATATATTTTTATCAATGATTTTCTGTTTTAATATGCATACCATCTGTGGCTTGTATCCCTACATAACTTCAGCCAGCACTACTGCATGCTGGGCTGGCATGCAGATTGCTATTCATTGTTGTTCTTGTGCAGCGGTCCATGTAAAGTGCATTTGTATACACAGGACACTGCATATGATGCACCATTGATAAATGTTAAGTGATGTATTTGGCTAGTAGGCTCAAAGGGCATCAGAGTCATCTCTTGGTAAAGGTTTGGGGGTATTAGTTGACTCCAAACTTGGCAATCATACACAATGTCAATTAACAGCTGCCAAACCAAGCAAATTATTAGCATGACTTGAAAAAGATATCAATGCAAGAGTTGAAAACATTATTACGCCTATATACAAAGCATTAGTGAGGCCTCACTTAGAATATGTTGTTCAATTTTGGGAACCTATTTATATAAAAGATGGGACTGAGTTGGAGTAGATCTTATCTCAAAGATCTTATCACAGTGTAGAAATATATTTGAGGTCCATGTGTGGCCTTCTCAGAGAAAACTCCCACTAAGCCGTTGACAAGAGGCCATGTATTACATTTAGTTTGGTCACTGTTCCAGCTTAAGCAGTGAATTGTTTTCCTTACAGTGAGAGCTCTAAAACTCTGGAGTGATTTAGACATCAAATATTACATAGAACAATATTAGATCCATGATAAAACACGATACAATCACTTTGTTCATAAAATGGGTTAGATTGAAGGCCTGGTGCACATACTAGCACTACAGGGTAACATAATTGTCATTGTAAGGGGAAACAACCAAATGTAATGTCTGATTTTGCAGTAACATTCTCAAAATTCTGTTGTTTTACTTTGTATCATATTGTTAAAAAGACCACCACACCAGAAGATAAATGCATTATCCAAATGGAGCGTTAGTATCTTAAAGATATATAACAATAAAACGTGACCACATCCCTTCATGAGTAATTTCATTCAAGCAATATGACACCTTCCCCAGAAATTACAACGATCACGAGACTAGCATGAGAAACTGAGATTATGGGACAAAATTCATTACTAAATTTGTAAAACTAAAATCTTAAATATTACTACCCTGCTCCAACCCATGCTAATTTATTCAACTACAAATAAAAAATCAAACTACCAGCTGAATTAAAGGTGCTGTTCCACAAAGGTGCTGTTTTTTTTCTTAACTTTCCTAGATTTTTAAAGTATTATGGTCTGCATCTTAAACAAGCGTATTTCTTGTTGTAAATTTACACACTGTTTTGCTGTATTTTCTCATTATAAACATTTCAGCATGGTCTCTTAATCCTCTCTAACCTTTAAGGTCCTCTAGTTTAAAAGGACCTCACACCCATCACACCTATCACACATCACACCTACACACAAAACCTCTCCCACCTATCACACAACACTCCCACCACACCTATTACACATGCCATTTCACATGTATGAGCATGAATTGGCAGGTGGCAGTGGCTGTAGGTGGTAGAGACTGCTGTGATATAATACACAGGGGAGGCCTTTGGAGGAATGACATGACTATGTTTCTAGGCAACTATGGTATTTAAATAAACTTTTGAACACAGTTTTTAAGAGACAGGGACCATAAAAGAGAAAAACAGATTTCTTTTACTTCTCTCTACAAGGTGCAGAACTTATCTGGGCATATTTTGAAACAGCACATCTAAGGCTTTATAACTTCAATAGCACTAGTTGGCTTTCAAAAATAACTAGGCTTTAAAACAAAGATGTTGGTCTTTCTTATGAGGAGCTGAAAAGATCTCAGACTGGTCCCACACATGTCTACCAATATTTTGTAATACTGGTTTTTCTCAATCAATGTCATCTCACTTAGTTTGCTTCTCAAAGCTGACCAGTAGCAGTTCCTAACAAAATGGCTCATCAAACAAGAAGCATCCATAGATATATTAAGCAGCAGTAGTCTCCTGTAACATGATCCTGGACTGTTATGTTGTCACCAATAAATCAAGTCACCATAAAAAAGAAAAGCAATGAATCATAGATGTTATTCATAATTGTAACGGATCCCTAGCATGTTTTTTTCAAATTACACATGAAAATATTAAACATTAATGCCATATCTTTATGCCATCAACATGTGGAGGAATTGGGATATTTGTGATAAATATCTTGGCCAACCCAGGCTACATAATTCTCTACTAATTGGGCTTCAAAGCAGATGGTTTAATTTTCTCTACATATTTCTACCGATATTTTTCTCTTCCCTTACCCTACAGGAGGGTCAGCACATCATGAAACCTGTAAATTTGGCCTGCTTAACCATGCAATGTACATGGTACTACCATTTCAGCCCAATAACCGGGCCAACCATGCTCTAAGGAAAGAAAGTAGACTGGAACGTAGAAAGTGCTTATATGGGACTGATAAATGAAAAGACAACAATAAAAGACAAGGACAACTGCAGAGAGAAATATTGGGTCAGAAGGCGAGTCCACCCAAAGGTATCAGAATAATTCATAACTCACCAGGATTCTATCCTCCAGCTTCCGGGGTCTTGTTTCCAGTTGGACTCTCTGGAGACGGAACTCGCCTCCAGCCCGGCAGAGTAATTGCCTAATACTGTCTGGGGAGACAATATCAGACAAATGTGTGTGTATTTATCTGCTTCCATCATTTACTTTACATTATGGGAAAAAAAACTTGACAACATAGCTCCTTCCCACTGGCCTCCTTTAGAGGAGCAAGCATATCTCCAAAACCTTGGAAGCCAGCAGAACCAGAAATATAACGGAGAGGCAATATTACCGGAATAATAGCTTAATCATTAACCAGTAATATGTTACATACTTAAAGTAAATAAATACACTCACAATTGTGTTTATCAAACAGTTACAGTCAACAGCTGTATCCGTATTAACAAAATAAACGTAAAACGCTCTTATGAAATAAAACTATAATCGGGTCCGCGTAGAGAATAATACATTATACAACATACATAGCAATATAATAGACATTTTTATTAGGACTGGCCAGCCTGCATGAACCAAGATAGATAGAGAGATAGCTGGATAGATAGATGGAAAGCGAGAGATAGATAGAGATATGGATAGGTAGGTAGGTAGATAGATAGATAGATAGATAGATAGATAGATAGATAGATAGATAGATAGATAATAGCTATACCATTAGAGAGACGCAGATAAATGATATATATTACCATTATTGATAGCATCCCAATGACAGGATTCCCACTCACCTTGCAGGGCTCTGCAGGGCTCTGCACACAGCTGGTTCATGGCTGCTGCATTTCTTGCTCTGTCATAACATCAGCTGCATGCAGCTCCTGTGAGCAGAATGTGTGTGGGTTTATCGGCATAATTCACATGTATGCATATTCACAGCGGACGTATATATTCCTGTGCGTGCATCTGAGGGAATGGAGTCCGCGCCGTCTCTATATATATGTTACATGCGTTGGATTTTCCCCGTGGACAGAATGGGGTGTGTAGGCACTGTCTCTGCACGAATAGTGAGCAATGTGTGCCTGCGGGGAAACCTCAGCGTTAGGAGTCCCGCTAACCTCTCAGTTCGGATTCGGAATTCATTGGAGGTCTCTGGGATGCTGGCTGTCTGCCTCCATGACTCTCTCTCTCCGGATGGTAGTATTAGTGAGCAGGGCAAAGAGACAGGACACTGCGTGTGTGTGTGTGTGTGTAACAGACGGAGGGAGACACACAGGGAGGCTTAGAGACAGGGAAGAGAGAGAGAGAGAATGCTTGTGTGTGCATGAATGACAGAGAGACAGACAGGGAAGGAGTGTGTGTGAGACGGTGAGGGTGTGTTTATGTGTGCTGTGTGGTGTGTGGTAGAGAGAGACGGTGTGTTTACGTGTAACAGGCATAAAGTTGGGGGTGGGCGTCGCACTTAACCCTTTACTGCATTGGGTAATGGTTACACACACATCAATATAATGCAAAGCATTTTCTATCTATCTATCTATCTATCTATCTATCTATCTATCTATCTATCTATCTATCTATCTATCTATCTATCATCTATCTATCTATCTGCCTGTATGTCATATATGTCTATCTATCTATCTATCTATCTATCTATCTATCTATCTATCTATCTATCTATCTATCTATCTATCTATCTGCCTGTATGTCATATATGTGTATGTCTGTCTGTCTATCTATCTATCTATCTATCTATCTATCTATCTATCTATCTATCTATCTATATGTCATATATGCCTATCTATCTATCTAGCTGGCTATCATCTTTCTGTGTCTATCATCTATCCATCAACCAATCATCTGTCTATTTATCATCTTTCTATCAATCTATCATGTATCTATCAATTATCTATCTATCTATCTATCTATCTATCTATCTATCTATCTATCTATCTATCTATCTATCTATCTATCTATCTAGCTGTATATCATGTATCTATCAATCATCCATCTGTCTGTCTATCTGTCTATGCACACATGACTGGTAGAAATAACATACACAGGGGTTTCAGTGAAATGAGGTCTGTTGGCCTTCATATGGAGAGTTTTTTTATGTGGCAGTATTAGCTCAATGAGGGGGAAAGGTGAACATGTGAGGGAAAGAGGGATGGGGTGTCGTTTCTGGTCACAAAGTTGAAGTCCCTGCTTTCATCACTCCATTGTGCTCCTGGACTAGATGCTGTGAAAGCAAATGTTATTAAAGTCCAAATACTTGCCAGCGTTATAAAAAATCGTTTCCCAGAAACACTTTAATGCTTGGCAGGCACCATAGCCTACAGTAATGTGCAGAAAGAAGCCAGCAGAAACTAAATGGAGAATCAAATTATTTGTGTGTTTAGAAAGCGTCAACGCATTTCGCATATAGTAGGCCAACTCGACATCATGGCGGCTGCAGGAGATGGTGGAGGGTTCCTGAACCCCACTCACTTGTGGACATTACTTGGTAGTCATACAGGACATGTTTCATTTTTTTATGGATTGGGGTCTCCTTCATTTGGAATGAAAACCCAGAAATATACATATCCCTTGATTTTGTAATCGCCTCAAAAAATCCCCATGAACGTCCATGCTCTAAATAAAACTAATTGGTGACATTACACATTTGGGATTGCTGAGAAAGGAAGGCATGACAGGACTTGAATAAGATTACAAGTCTAGCCGTTTCTTCATGTTATATAGTTCCGTGTAATAGTCATTATTTATTTCGGATACTGTTATTCACTCATCTAATTAATTTAGTGTAATATCCACACCTTTAAAAGGCTGTTGAAGATAATGGATGTTAATCTGCTAGCTGAACAGTAAACAGGATTTTTCAGGGATGATAAAATAATACGACTTGTAGCATGGCCCTTGCACAGGCCAAATCATCTAGATTTAGGACTTTTTTCTTAAACTGACATTTCATTAACGTTAATTCCGTCCAGTTGAATTCACACAAGCAGGGGAAAGTTAACAGTCTTGGTTATTTTCTAACATGAACCAAGGCAAAACTCTCTGTGTGTGAGATAGCCCTGTGCTTTTTGGGAGCCTCAAGCTAAAATACAGGTACAATTCTATGTTTTTGGGGTCCCTGAGCAAAAAGAGATGTAGGGGCCAATATTTAACATAAAAATGTATCTGCTAAAAAAAAGTTTCTAATGCTTTTGTATCTACTCTGATGAATGAACCACTTTTGTAACCACACGCTGCACTAGTACTAGTACTTTACAATGTCCAAACCCTTCTCAAAAATAATTCTTTAATCGTGTAAAATTCTGCCCAATTCATGTTTGTGGGGAACAGTTATGTGTCATGCGCCACAAACGTATGTGTTGATAGGTTGTTGTCATAGAAGCTGAAACATCTTAAGGCTTATGTAATTAAACATACCCTTACGAAAAAATTACTGCAGTTTTTCTGAAGTAATACTGCAGTTTTTTGGACATGAAAAAACTGCAATACTGCACTTTTACTGCAGTATTACTGCACATTTACTGCAGTTTTACTGCATTTGTACTTCACTGTACTGCAGTTTTACTGCAGTTATTTTTGTACGGAAGTACAATTGCAATAAAGCTGCAGTACATTGAAGTACAATGCAGTATAATTGCAGTAAAAAAAAAAAGCGCAGTAAATACGCAGTAATAATGCAGTACAGTGAAGAACAAATGCAGTAAAACTGCAGTAAACGTGCAGTAATACTGCAGTAAAAGTACAGTATTGCAGTTTTTTCATGTCCAAAAAACTGCAGAAAAACTGCAGTAATTTTTTTGTAAGGGTAAAAACACATTGGCAGATGTAAGAGTGCAAGGAACTTTTGTCTAAGCGGAACACCAACATATCAGCCATGGGAAGCTTCTTAACACACTTGTTTGATGCTTATGGTTAATATTGATCTATGGGGTTCCCATCAGAGAGATGCCTTTGTCAATGTGACACACAAATCTATTTCATTATTATTATTATTATTATTACTATTATTATCATCATGCAGACTAACAGACTATGACAGACTAAGACAAACCAATACATTAGGGAACCTAACCTTTCAATCTAGATGCTATATAGACAGGTGTCCAAACCAACGCATGACTTTTGCCGCCATACCCTCTCACAGCGTTTATCTTGCAGTTGCATACCTGTTTTGCTGCATAATTTGCAAGGCGCATGCACAATGGGACGGGGCAGGGGATGGTGTGACATGCAAAATGTGTCGGGTTGCCGTCCATGTTGTCACCGGAGCATGTCTTCTCTGTAGGTAGCCAAAATAATGTATAACAACACATGCAGTAAAAAAATATGTATATGGTACATTTATGTCATGCTGTATTGAACTAAGAAAATCTGGTGAAGTAATGAAAGTCATAATTATTTGGTTTGATGAGTTGACATAAAAATAGTGGACATTTCATAGTGTAACTGCACATCTACCTTTTTAAAATAACCTTTGAGACATCTCCATGGGCAGTACACCTGCATCCACAAAGCCGACATGTTTCGGGGCTAAAATCCCAGACCAGGACTGATTAGTGTTCAGATCAATATTTTTCACGGCAAAGTCAATAAAACATTTATTGGTTACATTAAGATCCACGGGGCCACTAGGTGTATTCATTTTGGGGTCTGTTCCTTTCTCATTCTTATAACACAGATAATTACTCTATAAGCTCCATCCAGGTCCTATTGTGTGCGCATGGCCTAACGAGAGAGACTCTGCTGGATACACGATATTGGCACTTTCAACACAAAGCGAGTTGGAGATTTAGAGCTCACATCGTCACCAGGTTGCCAGAACTGGCCTTGGGGGTATGTGAGAAATGGGGCACATAGACTCGTGCACCCGTTGCTTAGCCCATTGTGTGTCTCTGTATGCAAACATTGCATTAAATGCCTTAAAAAGCACATTATGTGTATCCACAGCTATGGGTGCACAATTATGTTTTGCAGATCGTCAAATGATTTTTCTGCAATTTCAAAAGCCTCAACTGGGCCCTCTTTCGAAAAGAACAAATATATAATTGTTTCCAATCCGAACATACTTAAGAAGTGTGGAAGTATGTACTTTCGTATTAATGTTATATTATCAACCTGTTTTATGCACTAAGTTAAATTCTGGCTAATGTTACCATAGTAACACTCCGGATCGCCTGCCTAAACTTACATACACCCTCAAGCAATCTTTGTTATTTTAATCCTAGCTTAGGTTTATGGACTCCTTTTTCATCAGAACTACTTGATAGTCACCCAATTGGCCCCAGCCAAAAGTCCACCTATACAGGACCATTCCTCAACAAAGACATGCAAAAGAATCTAGAATTTATTTTAAAACGGAGGTAAACATAATCAAATAAAAACTAATTATTAAATATATTTAAGGTAATTGGCTTAAAATTGTCCTGATCATGAGAATTCACAGAATAGGACAGGTGTACATTTATTAGTATAGCGTTTGTGAATAAATATCAATCTGTGGTGTAAATCACCAAAATAAGTAAATAAGGTATGTAATAGTACCCCGATGTACACCAGTAACCCATATTTGGCCCTCTCCAATGCCTATTCAGAATAATCTATTTATACCCAAATGGCGCTCATAAAAAGGGAGAAAAAAGAACCACAATAATAGTTTAGATAATGGTAATATGTGGTAAACAGTAGTGCACTCACAAAAGAATTCATGCAAGCAGGCTTATCTCAAAATCTTTACCTTCTCTAAAATTAAAAAGAGGTACACCAATGGCACAGCATCTTCAAGATCACATGAAGAAAGAAAGTCTAGAACACGTACGGAATGAAAAGCACATCCTTTAAAGTGCTTGCGATTTTCTTTTAAAAAGGAGGAGACTTTAACTTTCCAAAGTGCAATAGCCATAAATAAATACGTAAATAAAGTCATGGAAAATTTGACAATAAACTGCAAGATCAAAGTCTTCTACAGTCTTTAGCAATACTCAACCATCAAAGCTCGGACTAGCCATGCCTAGGTATGGGTATGAAGAATAAGGAAGGGGGGTGGGAAATAACCAATTTGAATCCGAATTACCGGTATTATATGCAACTATGTTTGGCGTACTGTAATGCATCCACTAATACTGGAGCTTGGTTGAAATCTAATGCATTTCTGTGGAATATTCAGTGAAGTGGAAACTTAAGCACCAGACCATGACCGTTAGATATGCTTTATTAGACGGTTGACGTAATACCCAGTGTGTATTACTGTTAATTTACTGATAAGCATTAAAAAAACATGAACAAGAGTAGTAATATAATGCGCTGCACCATTATTGTTGACAGTGACTGCAGGAAAAGGGTATTCCCATATGTATTACATCCTAGCGTTATTGGGAGAACCGTATCAGAACAGACAAACAGAATATATCCAAACACATAGCATGCTTGAGAAAACATGGAGATATGAATGCATCATTACACCCATATGTCATACTCGGGAAGTATACAGCCGGCACTTGACTTAAGATCTGTGTCCTAAGTGGGACAGCCAGGAACAATCTTGAATATGGTCCAAGAGATCATGGGTAAGACTGGATTAGATAATCCTTGAGAACAGAACTAGCCAGGTATAAATAATAATTCCTCAACAAGGAGGGTTTGTTGCCGATCAGCAGCCACTGACAGTTTAATGCCCATGTCACTCATTACATCAGCAGCTATTTACTATACTCAAAGGGGATAAAGTGGTATCTCAAAATATTATATTGTAGTGATACTACAGAAATTGCTGGGATTGCAATTGCCACCGGTCACATTTTTGATTGATAGGCTGGGGTGGATTAGATGACAGAATGACTTCATAGATAGTTTCACTGTTTGAAAATAAGGGATTGTGGGCAAAGCATGCGTGGCAGCAGGGCAATGGGAATTATCCTGTGAAAACACATGGAAGGTATGATGTAAGTACAGTGAAGAATACAGTAAAGGGAAGACTGGAACCTTTTGTGCCATTGGGCAGGTAGCCAACTGATCTGCCAGTTTTTCCAGGGTACATATTAGATAGGAAGTCACTAGGGATGTCATAATTCCAGATCTTTGCATGGTAGCAGGGACAGGGTGTTTCTACCAGTATGCCAGCCAGCTGACCCCACAATAGATCAGTTGACAGCATGCCACCACTTTAGTCCCACCACCAGGTTCAGTTTCCAAGGTAGCAAGCAGCCATATTGGGGTTCTTGGTCCAAGGGCCGGTATTTACCTTTTTTTCTTTTTTTAGATAAACTGCTGCAGTTTTTCCTCTTCATTTTAAGATAAAAGTCACCATGTTTAATATTGAAGTGTCTAACATAGCAATTTAAAAGTTGTTGATCCAGGGATTATTCTGACTGCCTTTAAGTCATAATTTCCCCCCATACTGTATAACTATGTAATAAGAGGACTTGAATACTCTCCTTCTCAGAAGTATTTATGTTGATTTCAGCATTTACACCCAGTACCACCCACCATCTAAGTTAAACTCACATTGACAGCAAAAAGTTAAAAAAATAATAAATAAAGCAAGAAAAGAAAAATCAAATTACAATAATATCTGGGAAGAGCTGTATTCAAGGCTGTATAGAAAAGTATGGAATAATGATATTTTTAATGTTTAAAGAATATCCATCATTGTAGCTGTTTTAAGGGATGTATTTGTCTGTCTCGGGGAACATTCCTGTATTAGTGGTCAGTGGTTTATTGACCCACCAATGTTACAATGAGGTATATTTACTGAGTGACAAATGTTGCTGTTTCCAGTCTGTTTAGATGTTCTTCTAAAAAGCCTTCGTAGCTGAAAATGGATATTTTAGACATCCAATAAAAACGCTAATGCCTACAACAGACAATAAACAGTACAGTAATTACATTGTAACCACACTGTTTACAAAAGCAATCTGCATTAATAGGGCTGATTTACACCTGTAATTGCCAGTAACTTGTGTTTCAATTTTACAGAAATCCACTCACACAACCCCTAACCTAAGTAGAGTTTATTATGTGAGACTCCTCATACACTAAGATAAATTGCTGTATTTTCCAAAAGGGCCAAAGAACCAAATGCTCAGGGCCCAAACAGTCTCAGGGGCCATCATGTCACAGGTTGACAGGAGTGCCAAGAGGCATATTCACTAAACTCAGAGTTAACATTGTTGAGCTTCTCCAGCAAGAATATCTAAGCTGGCTTTGCATAGTGCATATTTAAGTCAGTGAGGTGTTCAAAGAATTACAGTACTTATGCATTAAACTAGGATAAATCAGCCCTTCTTGCAGGAGGAAATCCCTTTGGTGTTGACCGTTCATCATGTGGCTAGCTGTATTTAACAACCCAAGCCGAAATCATGTGTGTTTCAGATTACAACCAAGATATGTAGTGTGAGAAATGTAGTTACAGTAATATATAGAGGAGCTAGGGCATAAGCAGATATTCCTGGTGGTGCCTTTCATCCACTTCATGGAAGAAGATGTTGGGAGGTCCATCTAGCTTTGTAACACGTGTGCCTAGATGTGCTAACATGACTCAAGTTTCTCCGGTGATTCTGCTATGTTATATATCAAACCTCTTTTTCCATTCGGAGAGATGATGAGACACGTCTCTCACATCTGTGTGTATGGACCCTTCGGTACTGGGTACAGTTATCTTATGGTGTTACTATGCTAAATATTACTGTATATTACTGTATATCATAGTTGTCCAACTGCTGACCCATTAAGGCTGTGTGTATCTATATATTTTTTAACAAAAAAAAAGCTTAAAACATATGATTCTTCTTCGTATTGGGTATAGGAGGATGGTTTTAAAGAAAGGTGTAAATGAAAGGGGAGGATTGGATGAGACATGGATGGAACCAGAGCCTGGTCTGGAGGGTTTTGTTGACCTCAATGCTGGTGTACTGCAAATCTGTATCATTGGCTGCTTGTCCTGCAGCGCCTTCCCCGTGGGATTATGAAAGGAAAAGGAAGAAGGAGATAACAATGATATAGAACTATCAAGGGATAGAAGCATTGTGTTCTATTTTTATATTTTTACATGACCTGAATAATATTACTGTTGTTTCACCTACACCTAAAAGGAAACCTTAAGACTTAGAAATGTTATACTGTACATGTATACATTATTCGCTGGAAAGCAACATCAAGCTTAATGTCTATATCAGCTGGTTTCACATCTGATAAAGAGTATATCAAAGGTATTCTCTCCAGTGATTATGTAACTCATAATTCACATAGCAGAGGATGTTGCAGCTCTCCTCACTATGGTAACAGTTTCCATGGGACCTACCTCTCATATCTTCTGGTTGTCATGGTAACTATATTCATGGTTTGGCTACACGATGTCACTAGGTAGTGGAGGGAGACTGCTTTGGATGATAGATTAGTACAACATACTTAAGCGTGAATAAGTGCATTAAAAACAAAAACAGAAAACATTCACAAAAATCTAGTCTCTGTTTTGTAACCCTGTAAACATGTCAGCCCTATGCATATTCTGGTGTGTACTTCTGCTAATGGTATAGACACATTACTGCAAATTTTACGATTGTACTTTAATTGAAAGTTGGTAATATGTAAGTAATGATGGATAGATAACCTCATCCTCTACCCCCATAGATGGTTACATTAGTGGGAACTTACTTAACAAATATGATGAAGGCAATACTGCAGAAACAGTTTGTAACCGGTTTGCACCTTTATCCCCAGATGACATCGGAGATGGACTGGGAGTAAAATTGAACACTGGCTCCAAATGTTATAGTGCCATTATTGTATGCGTTTGCAGGTCCTAGCCCCCCCCCCCAAATGCTTTCATGTTGTGCATATTATAAATACTTCATACGGTTGTGTTATTCATGTTACTGTGCTATATTATCGTTATACTGTGTTTTGGATCATAGCACGTTGACAGATGTGTTCCTTGCCTGATTGCCCTCTCCATACTCCCTTGAGTCTTCCCAGTGTCTATGTGACCATTTTCAGGTTTGCAAATTGTAATTGTAGGCAGGACTTTGGAGGGTCGCCTCTTCCACCTAATTGGAACCCCATGGTTGGTCTTTGTGTCCCACTTTCCTAGCTTCAAATTCAGTGGTTCCACTCAATTTGTGTTCTGTGCGTTTACCCAGAATTACCATTATTACGCTCTCCTTAAAAACCTGATGTCCTTCTCCAATCAAATGTGTTACTTTGCATCGTGATTGATGTATCACACCGCAGCGCCCATTTTTGCACCAGTGATTCCATGCACATAGCAGGAGGGTAAGCGCTAAATGCATATGGAGGATTCTGCAGAATTGCTTTGCGAATGTCCAATGGGGACCACATGAAAATGTAAAGGCATCTCTATTTTTTGCATTAAAGTGTATATGATGGCTGGAGTGTCCCTTTAAAGGAATATTTCCCCATTCCCCACTAGAAAGCGCAAGCAATCTTATGTTTATCGACTACGTAATATACATTTTCTGCAGCAGCCACTTTTGAACTGCCCTCCACTTAATCTACGATGTAAGGCTTTGCATTCTAGCATACTGCAGCACTGGCAAAGTTAAACCATGCACATTGAAGCTTTGCACTGCAGAACTAAAAAGGTTAAATAATTACCGTCACCCCCTAAAACAAAGCAGCATAGCATACCATGTACAGTTTATCTCTTATAGTGCTTCCTGCTGCCAGCTAGACACACAGGGTCACGTGTTAGGTGGTCCTGCTATTAATCTCAGAGCCTGCTGCTACGAGGAGGAGGTAGCTAACCCCCAGATCAGCCCCAAAGAGACAGCTTACTGGAAAATTGACCAGTATCCCAGTAGAGCAGCCCTGACGGAAGTATACTTGACAAATTGAAAAAAATAAATGCAAAATAATACATTACAGAATCCCGTGATTGATTTCCACCCCAGAGGACACAATAGTGTGCATATTATATATTATAGCCCTGTGCCATGGATCTCCACCCCAGTCCCCAGTAGGGCTGTGACAGGGCAGCTGACTGCAGGAACCGATCCAGCATCATCCCTGTCACATGGGTGTCTTTTGTGCCAGGCGTGTAAGCAGGAGGCGTTGGGAGACACTGCAGCTAACATCACCACCGTCACAGTTTGAGGAGATTGATGGATTATGGTCTCTTTTAGAAGGAACATGCTCAGTTCAGGTATAAAACCTTGCAGGCGCACTCAGTAGGTGCTCAGGGGTAATATCATCGTTCACAGGGTTTATAGTCAAAGACAGGACAAGGTCCAACCAGGAGATACATTTGCCTGACAGTCAGAATCAGAATCAAACTATCTAGGTCAAAATCAGGCTGAGGTCAAACCAGGTGAAGCAGGATAAACATGGGCAGCAGTCATAACCGGTATCACACTACAGGCAGCAGACACCTGAGCACCTACTGAGTGTGCCTGGAGAGGTAACTTAGCATGCTCTGCCCATAGGAGACCCCCTATGCACCAATAACCTCAAGTGGTGATGTTACCCAAAGTCCATGGTCCAGGCCATTGGTCACCCTGCGACAACCTGCAGTCATACACCATGCCGTAACCTTAGCAGTGACTGGTGATGGGACCCACAGTGCAGGATATGCCGGCTAAGTACATGAATTAGCCTGACCAGGGCTTTTCACATTAAGCTACAATTGAAAGCTGCTATGGACGTCTGCAGAAAGTATATGAAAGGTCACAAAATGAGTGAAATCATTTCAGAGCCTGTGGGAATTAAGACAGATATCTAATTATTGTGAGCAAATGCAAGGTAACAGAATAAAAAAGTGCGTGAAAATGTCACAGGGTTCCTTTCTCATAAAATGAAACCTATCATCTAGAAGTTGAAAACATATTATACTTGTAATAGTGTATAAATCATGCTACACTTTCCAAATTCATCTGAAGGATGAACCAGTAACTATTATTAGATGTTTTCAATCTATTCCTGTTTACGTAGTTGCAAAAGTCGTGAAACTTGCTGTCCAAAAATGTCTCTATTCACCAATTTCACAAAGGACAACAAGAGGGTAAACAAACAACTAATTATTTAAGTAAACTAGAATGTCATGATTGTGGCAGCAGCGCAGTATTGGGATTTGGAAGTATTATTTTCTAAGGCCATGAAAGGCTAGAGACAGAAAGACAGAACGAGTAGCCGAAAGAGGGAAGTGTTTATGGCACCAGATGTCTCTGGTCAGACATAGTCTTGGACATTGTGTATAGTCCTGGAGAACCAGTGTCCAGGAGGATATAGATATTCTGGAGAAAGAGCAAAGAAGGGCTACCAAAATGGTGAATGATTTGCAGGAGAAAAATCATCAGGAAAGACTAAAGGACATGCATAGCTTGGAGATGAGAAGAAAGAGAAGTCATAGAAACGCTAAAATACATAAGTTGATCAACAAAGCACATAAAGGAAGTTCAAAGGAAGAGAAATGAATAAGGGGTCATAATTTACAACTAGTTGATCAGAGGATTAAAAGTTTTAATGGACTCAGAAGATGCAAAGGTCTTTCAGCAAAGTGGGGAGGGTTAATATAGTGAGGGGATTTATTTAACCATATATAAAATAGACTTAAAGCAAGGCAAGATCAAGCACCAAATTAACAGGAGGAAGACAATTAGCAGAATAAATGGGTCCAAATGGATTTTATCAGCTGTCAAAGTATTTTCTGTGCTTTTTTCCTGAGATAATAGCTTTATCCTTACTATGCCTTTGTTCATAATCAATGAATAAGGTGTTGCTGATACAAGAGACTGCAAAATCATGAAAGCCTGCAGCCTTGGTTATCCTGGGGCTTATCTCCCTGTGATAGTTGGGGGGGGGGGGATTAGCCCTGGCTGTGGAGTTTATTGCAAAGGTTGGAGAGTAAGGTAGGGTCCAGTACATGTCCACCCCAGTTGTGTTAAACTACCATGCCTTGACTGCTGCTCTGATGAGTGGGGAAGGCCTGACTGCCCCCAAACACCTTTCTTCTGCCATTCTGGGTTGCAACAGTATCCTGTGTGGTGAGGATTATTTTTTTGTCTCAACTGCCCATAAACAAGAACAATCCTCAGCAACATATCGTATCAGGATTTATTTTCCGAATATAATGCCAATTTGACCACCTGGTTCCTTCTACCAACTGTCCAGTTACTTCTAAGGACAACATCCAAAGGGTTGCATTTAAAGTATATCAATACTTTATCCTGAAACCTATATTGTCTAAATTTAAGGCCTCACAAATGATTACTCCAAAATCTGTCTCGTCTTTTGTTGGCGACAAAACAGTGCCCTAAATACTATATTATGTCTTTGGATTTTTTACGTGCCAAATGCATTAATTCACATTTATCCATATTGAACTGCAGCTGCCAGACTCTTGACATTCTTCTAATACAGAGTATATATCAATGTCTTTCCCTGCAACTCCGCTAAGGATTTGTTTTTCCTTAGCACTTCAGTACGCACAGGACTTCAGTAAGCATGCAGGAAACCAATGCACTAAGTAGTGTAAATACATATATATGCACAAATGCACTGTATATCAATGACATTGTTTAGAATATATGCGAGGAAGATACGCAGGTACAGGGTGTAGTTATGTCATTTTATGTTATGTTATTTTTCTTTAGCAAAGGCAGCCGTTCCTTTAACAGGGCCAGCAGAAACCTTTGTTGTATCCTGAGATTTTTGGTTCAGATTGGTAAGTAATTCAATGCCATTTCATCAACGTGGAGGATTAGTTTCACACTAACTAATTAAGGGGGCACATTCATCTGTGTATAACACTAATTTCCCCTTTCACCCACCACAAAGACAACAGGTATATATAACACTGTCAGGATGCCTACATCTGGTTTACGAAAGCACCAATGTGCACCCATGCCTTTATATAGCACCTATGTCCAGATGCTTAAGTGGGAGGCATTATGTTTATGTGCTGTGTATTATTTTTTGGAAACCTTGTATTAATCACCTAACTCCATTGCCTCTATGCACAACTGTATTGGCACTCAGAACAATAAGAAGAATAAGACCTGCCCGCCGTGGTGGCAGAGTTCAGATAAACGTTCCCTCCTCTGTTGCTTGTTCAACATGTGAAATAGAACGTTGTGAAGTGAGATGGGCCTTTCATTTTTCTCCTCTGACACTACATGTTAGCTATAACACATATCTTTGTCCAACACGTATGCAATACTACACACATTGTGCCGCACTGGCATTGGTAGTGACCACCCCATTCTGCAATACATTTTACTTTTTATTAGATCAGGTTTTTCATTTCTTCCTTTTTTTTTTGCATCTTTCATGTTCAAGAGAAGGCAAAATACTGCTACAAAAATAGGAATGTAGTGCATGCTCTGAAAGGGGCGTAAAACACAAGGCAAGGGGGAGCACAAGGCTTTGGGTGAGCTGGCTCATATATTTTGGTGAGAAGAAAGGAGAGGACAAGGAGCTGGGGGTGATGCAGGAGAGGGCAGGGTGTGATGCAGGAGAAGTAAGATGCAGTGCAGGAGAGAAGAGGGAGCTAGACAGGAAGTTACCAGGCAATTGGGAGTTGGGTCACTTTTTAGGTCAGCAATGGAAAAATCTAGCAAATATATTGAGCTGGATGAAATTCCATGAAGATGGTTTCTCAGAGAAGAGAGTAAAAGAGAGAAAAAGTGACGTAGAAGCTATGATGAGGGGTGGTGGCAGAGAAGAGAAAAGAAAGATAAAAAGGGGAGGGTGTTCAACAGTCATAGTCCATATAGTCATTATATCGTGGTTTACAAGACTGCATCTCAGAAAAAGAGAGACAGAGACAGGGAAGAAGCCACAAGAGGACTGGATCCTGATATATGTTATAAAAAAATCTGGGATCTCAAAAAGTACTAATATTGTCAAGAGGAAAATTTGAAAAAATCGGTTTTGTTTTATATAACAGAATCCAGGCCAAAGAGGGAAAGAAAGTGACACAGAGAGAAAGCCCTTTATATGTAAACATTAGGGTGAAAGAGGTAGAAGAAGAGAGCCAAAGAGCAAATGAGAGAAAATAGAGAATGGGAGAGACAAACTGTGTGCAAGAATTTCCGATAAGGGGCACTTCTTCATCCCATCATGTAAGAAAATACGAGATGAGGAATGCAAGCAAGACATCAAGAAACAACACGACAGCCACCACAAGAGGGTCAGCATCCTGCAAAAGAAGAAGACAGATATCAGTAAGGTACAGACACAGAACAAAAGAACACATAGCTTAATGACAGAAAAGTGTAACACTCCTGGGACTTGTCTTGTGCTACTAACCATTTGCATACGTGATATAAGGGGGGGTTCCATTGCCCCCCCAGAGTCCACAACTTCCTCTGTGCGTTCAATGCTGGGTGAAGGGTGAATTAGTCCACTGACAGGGAGGGTTTCAGAAGTCTCCTGCTCTTCTGAGTTGAAAGTTGTATGTGTGGGTGTTTCCACCTCAGGAAGGCTCTCCTCCTCCTGGATGGGAGGACAAGGAGTTCCTTCTCGCAGTGGGCAGCAAGCAGGACCTGGAGGGGTGTCAGGGTGACTTGGAGGCAAGCTTGGATCTGGGGTTTGGTCAGACAAAGGGGTTCCATCATGACATGACTCAGGAGGACGCTGCTTGAGCCAGGGTAACCCACCCTCAGCAGTGTGTTCTTCTCCATCTTGGGCACATAGGGAACCTGCAAGGAAATATTAGTTAGTATGTGGCATCAACGTATAGCCAAACAATTAGTACAGATCCAGATACTATGCACGGATGCTTTTACATACATACAGCAGACATGACAAGATCCATAATGCTTGGGGAACTCAAAAAAGCTTGTCTCAATTTGTAAAGCACTCCAATGTCTAGACTCATGTGGTGTGCACCATAGAGCTATAAAATTGACCATGTTGTGTGCTTACAATGAATGTACATCTATGTTTGTGCACATTAAATTTGCTGGTCTTGTTCCTTTTATACCAAAGTATATAAGTACAGATTATACATGTAACAAGGTCATGAATCTACTGAGGAACATCTACAGATGAGTAAATGCAATACATAGTAGGCAGAGCACAGGTAATTATTTATTTAGGAAGCTTTTGGTGGCTGTGTGGCCATGCACTTGACTGTGTGCTGACTTAGTGGAAATGGATGGAAGTATCCACAGAATTTTAACATGACTTTTTTCCCAAAAGCTCACAATCTAAAATTGTCCCTTGAGTCCCCGACTTTTCTTTATCACTACCAGATGCTTTGTTTTTGCTTGGGAGTCTGTCTACGTGTTAAGATTTTTCAGCTTGGGCAGTCCATTCTTGTGGGGTCATCACACAAAAGCATTCGTAAGAAAGGCAATTAATACTGCTTAATAAATAGGACAGGACATCAAAAGTGGGCACTGCATGACATTGGTAAGCAGCCTATTTATAAAATGTTTGTTGCAGTGCTATATGTCCAATGGTTCTTAAAGGAGCTGTAAAGGCACCAGGTGTTCTTGCAGTGACTCCTCTGTAGCCAAGTGTATATTAGGACTCACTGTCAAACCTTGTGATTGATTCTCGTTGATTGTGTAAATCACAATATGGTATTCTGTTAAACCCTCATGAAACGAAGCAATAATATGCAATGTAATATAAATACTGATTTTAGAGATGTATATGTATGCCCTTGTACAGTCAATGCAACACCAGATTTATAAAATTAAGTTTGCATTTTGCTTCAATCTTCAGGATTACAAAATACTGGGGGGGGGGAAGCGCCAACCAAAGCCTCAAATCTAAAATCCATTCTTGTATACGAGTAAATTAGGGGGTATCTGAGACCATGTGGTAAATGCAGCTGGCTAACTACTACATGGAACCTTGTAGATGAGCTATTAACAGGCTAATATATTGAAGACCATCTAATATCTTGTATGATCCCAAGCATGAGTATGAATTCAATTTAATAGCTTTGATATATTATTATTCTCTATTTATTATTATTCTATATTTGATAGCATCTATGGCTGAAACTTTGCCCGGTTCCTGCTGAGGCACCGGTTCAGAGAGAAGGAATATTTCCCTTATTTACAACATACATTTAAATATACAGGATACAAAAATAAACAGTTTTTTATGATTAAAAAAAACATATTAAAATAAGATATGCATGCAAGGCAGTCAATGTTATTTTCTATAAGCAAGACTACAATCTACAAAAATTAGACTATTTTTTTAAATAAATCAGATGATTTAAAATAAATACACCAGACTGAGGGCTTGAAGGCACATGTATATGTTGAATGCACGCTGCACAACTAAAAAAAACAATGAATGTTTGTTGGTCTGTATATGTGATTTATATAGCATTCCTCCTTTATTGATGGTACCTTCATGGTGTTAATAAATCAAATAAAAAATGAGTATAGCATGTTAATTTAATGTTATTATATTATATGGCACATGTGTGATTCTACAACTGATAAAACCAAAACTGAATCAATGCAACCAATGGCAGTAAATTTTATGTCGTGGATTTTTAAAGTGAAGAAAATATAAAAAAGGTTGCAGATGAGATCCATGGATCTGTAAATAAAACAGCAACACAAACAGGAGATGCTGGGCAGACTGACAGCCTCTGAAAATCCTGCCCACAATACAGCATGCATGTGCCAAGTCACATCACCGAGAGCGCTTGTCTCGCCAACCTCATCAAGAAGAAATAACAGATCCTGAAAGATCCGGCTTCTCCTGAAGAAGAAATGATTTCTCAAGTCGGGATAAGAATTGCGTTAGTGGATGTGAACCAGTGATCTGCATGCATGCAAGCAAATGAATGCTGAATGCTAGCATAACAACCCACATAAGCGTGCACAGATATATCATAGAAGCATAGAATGTGACAGCTGATAACAACCGTTCGGCCCATCTAGTCTGCCCATTTACTGCTTCCCTTTAAACTCCTAACAGCAATAAAAAATTCAGCGGATGCACCATCAAGGCTAAGTGCACGTTCGCACACACAATTATTTCTCATTATCTGTCAAATCAACATTTCTGCGTGACCACAAACAGCAACGTGATAATCCTCGCATTCAGAAACCGTGACCATTGCCCACTATAAGAACAGATGGCATGGCAGAGTGATAGGTCAGCACGGTACAATACCCTTACCAACAGGTATATGGGAAAAGATAGCAGAGGTCAAAATGATAAAAGTTACGTATAGAAATCGGTGAGATTCATTTTAGTCCAGCTTTTCTGCAAACTCCTGGATTAGTGAATACAACCTTTGGAATATTCTTGTATTTTGTGGGGTTTATGTGAAGCCCATGTTTAGAACAGCATTTGTTATTTTATGAGTGTTTTTCTTTTACATCTCATTAAGACCATACCTGAGAACTTTCTAGCCTTGGAGCCCCCCTTGCAGGTTGCGGGTAGGAGGTCCCACTGGCATTGCGGGCAGTCTCGCTGCCGTCAGTGGGCGGCCCTGCTGATATTGCGGGCCCTTCAACCCATTACCGCTGCTGTCCAGGCTATTTTTAATGGGGAAGTGGGCTGGAAATGGGGCATGCCGCAACGCCGCTCCCGCAATCCAGAGTTTGCCCTTAGTGACTCGGAGAAACTTTACCCGGAGTCTCTGGAGGAAACCTGAAGAGTTCCCAGGGATAATTAAGATTTTTGTACAGATAGTATTGCCTGCTATTGAGGTCTCTAATGTGCTCTAATGTATACTTTAAAATCTGTATTCTGAGATATCTGTTGTTGGAATTACATATATACAACGCATCATAAAACATAATTTACACCAATTGGCATGTAACACCACTTTGAATGCAAAAGTTTGCAATGCACTGCGTATTATTATCATTAATTGTTTTATATAGCTCCATCATATTCTGCAGCGCTGTACAACGGGTAAACAGGTTATCCAGAGTGGGTTATTCCAGAAGTCAAACTGGAACTATTGTTTGTATTGCGCCTGCTCTCACATTATCTAACCATACACTCACTTGGCGTCTCCAGGAGCTCCTCCAAGTCATGGGACAGGATCCGGGCAGCATGAGAGGCCTCCAGTGCCTGCTGTGCCGCTACTGATGCGGATTCAGCTTGAACGCGAGCATCTGCAGCACTGCCAGAGGTAAAAGAGAAACTCGGCACGTAAACAACAGTAAGAAAACTGGAGAGGAACTACTGTACATATCATACCAACAGAGTAACCTAGTCGGATTTCTTGAATTTGGGTTATTGTCTATTTTACGTCAAGTTATGGATATATCTACAGGAACGAGTTAGTGTGTTAGCCATATTGATCTGGGCAGTCAGCCAGCTTTTATAGAGCCAGACAGCTCTATTTGCACATCATGAGAATGAAACAGTACTTGGTGCTTCCATGGAGAAGCACATGGGGCAACTATGTCACAACCATCTGAAATTCCCAATCACAAGGCGTTTGCTGCTGAATAGGATAAAATGAGGTGGCTTGGTCAAGGTATATTGCAGGCGGTGTAAAACATTAGAGGGCTTCAAACATGATTACCGAGGAACATGAATAAAAAGCTCTGGGTAGCACCACCATAGCTTTCTAGGCCTCGCTTATCCCGGAGCAGAGGATCACTGGGGTTGGTGCTTCATAATGTATAGTGAAGTCAACTCTCCTATTTGCGAATAAACCACAGAGACTCTGTATCACAGGTACCACGCAGGACATACCAAGCTCAATTTTCTCCCAGATTTAGTGTAACAAACACCACTTCAGTGACTTTAAACACTTAGATTTATAACGTTGAAAGTGGCAACATCTCACATATAATAGAGTATCTGATGGAAAACGCCAGAAAAGAAGAGACATATTAAAATTAAGAATTTAAAGATCATGGAAGTTTTCCCCCAATTCTACATTTGACAGTTCTATGTACTTAATAAACCTTGGAATGTAACCTTCTTTACAGATACCTGTATTAAAAAATCCATTATTATATTAACTAAACCCCACCTAACATGAATGGAAAAGGCATCTTAACTTCCCTTTCTGCATAATTATTACTCCTGCTGATTGTCTTTGGTTCAAGGCAGCCTTTTTAATGAGAATCAGAGAAGGGAGATAACTTTAGGACATGAAATTGTTAAGACGATGCCAGCTCTGCCACATGCTGTCACCTTTCTTGAAAAAATTCAAAATGAAATTACACTGCTTGGTCAAACAAAAGTACAAACTTTAGATAGTTTTAAGTCATGAATTTAGTAAAGGTTAGGATCTGCCACTTCACAAATCCCAATACCAAATTTCCAGTTCCCCTCGTTAATTCTAAATCGAATAATTTTATTTATAGCTTAAAATATGCAATGGACGTAGGATTTCAATGGAATGATTATTCCAAATTCATTTCATTGCTTCCCTTTTGTTAAATTACCTTTGTAGAATGGGCACCATTTTTTGCACATAGTAAAAATATTATAATGAAAATGAAAACATACATATATGAATAACTAAGTTTGCTGAAGACATCTGTGCATCTACCCCGTATCATAAAGAATTGTTTTACCAATAAACTATAAACCTTGGTTTATATATAAGAGATATCTATTTAATAGTAAGAGCAAGCGAGAAGAGCAGACAACAGGACTGAACCTATAGGAAAGAATAAAGCTGTATGCTGCTTGGCTGTAGAAAAAACAGTGGCGCGTTATGGCCAGAGGGAGGCACATGCACAATACTGATCCTGCACTAAACTGACAGGCAAATTGAATTGTACTGTACTGGCAAGAAGGGAGAGAGCGATGCTGGGGTTGTAGTATAAAGACACACTTACCTGGCCACTGCCATCTCTTGCTTCTGTTTTGCAGTACACTCAGCTCTCCTTGCAGCTTCCACAGCTCTTTCCACTTTCTCTCTCCCTTTGCCCCTTCGTAATGGAAACAGGCTCTTGACTTTGCCGCTGGCCAGCATGTTCATTTTATACTTGCCTTCTTCTCGCGAGCCATCTGGGTACGTGGTTCTTCCATAGCCATGCCTTCTGTTCCTCAGCCATTCTCCCTCATAGCAGAGCCCATTGGATCGACGACTGACCCCATACCCACTGCGGCGGTCTCCTCTCCATTCACCTGCATATGTCTCTGTTTCCCAGGCACCAATTGGTAGTTCACTCTCTGTCTCTGCAACACTTGCACTGGAACCATCTTGACTGGCACTAGAGCTCAGGGATCCTCCAGCTCCCCTTGTCTCACTCCTCAAGGAACTACGTTGACTGTCCCGACCGGTAGATGGATTTTTGGCATCTGAGCCACGATGTAGTCGTAAACTATTGAGGATAAGTGAGCGAGTGAAGAAGAATCCTCTTTTTTTTGGCTTCCCATTTCCACCAGCTCCTGGAGGTTCTGAACCAACACCTCTAACTTTTAGGACAAAACCTCCACGGGATCCTGTGGCTGGACTTCCAGGAAGGTGACCGGGAACTGTAGGACAATGTGGACCAGGAGAGTGAGGCAAAGAACCTAGAGTTGGAGTTCGTGGGGAACGTAGGAGAGCCGCCTGATGGTATGGGACACTTTGTCGCACACCATATCCATGTCTCTTACCAGACAGCCACTGGCCTTGATATGTACCTGCATAAGTACATATGTGTAAAATTGGGGGGGAGTTGGGACAGTCAGTCATGTTATAATCATATGTATCAAACATGTACAGAGTTACAAATCTTGATGAAATCTTTGCATGCACTATTTTTCATTATCATATAACACTCATTCTACCAACATATTGCTGAATAGGTTAGTATCTTACCTCCATCTGAGTATGTCTCTACGCCATAACCATCTTGCTGTCCATCTGTCCATAGTCCTTCATAACGTGCTCCAGAAAGGCTCTCTCTCACGCCAAGCCTTCCCTTCAGCCCGTGAGTCCATTCACCCCGGTACAGCCAACGGCCCTTGTGTTCCTCACCTAATCCATTTTTTTTCCCTTGGTCCCAGTATCCACGATATGTGTTCCCACTGGGCCAAGTATAAACTCCCAGAGATTCAAATCCATTACTCCAAAGGCCACTGTACTCTCCCTGCCTTGTGGGACCTTTGCACACACCGTATCCATGTGCTCTGCCATCCTGCCAGTCTCCCACGTAACACCCTCCATCTGAAAACCCAAATGTTCCCCCGCTGAACATGCATGAGCCGTTCTCACATCTAATTCCAACCCCAGGGATGCTCCCAATTAGCTTCCTCGCACACCATGCATTTCTTGCCCCCTCTCTGGTAGTTACAATTTCATAGCACAGCAGAGACCCACAGCCTGCCAGCTGTCAAGAGACAAAACACATTATAGTGCCCCTAGTCTATCTTGGTTGCTTTGCCAGTTTCCCTGGATATCACACACACACAGTGCCCTACTGGTTGCCCAAAATATTATTTTCTCCCAAGATGTCTAAGAGGGATCCCTTTAACTTTACAAGGCTTCTTCTCTTCAGCTGTCTGAGGAAATGCGTGAAAGATTTTCCCTACAAGCTGTCACTGGAGACCTTTTCCAGTGTGTCCTGGACAGCACATGTGCCTGAAAAGAGAAAACATGATAGGTACAGAACATTACTACATTCTATGTTCCAAGCGTATGCAGCTCTGTCCCCGGCTGCATTTATGATTATCCAAGATCACAGGGAACTAGCATAGAAACTTTTGCCCATAATTTGGTATTCATATATTAGAATGTTTAGTGTATATAGCGATAGATAGATAGATAGATAGATAGATAGATAGATAGATAGATATACATATATTTCTAAACACACACATACATAACATTTGCATACAGAAATCAGAATACACCCAGTTTATATGTTTATGTATTATATGAGCCAACTGTCATATCTAGGTCCTCTGATTCTGCAATGAGATTGCATATACTAATAAAGTGACAGTGAACAATAATAGCACATGTGTATACAATATCACATTTGCTTTATTTTATATGTGCACAGTGCCCTACAAAATCATTACTAGCTCAGCACCGATCCACAAGAAAGCAATGTTTATACATGTCAAAACACAAACTCTATTAGTAAATACATTAGAAACATATGAATCTTTTATTATATACCTGTGCACCACCGATTCTATGTATTTAGTGGCATGTGACTCTCAGTTGGTATGATATACATGTATACAACAACCTATATATGTAAATGTTTATTAGCAATACTCGCATCCATACAATATAACATGTACAGTAAACATAAAACAGCACACATTTATTGTTATACCCCAAAACACGACTACTGAAAAATGAAATAAGCAGATCTCCAAATTACACAGATATATACAGAACCCGACATAAGGCTGGTGCTTCTGTGTACATTTAGCTACACGGGACATGCATGCTTGCAAGCATTAAAAAAATAACAGCGAGAATATCTTAGCCAACACGAACATGTGAATACATACACACATCATATATATCACATAGATGAGAATCAGCTCACACGTATCTCTTTACTCACCTCTCAGTGGTTATAGATTCAGTTTGGAGACAGCTGAAGGGGTGGAGGTTTGGAGAAGAAGGAGTGTTCAGAGTGGAGGGTGGAAGAGGGGCTGTGCTGGGGTGGAGGATTGTGAGCAAGGTGCATGGGGGGTAGAATACATGTTTTTGTTTTTAAGGATGGGGTTATAGGGTTTGGCATTCATGGGCTGCATTGCATAAGGTGGACACTTTCATTTTTTGGGTGGGAGATTATCAGCTTTATAGTATGAGCATGGCGAAGGGTCCAAATGGTATATTGTGCTAGGTGTGATAGGTGTTATGAAATTGGAGTGACCACTCGGAGAGGCATTGTAGTCACGATGTGAGATAGGATGTAAAAATACGTAGTATGGGTGCGATTGGGTATAGAATGTTGTGGATGTGTAGGGTTACAGCGATTGTGATTTAGAAAGAAGTTTTTTTTTGCTTTGTAGGAGGTGAAATATAATGGTTAACCCTTTACTGCAATGGTAGTATTTGGTACATGCCTTTTTCATATTGATTCAACAATAAGTGTAACGTAAGTAAATGACTGAAGACTAAAATCATATTTAATGTATGTGGTTATAAATTTAGAAAACTGGCTGTATTTAGCAGGGACCCTACGCTCGCACACTGTATACAGATCTATTCATTAGTGCGCAGTCTTCCTGTCCTCCCTAGTAACATCCTGCAAATGTGCCATGGATACCATTACTATAGCAACAGGAAGAAGAGAGGCGGGTCCTATGGAAACAGTTGCTATGGCGAAGAGGTTTCCAGCATCCTCAGCTATTTTGTTACATACACTGACATACACACACAGACAAATGCATAAAAACACATATGGTGACAAAGGCAAACATATTTTGTGTAATAAATACAACACCCTCAATGTGATCCAAGGTGGACTGCGAAGATCTGAAGATTTGTACCACCATTAGGTTAAAAGTATAAAAGACGGTTTTGTGTGAGAGATTTTAAGCAGATATTTAACTTGGCTCCTCTGAATAAAAATGTTTGTTTAGGACGACAGTACACAAACTTCTGGCATTGACTACACATAGAGCCAAGGTGGCCATTCCGACCGCCAAAATAAAGTTATTTCTCTTAGGTATTTATTACTCAGTTTAAGGGAATATTTTCATGGTTAAATTCACATGGGATCTGCAGCCCCAGCCAAGTTCCAGTTTGCATTTCTTCTAAGCGGTCCAACCTCAGCATCAGGCGATGCAGGTCTGTCTCTACAGGGTAGGAAAAATATACTGCATGCTGTTTCAGTATTAATCCGTAGCCACTGGCACTGTTCACCCCCGGAATAGATGGCAGACTTGCAGTAGGGGCCACACACCACCATGGGGACAGCCTTGCTGTCCGCTATCCAGTTTCAAACTGGACAGTCAGACTTTGCTTTGGTCCAAGAGAAAAAAATAATGTTTTAATCAAAGTTAGTGATATTTTAAGAACCCTAGACACCTTTTCTTGAGTCGAGACCCATTTAAAGTCTGTGTGAGTTTAACCAAGGGAAAATGCTATGAACACATGCTGAGTAAAGCAACTCTGGGATCATTGCATTGACTCCATTCATCAGTCAGACATCTGAGGCTTTCACGGTTAAGTAACCATATTCACGTATGTAGTGGTCCAGTATTATTCATAATAAGCCCAATCATCTATCAAAAGTATATGATAAAATTGTATTTGAAAAGGTACAGCTGCAGTGTGATATGGAACAAAGATCTCTTAAATGTAGGCTGAGAATCTAGTTTTTTGACCTGCTTAGCTAATAACATGCAGTCACCACTTCTACAGGACATGAAAGCAGCATCATCCAAAGATTTCACAGACACTCCCCGTGATCCACAGAGGATTTATTTAAACAGACTGGTCATCCATCAAGCATGTATTGACTAATGCAGTTCTTGGCGAGTAAAAATTGCAGTTAAATCTATGAGAGGAGAAGGGGGCAGGGGGTTACTAAAAGAGCGATGCCATTATGGAGAGGATAGCTGTACAGCAAGATGTGCTTAAATATGATAAAATAATTTAAATGTTTACTTTAAAGCAGATCTGTAGCTTTCTTAAATCCTGCTGTACCGATTAGTATACTAAACAAACGTGTAAACATGGTGTAACAAGGTGCGGGGTGTTGTTGTGGAAGGGGTATACATTCCTCCTCGATTTTGCAGGGTTTTCTATGACATATAGGGCAGACTGGTGCTCCGCCCCGCAGTTTACATGCACCTGGACTGACCCAGGATCCAGGCCAGGAGTTTAAGCTGACTCCAATGCACTGGTCAGCTGCAGGTAATTAGCTGCACTGGCTGCAATATAACCTGACCTGTTGGACAGAAGAGGGAGAGTTTGTTTGGAAGCAGCAGGGCTTGCTTTGCACAAGAGAGACCATCAAAAAGGTTGGTGGGATTACGTTTTGTTTAGTTTTAGACCCTGTGTAGTGAGGGAAGTTATATGTTAGTAAGCGCTCAGACGAGCTAGGCTTTTGTTTGTAGAGAATTTGTATGCAATGTAATCCTGTAAATATCTTCATACGTGGACTACAAATAAATTGTGGGTGATTACCTAATTGAGCTGTGGCGTTAATACCCTAGAGGACCGTGCTGTTTGGTACCCTGTGTGGGTGCAGGATCACAATATGGTGGAGAATGCGGGCATCAGCACATAAAAGGTCTGTGGGTATGCAAAGTCTCTGCCAGTCTGCATATTGAAGATTGTTTGTGAATCGTGGGACACCCACTCAGTACAGTACCTTCATACTAGTCGTCTGCCTTGGTGTTATGATGGAAGAGCTGGTGAAGGCTTTGGTACAGGCGACTGCTGTACAGCAGGAGACTAATCGTTTACTGACTGCACAGGTTGAAAACCTGAGAGAAGCCCAGCATGAGGACAGAGCTGTCCTTGCTAATGTTTTGCAGAAAGTGCTGTCGCCCTCTGCAGGGAGCCCTACTGTGGATAAGGGGCCCCGTATTCGAGCAACTGATTTCCTGCATAAGATGTCAGAGGCGGATGATGTGGAAGCTTATCTCACTACTTTTGAGAGGGTTGCTACCAGAGAAAACTGGCCAGCAAGCCAGTGGGCGGGGTTACTAGCTCCTTGTCTAAGTGGGGAACCCCAGAAAGCCTATGAAGATTTACCTGATGACCAAGCCCAGGACTATGTACAACTCAGAAAAGAAATTCTAACACGTATAGGCATAACCCCTGCCCTTAGAGCCCAAAGGTTTCATAAGTGGGCTTATGACATGGGTAAACCTACACGGACCCAGATGTATGAGTTGCTGAGGCTTGCTCAGAAATGGCTGAAACCTGAGATCAACTCTGCTACTAAAATAATGGAGATGGTGGTCATGGATCGCTTTCTCAGGAACTTGCCTACAGAACTGCGACAATGGGTCAGCCAAGGGGACCCGAGGGATCCAGAGGAGATGATGTGTCTGGTTGAGAGGTATTTGACCGTTAAGGAGCTACGTAGTACTTCTCCACAGCCAAAGTCCAGATCCCTTAACAACCGGACAAGCGTGAAAACCGGAAGCAAAGGACAAAACCCTGTACCCCGCATGGGACAATATGACTATGGTGGTAACAGGCACCCGAAATTCCCATTACGGCCACAAGAGCAGACTGAGGAACAGATAAGATGCTTCAAATGCCACGAGCTGGGACATTTTGCGCGTAATTGTCCAGAGGGCGAAGAGCCCATGCAGTGTGATGTAGGAGCCAGGGCCCTACACAAGACTGTGTTGACTTGTTCAAAAATGTGTGTGGTTACTAGTGCTGTTGATGCAACTCATTTAAGACCAGTGAGGGTGGAGGGGAAGAGTGTACAAGCATTGATTGATTCTGGGAGTGAAGTTACCTTGATAAAAAGTGCTCTGCTTCAGCCAGAGAAAGTAGATACCAGGCAGCTTCTTGATATTGTATGTATACATGGTGACACCCACTCATACCCCACGGCAGAGGTTGATATTGTCACGGATGTAGGAAAGGTCAAATGGCAGGTAGGGGTGGTACCCCTGTTGCCCTACGATGTAGTATTAGGGAGGGACTTCCCCCATTTCCGCAACATAACAGGAAAACCCTCAGTTCCTCAGGTAACGTGCTCTGAGGAAACCCATGAGGAAGAAGGAATGGATAATGTTTTTCCTTTCTCCAGTATTGATTGGGAGCCATGCAAGGAACAAGAGTCACCAGTAGTGTGCCTGGGTAATGAAGTAGAACCTCCCCATAATGAGGCCCCCTTAGCACAAGTAGAGTTTCAGGATCTGGGAGTCCACCCTGGAAAATTCCGAGCTGCCCAATGGGAGGATACAACCCTGACAGCAGCTAGAGAGAATGTGCAAGTAATGGAGGATACCACTGTAAACCCTGACAAGCACTTAAGTTCTCCTTATTTCAAAGTAAAACATAACCTGCTTTACCGGGTAGAGAAGAAAAGGGTTAGGGATCAAAATTTAAAAAAATATCTGGGTTATACAATAGGGCGGGGGCTCCTTAAACCACAACAGAGCAAGGTAGCAGCCATCTCCAATTGGCCACGTCCTGTAACAAAGAAACAAGTAAGGGCATTCTTGGGCTTAACTGGCTATTATCGCAGGTTCATCCCTGACTTTGCCACCATTACTGCCCCGTTGACTGAGCTCACAAAAGCTAAAGGCCCGGTTATGGTTAAGTGGACCCCAGAAGCAGAACATGCCTTTCAGGTCTTGAAAGAGGCATTGTGTTCTGACCCCGTATTGGTAGCTCCGGATTTTTCTAAACAATTCATTGTACAGACCGATGCGTCTGATGTTGGCCTGGGCGCGGTTCTTTCTCAAGCACATGATGGAGAGGAACATCCAGTCATGTATCTAAGTCGGAAGTTAAATCCTCATGAACAGAGGTACTCAGTGGTTGAGAAAGAATGCCTGGCTGTTAAGTGGGCACTAGAGTCCTTGAGGTATTATCTGTTGGGTCGAAGGTTTACACTGATTACTGACCATGCACCTTTAACCTGGATGAGGCAGAACAAGGAAAAGAATGCCAGGGTTACCAGGTGGTTCCTTAGTCTCCAGCCATTCCAGTTTACTATGGTTCACAGGGCTGGTACTGCCCAGGGTAATGTGGATAGCCTCTCCCGAGTTCACTGTTTGTGGTCCAAGGCCGCTCGCCCCGATGGGTCTGAGCTGGGGGGGAGGATATGTAACAAGGTGCGGGGTGTTGTTGTGGAAGGGGTATACATTCCTCCTCGATTTTGCAGGGTTTTCTATGACATATAGGGCAGACTGGTGCTCCGCCCCGCAGTTTACATGCACCTGGACTGACCCAGGATCCAGGCCAGGAGTTTAAGCTGACTCCAATGCACTGGTCAGCTGCAGGTAATTAGCTGCACTGGCTGCAATATAACCTGACCTGTTGGACAGAAGAGGGAGAGTTTGTTTGGAAGCAGCAGGGCTTGCTTTGCACAAGAGAGACCATCAAAAAGGTTGGTGGGATTACGTTTTGTTTAGTTTTAGACCCTGTGTAGTGAGGGAAGTTATATGTTAGTAAGCGCTCAGACGAGCTAGGCTTTTGTTTGTAGAGAATTTGTATGCAATGTAATCCTGTAAATATCTTCATACGTGGACTACAAATAAATTGTGGGTGATTACCTAATTGAGCTGTGGCGTTAATACCCTAGAGGACCGTGCTGTTTGGTACCCTGTGTGGGTGCAGGATCACAATGGTTACAGCCTAAATAGTACGAATAGTACTAAATATCTTATATATATCTTATTTGTATACCATAGGAATAGCCAGTTTAAAGGACAGTTTATTGCTCTAAACAGCCGTGCCAAACTTGTAAGCACTACCTTTGTCTCTGTTTCTTACTTCACTAAGAAATACTCATTCTTTGGGTCCTAAAAAATGTTAATATATATTTTTATGTATATTGAGTAGTTACTGTGGAGGGGAGGGAAATTAGTTAAATAGGGTTAGGGATAACGGTCAGATGACTATTGCCATCGATTGGCTGTTTGATGTAGCCAATCAGTGAAAAGAAAGCGCTCAAATTTAATTCCATGGGGATCTAAACAGGCTCCTGTCCTCAGCATCCGCTGAATCAATGCTAGACCTTACTGGCCGCAAGTATATCACACATCAGACACATCTCCTGCACAGAAAGTAGCTGTAGGAACTCCCCCATGCATTTCCAAGAGGGACACCACTGCTATCATGCACATTAAAGTGCGTAAGGGGTTCAAGCAATCTTGAATTAAATAATAATCATTTGAATAAAAAAAAAAACATGATTAAGATTAATATTTAATTACAAGGTAGTTGAATATACATAAGCAAGGTGTTGATATTCACAGAGACAAATCACTAAGGTTCCAAAAAAAAAAAAATACAACTAAGTAATTAAAAACAGGCAATGAGCGTTCACTCAGAAACCCTTGAGCACAGTACCTGAGTGTGTCTGCCTAACCCAAAAAGCACCCAGAGGGACGTAAGATAGTTGAATCCAAGATGACAAATATATTAATATGGGCTGTGTTTCAAAGGATAGGTGTTCTTCTCAACAGGAGAATATTGCTGTAAACGATAATTAACAGATGTGCTGTTTTATCTTTCATAAATGTATTTTATTTATAGTTTTAATAGTATGCAAAAGGGTATTTCTAATATCACAGTATCACTCATAGACGAGAGTGACTGCCTCCTGACACCACGATAGTTTCCCCGGTGATATATGATGCGTCGGGAGAGCAGAGGAACGAGACTGCTCCAGCACAATCTTCAGGCTCCCCAATCCTGTGAGACAAATAGTAATGTCAGTACACACTATTTTGTGTTAAAAGGCACATGTTTAAGATGTATCTTCTTCCTTTATCCACTATTAAGCAACATTGTTCATTGGATATTCAATTGTTACAGTGGCACTTACAGTACAATAGGACAAGGTGATTGGTTAAATGGGAAACAATATGACCAAGTTTATTTTTTATATGTGTTTGCTGCACGGAGAGGTTTGAATATACCGTATTTGCTCGATTATAGGATGACCCTGATTATAAGACGACCCCCCAAATCTGAATGTTAATTTAGGAAAAAAAGAAAAAGACTGAATATAAGACGACCCTATAGGAAAAAAGTTTTACCAGTAAATGTAAATTCATCTAAACTATTTTTTTTTTAATAAAAGCTATGATTGAGAAAAATATTTTGGTTTTATTTCCTTCTATTTTCCAACCTGCCCCCCAGTTATGCACATCTGCCCCAGAAATGCCTTATACTCCCTATATGCCACTGTGCCGCATTATATGCCTTTTAACCCTCTAAATGCCACTGTGCCCCATGATATGCCTTTTAACCCTATATGCCACTGTGCCCCATGATATGCCTTTTAACCCCCTATGTGCCACTCTGCCTCCAGAAATGCCTTATACCCCTATATGCCACTCTGGCATTTAGAGGGTTAAAAGGCATATTATGGGCAAGAGTGGCATATAGGTAGGTTTAAGGCATTCAGGAGGCAGAGTGGCGTATAGAGGGTTAAAAAGGCATTTCTGGAGGCAGAGTGACATTAAGGGGGTTAAAAGGCATTTCACAGAGCACTCTGCCTCCAGAAATGCCCCCCAGTCATGTAGCCGATCTTAGTCGTCTCATAGTCAGACCTATTTGAGGTCTGATTATAAGACGACCCCGATTATAAGGCATTTGCACTGAAAAAAACCTTGTCTTATAATCGAGCAAATGCGGTATTTACTCCAAACATGTCTGCTTTAAGCGCATGAGCCACAGATCTGCACAACACTATATTAAAGTACGTCTATTATCAAAATGACAGGGTATCACTTTGCATAGGAAAAACCTCCATCTATTATGTGTGTGTCAGTCAATGTACACTCACTGGCCACTTTATTATTAGGTACACCTTGCTAGTACCGGGTTGGACCCCCTTTTGCCTTCATTCTTCGTGGCATACTTTCTACAAGGTGCTGGAAACATTCCTCAGAGATTTTGGTCCATATGGACTTGCTAGCATCACGCAGTTGCTGCAGATTTGTCAGCTGTACATCCATGATGTGAATCTCCCGTTCCACCACATCCCAAAGGTGCTCTATTGGATTGAGATCTGGTGACTGTGGAGGCCATTGGAGTACAGTGAACTCATTGTCATGTTCAAGAAACCAGTTTGAGATGATGTGAGCTTTGTGACATGGTGCATTATCCTGCTGGAAGTAGCCATCAGAAGATGGGTACACTGTGGTCATAAAGGGATGGACATGGTCAGCAAAAATACTCAAGTAGGCTGTTGCATTTAAATGATGCTTAATTGGTACTAGGGGCCCCAAAGTGTGCCGAGAAAATGTCCCCCACCCAATTATACCACCACCAGTCTGAACCGTTGATACAAGGCAGGATGTTGTTTACACCAAAGTCTGACCCTACCATCTGAATGTTGCAGCTGGAATTGAGACTCATCAGACCCCTCAATTGTTCTTCCAGTCTTCCACTGTCCAATTTTGATGAGCCTGTGCGAATTGTAGCCTTAGTTTCCTGTTCTTAGCTGACAGGAGCGGCACCCGGTGTGGTCTTCTGCTGCTGTAGCCCATCTGCTTCAAGGTTCGACGTGTTGTGCATCCAGAGATGGTATTCTGCATAGCTTGGTTATAACGAGTTACTCTTGCCTTTCTGTCATCTCGAACCAGTCTGCTCATTCACCTCAACCATCCATCATCAACAAGGCATTTTCGTCTACACAACTGCCGCTCACTGGATGTTTTCTCTTTTTCAGACTATTCTCTGTCAACTCTAGAGATGACTGTGTGTGAAAACCAACCATGCCACGTTCAAAGTCACTTAAATCCATTTCCTTCCACAGTTTGAACTTCAGCAAGTTGTCTTGACCATGTCCACATGCCTAAATGCATTAAGTTGCTGCCATGTGATTGGCTGATTAGCTACTTGTGTTAACAAGCAATTGAACAGGAATACCTAATAAAGTGGCCAGTAAGTGTATAAGCTATAAAGGTTATAAAGCAAAGACATACAGTAAAACCTAGAAAATATGTCTTTTAGGTTGGCTCTTGCATCCACAATGCACCGTGCAAAGTCAGAATGTAAGGTGGCATTAAATATTCCCATGAAGATATCCTGCTATGTATATAGGAAAATATATAGAATTTGACAGCAGATAAGAAACATTTGGCCCATCTAGTCCCATTTTCCCTTAAATACTCAGACCATAATCAGTCCTTGGTGTAGTCTTAGATACAGGATAGCTTTATGCCTATCCCATGCATATTTTAAATTCCCCACTGTATTAACCTCTACAATTTCTGTTGGGAAGGTGTATTTTCATCTGCCGCCCTCTCAGTGAAGTAAACGTTCCTCACATCTAAGCCTCTAGTCTTAGATTATGGCCCGTTGTGTATAACAAAAGCCCTTGCAAGTATCCAAATGGACGGACCAAACCTCTAACAAAAGGAAGACTTTAAGCTGACTCAACCCCAGTTCGCACACCTACAAGCTTTGCGCCAAGCTGTACACGATGTAATTCATCACAGAATGTAATTCATCATGTATTTAGGCTGACTTGGCCTTTCTCACAGGGGAAATTAACCAGACTGAACTTAAGCAAGTTATCTAAGAATTTAACTGGCATTCGTGAATTCAATCTTCAGACTCAATGTGACCAATGAAAAATTGCAAAACAGATGAGCAAAAAGTCCATATGGCATACTTTCACAGTGTGGGTTGTATTTCCTTAGGGAAGGCCACTGTGGTCAATACAGACAATCATTTTCAGAGTGTCAGAGATCACATAATTGATCTCTAATGCCAGCATAGCCCAACTGGCCCTTTTAACTTGTTTAGGAGTACTTTACAGGGGGAAATGCATCCACAGGAATTGGTGGTCCATGTAAAGATGATGTTAGGTACCATGTGCATCTGCAATACATCTCTCATGTGCTCACGATACAATGCATTCACTGCATTCTGATAGAACCGCATTATAAGTACATGGTGCAAGTATTAATTGTGTCTTAACTGGTTGTTTCTTCAAAGCGACTGTGAAAATACCAATTACCACTATCAATTGCCTTCATCTTTACACAATTGGTCCCATTTCCTCAGCAACCACTGTGCTACTAATGACATATGTGTATGTCGTGCTTTTGTTTGCTAACAAGCCATACCATTTTAACAAGGTAGTATTTCCCAATTAAAATTTCATGGCAGTGCATTCATTAAACCATGAGAGTGGTTGTTATATTCCTTGGGATTAACAGTCGTGCTCATTTACACATCAAGGAAACGGTCCATTGGCTTTTTAGTGCTTGTTACCACTTTATGGACAGTTGTTAAAAAACTGTAATATGTTGGAAAACCCGGTCTTATCCCCAAATATTCTTCCATGGTACCCACAACACAAATTAGTAATCTTGCATGTCAGTATATTCTTTATGTATGACCATCTAATTTTGCAAACAAGTATGCCTGAGGCAAAGAAAAGGGGAGCAGCTTAGACCTAATGAAATGAAAAATGGAAACCTGATACACCACAGAATACTTTTTAGGTAATGTTTTATGATGGCCGAATCCCAGCAATGAGCAGTTAAGAACTGGAGATATAATATGCAGTAGGTCAACAACAGAGTCAGTGTCATCAGAAATAAATTTACTTTGACATTACGTGGCCTATTTCTTAGGAAAAAAATCAGATGCATGTACTGCAAAGATGGCATTATAACCCTTTGATATACTTCTATTTAATAATTTAGACATCTGCAAGTGAAATTGAAAAAAATTTGTACGCATGTTTACAGGCCCCCAGCTTGTCTCTACTTAAGCCACTTTCTGTAATAGGTTTACATGGTTGGGAGACTCCATGGTTGGGAGACTTCAGCTATACTAATGAATGTGATGACGTACAAAGAACAGAGCTTGGGTCAGACTTTTGTGTGTAGGTGCTTGCTTTAGTGCGGTTCAGCAAGTGGCCTCATCAACGGTATTAAACCTCTGCACAAGTCGCTTGTCTCTTTCAGTGCTTTATGGCAACTCTATTACTCTTAACCAGTAGCATTGCTACAGGGGGGCAATTGCCCCCCCCTAGGTTATACCTTGCCCCCCCTGCCGAATTTGGAACCACCCATCCCAGGCTGGCCCACCGGGACACCAGGAGATTTTCCGGTGGACTGGTCGGTCCAAGGCAGTAGCGTACCTAGCAGGAGGCGGGGCTGTCCGTCCAGGTGCTGCTCATCAAGGGGGTGCCACCACGCCGGCACCCCTCCAGAGACGGACTGTAATGTCCGTCTCTAGAGGAGCTGGCTCGGTTGGGGAGACCAAAGATTTCCCTCTAACCGGCTTAAAGACAATCAAGGGTGCGGGAGGTCTGTTAATGCAGACCTCCGATCCTGTTCCCTTGTGATGCGCGCGGCAACTGATGCTGTGCGTCAGGGTTTGATGTCATATCCCGGCGTACAACACTGAAGCCTACCGCACTCACTGCACTGGAGGACAGGACACAGAAGAAGAGCCAAGAAGAAGAATGAAGAGGAGGAGGGGCAGTGACAGAGGAATCCAGTGAGAGTGGATTAGTAAGTGTGTGAGAGTGATGGGTGTTATGCTGTAGTTTATTCTGAATGTTTGTGAATGAGTGTGTGTGTGATAGCATGGATGTGGTGGTGGTGGGGGTGTAGCATGACCTAGGGAGGCTGTAATCACATTCTTATCATGCCCAGGTTCAAGCATGTACTGGCTGCCTGGGCATGATAGGAGTGTGATTGCTGTTAGCAACTATATATCTATATCTATATATATAATATTGTTGATGATTTTTTTGTCCAATTTTGGTGTGTTACTTACTTTTAATAAAAGTGTGGTTAACAACAACAACATTAGACAGAAGAATTCAATAACAATATTAATATATAGATATATATATATATATATATTAACAGCAATCACACTCCTATCATGCCCAGGCAACCAGTACATGCTAGAACCTGGGCATGATAGGAGTGTGATTGCTGTCTTTAAGTTAATAACTTCTAGTTATTCAAACAAAGTCAAGTCGACGTTTCAGTCATTGCTGACTTTCATCAGCAATATACACAATATACACATATTAATAGTGTTATTGATTTTTTTTTGTTTAATTTTGGTGTGTTACTTACTTTTAATAAGTGTTTGTTTTGTTTTTAAAGCTTTTTAAAGGGTCATTTTCGGTTTCTGTCCAGAATTTTCATTTTGGTGCATCCCTACTGTATACTAAGCCATACTAAGGTGAAGTGGTAGGCCTACACCACATCAATGTTTGGCTTAGTATATAGTGATAGCGGTTATGCTGCATTATTGTCAATTTTTGGCGCAATGTATAGTGATAGGTGTTACCACCGTCAATGTGTGCCTCAGTACATAATGATAGGTGTTACGCTGTACCACCGTCAGTGCGTGCCTTAGTATATTATGATAGGTGTTATGCTGTACCACTGTCAATGTTTGCCTCAGTATATGATAACAGTTATGCTGTACCACCCTCAATGTTTGCCTCAGTATATAATGATAACAGTTATGCTGTACCACCGTCAATGTTTGCCTCAGTATATAATGATAACAGTTATGCTGTACCACCGTCAATGTTTGCCTCAGTATATAATGATAACAGTTATGCTGTACCACCATCAACGTTTGCCTCAGTATATAGTGATAGGTGTTATGGTGTACCCCTGTCAATGTTTGCCTAACGATAGAAGCTTTGCAGTTTTAAAGTGTGTGTGTGGGGTGCCACATACAGGATCCGCCCCAGGTGCCAAATACTCTAGGTACGCTCCTGGTCCAAGGGCCGGCACAGCGAGTTTTAAAGTGGCCGCAAGACTGCCTCCGCAGTTTAATTATTTTAAAGCAGCCAGCGTGCCTATTCCATGCCACAGCTCTATGTCCCTCCCCTTTTAAGAAGATATATATATATATATATATATATATATATATACACACACACACACACACACATACATATACATATATCTACAGCGTTTATATGTTTTTTTCAGTGGTATGATTTAATGGTGGACTGTTTTGACTGTGATATCTAATGTGCCCCCCTATATATTGTTTCTAGAGTCGCCACTGCTCTTAACGTGTGATTAAAAGGTGTAGCTGGTCAGGAGAATTTGACATTTTGCATGACTAGACTTTAACTCACCTGAAACATGAATGATTCTAGTAGGCATTCTTTATTTGCTGTAAGGTTGATTTGATGGAGCACAGAACTTAATAAGCATACCCCATAGTGTGACTGCATGCCAGGAGCCAAACAGCAGGGCAAGTAAACTAAATAAGATATATTTATGACTGAAATATTATTTAGCTGTGAGAAGAAATCTTCACTGAGAGGGTGGTAGATAAATGGAACTGTGTCGCACCAAAAGGTGAGAAAATTTAAAGATGCATGGGTTAGACATAAATCTTTCCTGAATCTAAGATGAAAGCAATGACTGACTGAAGTCCTTAATCAGAGACTATAGGCAGACTATCGTCCGTCAAATTATGTTTATTTGGGATTGCTCAGACACAGGAACGTATACAAAAAAGACATGTGCAGAGAAGCAAATATTGAACAATTTCTCAAAGGTTTATGTTTACTTGATCCCATTATTGTTAAGATTTACAGAAGAGTGTAAACAAAAAAAAGCCCATGTGTGACTTACCTGCTGATACCTAGTGTGCTCATCAGGTGGGTAACAACTGCTTCATTCTTCCAAAGCTGCATGGAGAGCAGAGTCATAAACCATTCTGGAGGATGGTACACTATTTAACAATCAACCCATTCCACCTTGCATTTGCATTACAACCATGAATTCACATTTGTACTTGGATGATTAAAATTTCTTTTAAGACTCACGGCTGAGCTGAATTTGGTCTTGATCAGTCCAGGTGCAAGGCAGTTAACTCGGATGTTCATAGGAGTTAATTCTGGTGCCAGAGCCTTGGTAAGGCCAAGGAGTGCCGTCTTACTGACACTGTATGGCCCTAGAGACTAAAGGGACAAAGTTTAAAATTTTGTGTTAAAAACACAGTGTGCTATAGGTGCATGAAATGGCTGTGTGTATATATTAGAGGCGTAGGAAAGGAAGGAATAGCCCAGTCTGTATGTGGAAGGAAAGTTGAAGTGGGATATCAAAGAAGCTGTGAAAACAGAACAGATGTCCAAAGACGGATATAAACTGCAGGAGAGTGTCTGCGGGTTAAAGAATAACACGGTACCAATGGTTCAGCTCCATATAGCTATGTTAGCATTAAATAGAAAGTGCCAAGATTGAGGGATCTTAGTGTAATCAAGGGCTAAGCCAAACATGACCATATAGTGTGACAGAATTCCCAATATTTATACTTAAGATTGGTGTTTCTAAATAGCATCTGCAGTATGTGAGCGATTCCTATTTGTCGTTGTATGCACATACTGGGCATTTTAGCACCCCCCCGAAACCTGTAGTATATGCATGGAGCACAAGAGAACAGCATAGTCCTCACCGGAAATGGAGTGAAACCAGCCACAGACGAGACGATCACAATGCTTCCGCCCCTGGAAAAGAAAGAAAGTTACTACTAGTAGAGAAAAAATAATGTGTCAACTTCTGATAGACACCATTTGTAGGTGTAAATTTACAGATGGTTAATGACACTTTAATTCCATTTTGTATGCATATGGATGTTGTGTCAGGTGCTATGAGGTTCTATTGAAGCCATCTGGGATGACAGATCTTCAGATGATCAGGTACTTGCATACACTTTTGCTTGATGACGAGATCTACAAGAACTTCTGGCTCTCCATTGTCTAATTAGGGGCCTGATGGGACCATGTCTTGTACTGATGGAGGTGAACTTTGGTTTCATGTATCCTTTAACTTTAAAGTACTTCTGAAAAGTACTGGCAGGTATAGAAACAGTATACCAATATTATCTGGTAGAGTCCAGATATAATCAAAATACCTAAATGAGCCTTACAGCTATTTATACGAATAGCTGGGCTAATTAAGTCGGCATTTAATTAATAAGCCCCAAATTCAGGAGGGTTTCAAATAACCCAGTAACAGTATCTTTACAAACAACACCTGAATTAGCGTGAATTCAGAGCGATATATCGGGAGGGGCCAGAAAGTAAATGGCGCACATGATTTATAATGTCACACCTAATGACCGTGTCCCCCGTCAAACAGAAAATAGTTATTACATTTCAAGCTAAATCAATTGCTTGAATTCTTGAGGTCATATGGTGCTTTTTGGAACTGTAACACCACTGCTGTTCTCTAACTAAATGTTGCTTAGTTTAACTTATAGTGTCTTTTTCTCTCTGTGAAATTGGGAACCCCGGCATCCTGGAGCTGTGAATAGAAATTAATAAAAGTGTCCCTGAACTCTGAGCACATAGCTTAGTCTAGGTAGCTGATTACAATGAGGAGTACCCACCGCAAGACAGGGCAAAGGGCAAAACTCAAACTTTGATTAGAATATGTTTATTATTGGCTATGCAATAACTCTGCTTGGACACGTTAGTCCACAGCTGCAATCACTAGAAGGGGATACATACATAATTAAAAGACGCTGAGCTGCGACAATTTTCAGCGCCTGAGGCTTTTTATTCTGTGGATCTGTACATGTTATAATGATCCGAAGACTCAAGTGAACAGGAAAAACATCAGATGGGACAGAAGGGTGGCTTATATACACACAAAGCATTTCCCTGAGGCTCAATAAAACATTTAAAAACAAATCTGACACTCATGTTTGCCTAAACACTGGTGATATTTAACCGATATCACAAATGTATCAATTTATTTGGAGCTGTGCATCTGCCTCCATATCACAACTTCCATTGAAACATTTATTACTTATATCTCTTATATCCCATATAATTTGCCATTCTTTTCAGCCATGTGTCACCCACAATTTACCAAATTTCTTACCCCCTTTCCTGCATTTTCGGCACCACGAGCTTCACCAACAGAAAGGCTGCTTTAACATTCACATCCAGAATCTGTGGGAAACGCACAATTGTTTTCTAGTTTTTCATTTTCTGTTGCTGCAGGTATTGCTTCAGGAACCCGTTCACCTACAGTACTTATATTAAATGGTAATGCTCACTAACTTGGAAGGTGGCAGTCTAAGAGTCTCTGTATGGAAAGGTTGGGAATGCAAGACACATCATCAACAGCTTACCACTGATACTATAATAAAACACCTGCTACCATAATTACAATGGATTCATCTGTTATTAATCAACATGTGAAAGTAGTATCAACCCCTTTACAGATTGGGGCTAGGAAAACACGGACACTAGATGCCTTAAAAAGAGCACTAACGGGCCAAAACTAGAGCCCCAGGCTTCAGATGGTGTGCTTATTGGAAGCCGTCTCACTTTACATGAGGTTGGGCATAGCTAACAGGTCGGTGTGCGGCTGTATGGATGATTGGGCAAATAAAAAAATACCAATTGACAGTGTCTCTGGATGTTGATCTGATAATTTGTGTTGGAATCCGGAAAAATCTCACCTTGTCCCACACTTCCTCATTAGAGTCCAACATGTTCCCTGCGAAGGGATTTACTGCAGCATTAGAAACCAGGATGTCGATCCCTCCAAACCTCTGCACAGCCTGAAACAACAAATAGACACCTTGACACACACGTGTACTGATTTCCTTCACACCTCGCAATGCTGACTATCCATCCCTGGCTACCTCACTACTAGTTTCATGTATTGGACAACAAAGTTTTGCTCTAGTGCCTACATTTCTCTGACTGTCCTCGCACATCGTTACACCTTGTAATCACTTTTTGGAGTTTATTCACTAATAGAAGAGTTACGGGAGAGGTGTGTTCAGCTTCATTATACATTATAAAGGTCAAACCTCACTGAGCTGCTGACGCAGGAAAAGCTTGGCTGGCCCACTATAATGCACAGGTTAATTCAAAACTTCTTCAAAATCTCCTTACACTTCGGATTATGTGGGTCCAACTCAGACTGTCTTGCAGCAGAAACTTGCCAGTGTTGGCCTTTCATAATGAATAGTGAAATGAAAACTCTCATGCCAACTCTTCTTTCAGTAAATAAACACCAATCTGTATTCATGTGTATCACCTTTTCAGTCCAGCATGTCAAACTTCCACCATCCTTTCTATTGTTTTTCATATCTCCACCTATGCCCCCAATGAAAGTGAGGTTCTCACCGTTTCTATCAGCCTCTCTCTGTCCTCCCCCTTGCCGACATGGCATACAGTTCCCTCTACGTCCAGACCTTCTTCCTTTAGTTCCTGCACAGCTCTATCCACATTTTGCTGCTTCCGGCTGCTCAGCATCACACGGGCCCCGTCCTGAGCAAGTTTACGGACTATTGCCAAACCAATCCTGGCCAAAAGAGAGAGTCAACGACTGACCAAACAGAGTTATAGGATGCGGGGATAGGAAGTCAGGCAAGAACAACATCTAGCAATATTTGTTCAAGATACCACATATTAGAGCCCTGCGCGGACCTGTTTTCTTAATCCCCCTCCCGCTGAACTTCTGACCATTATCGCCTGCTGCCGCAATGTGTGTGTTCAATCCCGCCCGCTCCCGCAACATGTGTCCACTCCAGCCTGCTCCCGCAACATATGTGTCCACTCCAGCCTGCTCCCGCAACATATGTGTCCACTCCCGCCCGCTCCCGCAACATATGTGTCCACTCCCGCAACATATGTGTCCACTCCCGCCCGCTCCCGCAACATATGTGTCCACTCCTGCCCGCTCCCGCAACATATGTGTCCACTCCAGCCCGCTCCCGCAACATATGTGTCCGCTCCCGCAACATATGTGTCCACTCCCGCCCACTCGCGCAACATATAAGTCCATGCCCGCGGGACCCGCATCCTGATGCAGTCCTCTACCACATTACTCAGTGTTTGTTGTGGTTTTGTCAAATACATTAAATCCTAAACCTCTATCCAGATTTTGTCCCCACAGACAAATTCTGACAGCCTCTTGTCCAGAACTTGTTTTCATTACAAGGAATTCACGTAAAAAATATTATTTTTGAGTATCACAGTGTTGTAGATCGTAATCTAGTGTAACAATTATGTGATTTGTTTCATTTTGTTCTGTTGCCTGGAGGCTGCCGGTGTTGGGAGCTGTGATATATGTTGGGTGATTTTTCCAGCTCAAATGACACATTGAGTTGTTTATGGCACAGCTAAAGAAGTCTTGCTTGTCCAATAAAATTTTCTTTTTTTCTCTTTATTAGTGTGGCAATGAGTGGTTTAGACAGAGCTATTCTACTGTTTATAACAGGCAATTTCATAAGGAATCTGGGTGTTTGTTTAGTAGATTGAGCAGGTAACAGATATTGAGTGAAAACTGCATCTCTTCCAAAAAAATTATAAAAAAAAAATTAGCACAATATTTTTGTATCTAATAGTGTAATAATAACAAATTCTGGAGGGAGTCCAGCCATAATTTCATTTACTACAGATGATCTATTTTGAAGATGAAAGAAGCCAGGTTATTGATGTCTGTACACAAGACCCACACAATTCATTAGGGTTACCTCCAACGATATTGATCATTCTAAATAAAAAAAAAACATTATTATGGACAGTCTCAAGTACTGCCTTGTATGGTACAGCAAAAATAAACCTGTATAATGGGCCTGTTTATAGGGAATTATAAACACAAAAACAAACATTGAAAACCCATGACTTTTACCCTTCTGTTGATGCGGTTACCAGTGCCACTTTCCCTTGCAATTTCTTGAGGTTCTGCGTTGCCCCTGAGCTCTGCATTCTGCAGGACCGTGTAACTGGGGACGACAGAGAAAGCAAGCTCCGCAGCGAGGGTAATCGAAGCATGAGGGAGTACTGTGACCTGTGAACACGGTAAGAAGAGAAAAGGGAGGCACATGTGCGGTCAAAGTGCATAGTAAACATCAGCACACATTAATCACAGATGTTATCACAGAGGATACGTATAATGTACTCTTAATTGTAATTTGACCTCTAAATTTGTATGATATGTAGAGAAAGGCTGACATGTGTCACATGTAAACTTAAAGACACATTTTGACTTTTCTGTATTCATTTGCTGGATTTGATACATTTAGAACTAAATGCATCACTGAAAATGTCTGTTTAATCCTTAAACAAGCAACTCTATTAGTCTCCGGCAGGGAGCTCCTCTGGCATCAACCAATGAAGGGCAGCTGATTTCTTCATTTCCAGCATCCTCTGTGAAATATGCAACCAAGTCTATCTGCTTTAGTCAATTTAAACTCAATATGAACAAAAGATTTACCCCACACTCACATGGCACAAATAGACCAGCCCTTTGCGAGCAATTTTGGACTGCCTGGGGAGCATTAACAGATTGTGGTGACTCAGTGAGTGGCACTTGGGGCAGACCACCCTCACACGTATGCCACAGGACACTAGAGCATTATATCCTGGCACTAGTCTGGGTCTTGTAACTGAGAGATATATGATCTCCAAAACTGGATCATAGCTCCTAAGAAAGATTTTGGGACTAAAGTGTGCTTAAGCCTTAGAGTCTCCATTCGGAGCTATAAAGTTGAGACTTGGGGCTTTAACTTCAGTAGCTCCCCGCTAGTGAGGCCTCTGACATGCCTATGTCTCTTTTCTAAACTTGACATTTTCAAATTGTATTTTCTGAAGCCTGGGTGTGACTTGGGGCTGTTTAGCAGCCCACCAGTTTAAAATACACCCACCAAAGTACATATATTGGAGAGATGACAACCCCGAATATTTTACAAAGATTATTGTACACTTATCATGCAACTATATGGTCACCAATCTCTTGGAAAGGGAATCAGAACATTAATTGTCATGATTGAGAAAACTTTTCTAGGCAATGTTAAATAAAAAAAAACCAATTGATTTCACAATTATGTGGGATTGTGTTTTTATAGAATAGGATATAAATCTCTGTCACAGCAACCCACAGTGCTCTGAAAAGGAGGATTTTGCGTGGATTTCCACTAACGATGTTGCTGCATTTTCCCAGGGAAGAGATGAATTTATATATATAGTTTTCAGGTTGAAATATTGGACATTATTCTGAAGAATTTGGAGAACATTAACTGATTTATGAGCTAATAAACTTTATTTCACAAACTTCTATGGGCACAAAGTCTTACAAAACATAGGAAATTGCATGAGAGTTGCCATTTTAACTCAGTTCACTGTGCATCAGGGGAGGGCTGGGACCTCCAGGTGTGGGGGGAGGTAAAGTAAAGTTGCCCCGGTGGCACCTTGCCCACCCTGGTAATTCACATATGTACTGGCACACATATTGAAACATGCACACACTATGTAGTAGCTCCGTAACCTATAAAAATCCCAGATATCAAACATACAGCTTGAAAAATTGTCTGAATCATTGGTACGGACTCTGCAGAACAGAACGGCTCAGCATACTTTTCCGTCCTATCTAAGGTCTGTCTCATTTTACACTTAATACAGTCAGTTCACCCACCTCTAATATGTTTTAACCTTTTACTACACATATGCTGTTTTTTTCTCAGGATTATTAATTTATTAAGGAACACTCACCAACGTCAGAGAGACTGTCCACTGACATCAGTGGGAAGTGATGGCCGCATCCTCCAAGGGTAGGCTCTGGGTAGCCGGAGCCCACAAGTTCCCAAGTATGACTATAATTGATGATTAACCCCTTTAATCCCCTATAGACCTACCTGTACGTCCTAAAATGCATTTAGCAAAGCCCTTTAGGGCGTACAGGTACATCCTGGCTTTCTTGCAGCGGCAGGGACACAGCCTGGACTCCCCCGTGTCAGCAGAAGCCAGCATCGCCCTTTCCTAACGGCTACTGGCGCGAGCACCGGAAAGCTGTTACATTTTGACGGAGGACATCAGAGGACAATATATCTTATTGCTCTTCCTACGCCACAATGACAGACGTGGGGGATCGCAGGGAAAAAAAATCACCAAAATAATACAATAAATAAAAAAAAACAATAAAGTGAGCTAAGTTATGTCATTGTGACACTACTGGCATAAGTAAGATGTTCGAGGTCCCTGAGAGGACCTCTAACCATACTACACTGATAAGAGTGCAAAAAATAAATTAAAAAAAGATAATAAAAAAGAAAAAAACCCTTACATCCCATTGCCCTAACACAGCATCTTAAAGGCATAACCCCCTGCCCTATACGGTACTATATGTAAGGGATGATATGGCCATCTAGAAGATAAAACCTAAGCATGTCGGGTATTTCCGTAATCGGGAGATGCAGCTTAACAATTTCGGCCAGGTTTCACATAACCTGTTCAAAAAAATCTAAGCAACACAGAAGTGTTGGTGAAGAAAAGAGCAGGAAATTATTGCTACAGACAACTTTGGCAGTGACTGATGGGCAAATGGCTGCATGAAAAATGTCCAAATGCCCCTGATGAGATACTCTGGGTTGTCTGCTTAACAGAAATATACTTTTGTGGGTATTTTTGGTTTATTTGTTTAGAGTTGTAATCCCATCATACCTAATGTAAAAATTCCACGGCATTGTAAATAATAATGTACGCCTCATAGTACATTCCCTATAAGTGCTAGGAAAGTATGGAAATTCTATATAAATTACCACGTGGGGCCTAAAAACCGGGTGCGTGGATTTTTTTAATCGGAAATAATCATCTGCAGGGGACCTGCTGCTTACCTCTGTGTTGCTCAGCAGCATAACTTGTTCCGTCAAGGCGACACAGGAACCCAGTGGAGTCACGTGAATGTACATCACATGACTCTGCTCTGTTCCTTTTCGAGCAACGCAGAGGGAAAAAGCGGCCCCCATGGAAGTCTGCGAGCAGCACCAGAAGATCTGCAGTTCAGGTAAAGTGGGGGAGTAAATGAATGAATATATTTGTGTGTGTGTGATAGCATGAATGCGTGTGTAGGGGGCACAGGGAGGCTGAAAGTGATGTGCATGTACTGGCTGTCTGAGCATGATAGGAGTGTGATTGCTAACAATTGCTAGCAGCTATCAATCACACTCATATCATGCCCAGGCAGCCAGCACAATAACTTTATGTATATATATAAATATATTTTTTTTTCAAATTTCGTGCCCCACAACTCAGGTGCGTCTTATACATGGGGAAACACGGTATGTATTTCTGAAATCAGGACACCTAAATTGATACATTGGGGGGGGCTTTTCCATCACTTTACCTAATTTTGTGAGGATTCAGAGGGGAAAATACATTTTAAAAAAAAAATTCTTTCTAATTTTCACTAGTTTTTACTAAATTTCTCATCCTAAATTTTCAGCAAATTATCTAATTATGGCATCAAAAGAAAGCCATCTCTCCTTGAAAAAACAATATATAGTTTACATGGGTACACTATTCGCAGGAAAGGGGAATAATTGCTGAACCGACATACCGCAAAAATGATAAAATCTCTCCAGGACTTGAGGCACCAAAACCCCTGGGACTGAAGGGGCTAAATATTTTGTTTATTATTATTTGTTTTATATATATATATATATATATAAATGTTTAAATAAATATAGCAAAGTCTTGTAACGTGACGCTAAACCTGCGATGCTTAGGTTTCTCCGCATCTTTCTCTGATTGGGCCAAATATGTCAGCGATGGCTTTAAAATTAACATTAATCAAAAACTTTAATTATAAGAAGCTCTAATTTTCTAAAATTACATCACATCTCTGTCTTTGACCGCTGTAAGCTTATTGATTAAATAAATACAGGCTCCAGTGTGACTGGCACTTCCATACATTGTTCATGCGGATCTGTAACTTTTGCTACATTTTGCTGTTAATAGACACTAAATAATGATATAAACAGCATGCGCAGGTAAAGTTGAGCAATACGTCGGTACTAGTAGAAACCCACCTGAGCGTACCATCGGAGCGCACCGTTTAAGTGCCAGTGCCCTGGGTTTGTAGGATTATTTCTCTCCATTACTTTTCACATCGGTTTAAAACTTCCTCCATTTAGTATCAGAGTAAGTTTTGTGCTCTTTTCTTGTTTAAACAGTTCTAGACTTTGCACATATGTTTTCAGGAAGGTGCATATTAACCATTTTTATATGCTAAATCAGCCCAATCTACCGGACAAGATATTTACTCCCTATTTTACCACCTGCAGTAAACAATAGTATGGCTCGATCTTAATCCCCCAGTCACCGGGGTCTATTCACTAAACAGAGAATTGACTGAACGGTTGCGTTTCAGCTCCTTGACTTTATTATATATTGGGAAAAGCCAACCCCAGTGATCTTCTGCTGCGGGAAGAGCTTAACAGGCCCTGTACAATGTATAGTCCAATCAGTGAAGGTTCACGAAAGCCTTTACACACTGATTTATGCATTATACTGGGCCAGAACTTCTAAGCCTCCTAGTAATGGCCCTTCATAATGAAGAGTGAACCTACAACAACTGTCCCTTCAGTTCAGGACAGGGGGCTCATTCTTATGCTAGCCCAGAAGCTCTGAGGGTGACATTTCCCTTTTGGTACATTGAATAATTCAAGGGCTGGGTGTACCTACGAAAAAGTATTTTGCTATTCTTTCCCCATAACCCCTAAACAGGTATAACGCAGTGTATTTCACATCCATTACACTCGCACATCAACTGACTTACGCAAACCTGCCAGACAACACAGAAAGTCACGGCGCCCACTTCCTAACTGCTGCACCGCCCCTCCCCCTCTCTCCGTCCTGTCCCGGGATAGATAGTCTCTGCCATATGCTGAAGCGACACAAAAATCTCGCCCCCCCTGCTGTTCATGTACGGGCATTACACCAGGAGGAAAAAAGCAAGGGTGCTAAGAGCAGGGTGAGATTGTGTGTGGGATATGTGGGAGACAATCGGACAACAGCTAAACAGCATTAATATACAATGAAGGTAACTCTCATATCCCTAGGAGCCCTAAACAAAAAAGACTAAGAGGGACAGTGGGTTGAGTGTGACCATGGGATGAGTGTGATTATGTTTATGAGTATGTTTGTTTAAAAACACTTGATGGTGGATCCTTGTCACACTTATATAGATTTAAATATTCGTGACCAACACATGTAACGCGCAGCCCCGCAGTATGTATGATGTATAGCTGAGTAACTGATTCTCTTCTGCGAGAGAATGCTGCTGTCAGCATTTTTCCAGGTTTCCTAATGCCAAACATTAGTTATATATTAATTATTATTCACTACAATTGTAGCATTCAGTGCATTCATTATTATTATTATTATTAGTTATTGCTTTAAAAAGCACCATTATATTCCACAGGCATCTCATATTTCTAAAAGACCAACGGAAAAATAGTTGTTTTTTAAACAGCTACCTATTTATATATTTTATATATTTTTTTTTATTCTCATTTTTTGGAGAAAGAAGAGTTGTATTTTTTTTTTTTTTTTTTTAGATGCAGCCTATATTACACCCACCTCTAATATGTTTTAACTTTTACCACACGTATGCTGTTTTTTTCTCAGGATTATGAATTTATTACATACAAATGAACAGTATACATTAAATCGCTCTCTGGTCCAAGTAAAGTATCTGAGTGTTTTCTTCTTCTGTTGTTTTCTTCCTTCTCTAATCGAATTTGGCCAGACCTTTCACTTTCCAAACATTCCTCCAAACCAAGAGTATTTGTGGGAATTTTCTTTAGGTTTTTCTGTGGCTGGCTGTCTTCCATTTGTGGTCTTCTTTAAGAAAAAATTTGCCAGCCTCTCCAACACATTCTGTCGTCTGCTCACCTTTGGGGTTGGAGTAGGTGAGCTGTTATGATCTGCTTCAGAGGAGGAGATGGTGTTATCAGATCTAGTTTGTTCGTTAGCTTCAGCAACGTTCTCTGGAATGATTGTGTTAGAGATGGCTTCTCCTGTGTCCTCTTCACTTTCCTCTGGTGGAGGAACAGCATTGGTGTAAATGGTGTTATCAGATCTAGTTTGTTTGTTAGCTTCAGCAACGTACTCTGGAATGATTGTGTTAGAGACGACTTCTCCTGTGTTCTCTTCGCTTTCCTCTGGTGGAGGAACAGCATTGGTGTGAATGGTGTTATCAGATGGTGTTTCCTCGTTAGCTTCAGCAACGTTCTCTGGAATGGTCATGTTAGAGACGGCTTCTCCTGTGTCCTCTTCACTTTCCTCTGGTGGAGGAACAGCATTGGTGTAAATGGTGTCATCAAATCTAGTTTGTACGTTAGCTTCAGCAACATACTCTGGAATCTTGTTAGAGACGGCTTCTCCTGTGTCCTCTTCACTTTCCTCTGGTGGAGGAACAGCATTGGTGTAAATGGTGTTATCAGATCTAGGTTCCTCGTTAGCTTCAGCAACGTTCTCTGGAATGATCATGTTAGAGACAGCTTCTCCTGTTTCCTCTTCACTTTCCTCTGGTGGAGGAACAGCATTGGTGTGAATGGTGTTATCAGATGGTGTTTCCTCATAAGCTTCAACAACGTTCTCTGGAATGATCATGTTAGAGACGGCTTCTCCTGTGTCCTCTTCACTTTCCTCTGGTGGAGGAACAGCATTGGTGTAAATGGTGTCATCAGATCTAGTTTGTACGTTAGCTTCAGCAACGTACTCTGGAATGATTATATTAGAGACGGCATCTCCTGTGTCCTCTTCACTTTCCTCTGGTGGAGGAACAGCATCAGAGTAAACACGACCAGGGACAAATTCTTCTATATTCTCCTCCAACTCTTGAATTGAAGATTGTCTGTGATCTCTCTCGATGTTTCTCACATCATTAATTGTAAAGTTTATCACATTATCTCCAATAAAGCAACTCACTATTACAGACTGCCATTCATAGCAGCAAAATCCATCATCAATTCTGTCAACGAAACCCAAAGCGCTATATGGTACAGGACCGGTAAAATCAATTAGTGTCCAGTAAGACATATTTCCGAAGAATATATCAACAAAATTCACAAAATGGAATATAAAGTTATCCAAGACAGTGGCAGCTCCTCTCAACTAACTGGCAGAGGAACAAATGCTCAGTGCCCTGCACTCACTAAACTTGTGCTACACATGATGTCATAAAGACTGAGCACAGAACACTGCAACAGCATCACAGCCTGTGTCTGAAAACTGACAAATTATTAAAATGCAACTGACACTGACCTTAAAAAAAAACAGTATGAAACTATAAACATACCTGGGAACTCTTCGGGTTTGGCCCGGAGAACTCTGGCAGAAGCGTAGATTCTTAGGTTCTCCGAGTCAACACCTGAGTCCTCCAGGTTGTGGGGTCCTGACATGCCCCACCCCTCTCCCATTTCCCCTTTAAATGGGGGCGTTTCCCGGCGACATCAGAAGGAACGCTCACCAATGTCAGCGAGACTGTCCACTGACATCAGTGGGAAGTGATGGCCGCATCCTTCAAGGGTAGGCTCTGGGTAGCCGGAGCCCACAAGTTCCCAAGTATGACTATAATTGATGATTAACCACTTCAATCCCCTATAGACCTACCTGTATGTCCTAAAAATGCATTTAGCAAACCCCTTTAGGACGTACAGGTACATCCTGTCTTTCTTGCAGCGGCAGGGACACAGCCTGGACTCCTAAATTATGCAGTGATGCAGTGATGCAGTGTGATGGCCCTGAAATGATTACTTGCATAGTGGCAGCAAATATGTGCTTTTCCCGAAAAACCATGGAATGGGCAATTCGTTATTTGAAACAAAATAAGGCGCAAGCACCATAGGGTTAGCAGCTCTTTGCTTAAGCTTTAAAAATGCATTAAAACCCACAATATTAATAGATGCTGTTAAGACAAAATGTTAACTGCAGTCTCTAGTATGCTTTAAAAAATAACCTTAACAGGTCCAGTACCGGACTGGAGAAGTAAAATCGGTCCTGATGCTTTAAAGCCTGCTTTCCATGTGTGTTGCCACATGCTAAAAGTAACAAGGAGCAGGGCTGGACTGGGGATGGCGAGGTGGCACTTGAAGGCCAGCATTCGGCCGTAGGTTACGGAACCCGATCTCTCGCTGAAGAAGCAAATCAGGTTAGTGTGTGGCACTGATGTGCAGCGGCCCACCGGGCATTTGCCCAACATGCCAGATGGCCAGTCTGGACCTGAGTGAGAGGCAAAGTCAGGCACAGGCCTATCGGGCATTTGCCTGTTTTGTCCAATGCCCAGTCCAAACCCGAAAAGATCTGTGATTTTATTCATTTATTCAAAACACAGAAACTTTTAGGAAGCTTTTTTCAGTTTCTATGGAAACGACCTATCAGCATCTGTTTCATGCCACAATTAAGTGTTCCAAGGGAAAAATAAAAAAGTAACCTAGGTTACAGAGCCCTTTTCACAAAAAAATATATCATAGAAGATAAGAAGTTGTATTCCTGTACCTATAAAGGCACATCCTTTTACGCAACGTTTATTTATATAATATTTATATTTAAAAAGATAAATAATTCCATTCACAGAAATAATATGAATCATTTTAATGTTGGATGCATAAATAATGTGTTATATTTGGATAAATTGAACACACCTCTGGCACAGTCTAAACCTAAAATATAAGACAAAGGACATCCATGGAAATACATTGCAGGGGCTTTGGCTAGGGAAGATACACAAAGCCAGAATTAAAGATATTTCCTTCCTCTGCCCGCTATATAAAAATAAGTTTTTTTTACGTATGTGACGCAAACAAAACACACACTCACAAACTCTGAATAAAAAAAACACATTTTATTTTGAATCCATAATTATTACAACCTAATAACTTAATAACTGACGCCAGTGGCTGTTACCCGTGACATCATTGGAAACACCCTAATTTAAAGGAGAAATGGGCGGGAAGCGGGGTGTGTCAAGACCCCTTCCCGCAACCCGGAGGATTCGGGTGTTGACCCAGAGAAGCGGAGATCTCCAGGTCAAACCCGGAGAGTTTCCGGGTATTCTTATAAGTGATTATTGATTGAGCTCACCGATCAATGTCAGTGGCCTAAACTTGTCACTTACAAGTGATCTGATACCTAACACTATAATGATTCACTAACAGGAACCGACAGCTACCCCTGGTTAGTTATTTGCACACGAATTGGTTCTGAGACACCAAAAAAAAAAAAAAAAACATTTAAAAAAAATACCCCCAAACCCACGGAAGGAACCTCAGCAAATACCTATGCCATGTGATATGTGCAAGAAATGTGAAAATAACTCAGGTGTTAGATTTGTGGTTGTGGTCCAGAGAGGTAAGTGGGAATATATAGTTGATGGGGTTATTTTGATGTTTGAGGGCAGTTTTAGCCCCAAAAGCATGATGTGTGCTTTCCTGGTTGAACTTTAAAAAAATTGAAACCTCATGATTTGGGGGTCTCTTGCGACTGTGTAACGCTGACATATCACACATACTGTATGTGGTCTACATGCTCAGGAGAAAAGCATTTTTGGGGTTTTCTTTATTGTGCCAGGTAGCCCAGCTTGCAGCATCCATCCCAAAGTGTCCCTGGCATGTTGGAAAGCAGAAAGCAAATTTTGTAAAGATGATACCTTTATTGACTAACTGATGCATAATGAATTGCAAGCTTTCAAGACTATCAAGGTGTCTTTTTCAGGCATATTATACCTGAATAATATTATACCTGGCAAACACCTGAATACATTTTGTTTGTTTTTAGTTCCATTGACTATGTGTAGTTTATATAGCTGAAACTGTTGAAAAAGCAGCTTTTTTTTCTAAATGTTTCCATTTATTTTCATAGTAAACGATGTTTTATATATATATATATATATACAGTATAAAATATCTATACATATATATATATATATATACTGCTCTGGTCCTGTAGTGCAAACATCGTAAAAACAACTTGGTCTGTAAGGGGTTAATATGTATATACTGTAACTCTACAGTATTCCCCAGTCTGGTTTTATCACATCTTTATACTCTTAGTTCGGGGAAAATGGTATACAAAATAATGCAAAACTGACACTAAAATAATAAACAATAATACTTATTAGAAATAAATAATGAATCATTATTATAATCTGCAATACTTAGCATAACATGTGCCACGTAAAGGGTTAATGCTTTGTAGGGGGGGGTCATAAATTCAGCCAGTTTAAAGAGATAGCAATACATAATTTATTAAGTGGCTAAAGTCTGGATCATTTGCAGGTCACTGTCCTTAAAAATGATCTATTATTACTGCTCCTTAATACGAAACCTGGATAACAAACCAACGCGTTTTATTTAGGGTGAGAACGTAAACATGTGTTCATATACCTTGCTTTAGAATGGATTGGTAAACATCTGCTGTAGGTGCAGGTGGATCACTATTTTTCAGGAAGTAAGACACTGAAAGAAAGGGATCCAGGTGAGAAACAGGAAGGGAAGTGAAGCTCGACAGGCAGAGAGAGAGAAGCTAGTAGAGGCAGATACCTGAAGGGCGATAGATCAGGTGTACAACACAAACAGAGGGAATTGTTTTTTCCCCGTATCTTAGCGTCTCATTCTGCACAATATTAGTGTTTTCTTTATTGTACTTTTTGTGAGTTAGCCTTAGAGTTCATTGTGTGTACCGGCCAGCAGAATGGGCCCTCCCCTAAAGGTGCATGAGCTGATCAGAGTAATCCGCAGCGTTAAGACACAGAACGAAGAGCGAGAGGTGATCCAGAGAGAGTGTGCTGACATCCGCTCCTCCTTCAGGGATGAGGACTCGCTATACCGTGGCCGCAGTGTGGCCAAACTCCTCTACATGCATATGCTGGGCTACCCTGCACACTTCGGACAGGTAGGTGAATGATGGTTCTTAGCGTTAGACGGTTCATGTTGGAGAAGAACAGGTGGGCTGCTGTGGAAGAGAGGGACAGGTCGGCTGCTGTGTAAGAGAGGGACAGGTGGGCTGCTGTGTAAGAGAGGGACAGGTGAGCTGCTGTGTGTAAGAGAGGGACAGGTGAGCTGCTGTGTGTACGAGAGGGACAGGTGAGCTGCTGTGTGTACGAGAGGGACAGGTGAGCTGCTGTGTGTACGAGAGGGACAGGTGAGTTGCTGTGTGTACAAGAGGGACAGCTGAGCTGCTGTGTGTACGAGAGGGACAGGTGAGCTGCTGTGTGTACGAGAGGGACAGGTGAGCTGCTGTGTGTACGAGAGGGACAGGTGAGCTGTTGTGTGTACGAGAGGGACACGTGAGCTGCTGTGTGTACGAGAAGGACAGATGAGCTGTTGTGTGTATGAGAGGGATAGGTGAGCTACTGTGTGTACAAGAGGGAAAGGTGAGCTATGGTGTGTACGAGAGGGACAGGTGAGCTGCTGTGTGTACGAGAGGGGCAGGTGAGCTATGGTGTGTATGTGGGGGATAGGTGAGCTGCTGTGTGTATGAGAGGGGCAGGTGAGCTATGGTGTGTATGTGGGGGATAGGTGAGCTGCTATGTGTACGAGAGGGACAGGTGAGATGCTGTGTGTACGAGAGGGACAGGTGAGCTGCTGTGTGTACGAGAGGGGCAGGTGAGCTGCTGTGTGTCCGAGAGGGACAGGTGAGCTATGGTGTGTATGTGGGGGATAGGTGAGCTGCTGTGTGTACGAGAGGGACAGGTGAGCTGCTGTGTGTCCGAGGGGGACAGGGGAGCTTCTGTATGTAAATGAGCCACCGTTAAACTGCTTTGTGTTGAGCTGCTCTGTACACAGCAGCGAAAGGTGAACTGGTCTGTGCTAGGAGGGACAGGTGAGTTACAATATAGGCTTTCTCCCAGAATAAGGGAACGAAGGTAGAAATTACGAAATAGGAGCGACTAAGCAAACACCAGAGAATGTGTTGCCATATACTGGAAGAAAATTGAAAAGCAACGGATAATTGGAACTTAAGAAGAAAATAATAGTAGGGTAAATAATCACAGGTATACTATTTATTCAACGACAATGTAATCTTAAAATATTTTAGCATAAAAAGTTCAATAGACAAACATTTTTTACGATAAGCACAATAAAATACACCTAACGCGGTTTCACCTCACTAGTTTTCCTCAGAGGCGAGTATTACTATCTGCCTTCTTTCTTTCCTCCCCTTGTTCTGGGCACAAGCCTGTATTGTACTAGCACTGTAATACTCGCCTCTGAGGCCAGCCATAACATGCGTTCAATTTCAGAATTCCAAGGCAATGCGTGACAAAGCTGACTATTTACATTTAACAATCTTTCCATTCTAGATGGAGTGTTTGAAGCTAATTGCTTCACCCAAGTTTAATGACAAGCGGATTGGATACCTTGGCGCCATGATGCTATTGGATGAGAGACAGGATGCCCACCTTTTGATAACCAACAGCATGAAGAGGTAAGACGCGGCAGAAGTATTTAGTTGCCTTTCTGTCACAACTAGGCATTACATTCAAATATTCTCTCCATTCTCAACACTCTTTCTGCTTGATTAGGGATCTAGAGCACAGCTCTCCCATCGTCCAAGGGTTGTCTCTCTGCACTCTGGCCTGCCTAGGGTCCACTGAAATGTGCCGTGACCTGGCTGGGGAAGTGGAGCGTCTCCTGCGCACATCAAATAGCCACATCAAGAAGAAGGTAAGGCGAGGCAGGAGGACACAAAAGGACACAATTGGACAAGAATGACCATTCTTCTTCGCTTTTTGACAGCACTCGTGTATCTTTTGTTCATTACCAATCCTGTAATTTTTTATTCACATTCTGCTTTTCTTGTACCTTACCTTCCCAAACAATTACTTACGTAACACCTTCCTACAGGCTGTTCTATGTGCAGTCCACATAATACGGAAGGTTCCAGAGTTGGTGGAGATGTTCATTCCTGTGAGTGAGGAGCTGCTTGGGGAGAAGAGGCATGGTGAGGCTGATCGTATAGAATAGGTTTTTTTTTGTGAGAACATTTGCTGAAATGTAGGTCCCATCAAAAAGTAGATTGCAAGAAAAAAGGCACCGTGTCTTCAAATTTGTCACAACTCACATGGAGAGATTTGTCAAGTTTTTGAGCCAAAAGCCAAACCAACTCAACGAAACTTATTTAAATCACCCCCACTGAATTGCGAGAAAATAGGCAAAGAAAGCCGAACGCTGGTAGAAAGGAGGTTAGCGTCAGGCTCAGTTGAGCAAGTGATGATAAATTACATGGTTTACTTACCCTGGAGGTGTGTGGGGGGCTCATTTCAGGTGTGCTGTATGGAGCTGTCCTTTTGGTCACCGAAATCTGTCTGAGACACCCTGGGGCGTGCAAACGTTTCCGCAAGGTATGTCTATACTGAAAACACAGTTGCATGCTTTTATTGTAATAAACTTCTTGGTTTTATCCATGGTGTTTGTAGCATGCAGTATCGTTACACCCATTTGTCCTTGTCCCCTCAGCTATTCCCATTACTTCTACAAAAGCTTAGACAGATCATGTCTGAATATTCTCCGGAGCATGCCGTGTCAGGTGTCACTGACCCTTTCCTGCAGGTAACACAAGTACCAAACTACTTGCCGCTGCTACCTTATACAACTTAACACTTGTGCCCAGTCTAGTTGATCCTCTTCTTCTTCTTCTTCTTCTTCTTCTTCTTCTTCTACTCCTTCTACTCCTTCTACTCCTTCTCCTCATTCTTCTCCTTCTTCTCCTTCTCCTCCTTCTTCTTCTTCTTCTTTTTCTTCCTTTTCTTCATCTGTCCCACTTCTCTGTCTAGCAGGAAAAAAATGGCATCAAAATAAATATACATTTGCTTAGACAAGAGGAGATAAGGTGATGTAATAGACTTTTGAAATGTAATCCCTTCACTGCTAAAGAGACAAGCAGACTAGGTAGGACTTAGTTGGACACAAGACAGCCCTTTTCATCATTTACAATACCGTGGCGTAACAAAATCCTACACTGTCCAGCAGCAACCCCTCCAGCCCCAAACATTAGGCTTAGGTAAATGGCTCTTGTAACAACCGGAGAGGTATCATTTGCCCCAAAAAAATATTTAAATAATAAAAAGTATTTTAAGAGACGCAACATTTCTGTTCAGATCAACAAATCAATGAATAGGTATGTGATGGAACACAGTCTGAGAAGAAGTGACATTTGCTGAGCTTTTACAGTCTAGAATCCTGTTTCCTACACTGCGTCATCTCATTGATCAATGTATGTCTTGTTCTTCTCCCCTCTGCTTATGTCACCAAAAGCTCTTCGAGTTAATAACCCCACTGACTGTTCTCAATGCACTGCGGTACCTGTGTCATATGACCATTTATGACCATTTCCTTTTTTATCTTCTTGTTCATTTAAGGTGCGCCTCTTGCGGCTAATGAGAGTTCTAGGACAAAATGATGAGAGTGTCTGTGATGCCATGGGTGACTTGCTAGCCCAAGTAAGGAATGCTACGAGTAAATGTTGGTTTAGTAATAAACTGTACTGGAAAACATAATGTCGCAATGACGTAATATCCATTTTAAAGTAGAATCTCTCCTAGGTCTCCACTTGCACTGAAACGCAGTCTAATGCCGGAAACGCTGTCTTATATGAGACAGTTCTAACTATTGTGGAAACTAAATCTGCAAGCGGCCTGCGGGTGAGTACACACTAAGCAAAAGGAGGCTTGTCACACTGATATGTGACCTAATATAGGTTAATCCTTCTCAGAAGGGCACACGGATCGAGATCTTTACAAGTGGCCTTTTTACTACATACTGTGAGCAAACATTACATACTATAAACTTCAATGAGGGTCTTGCTTATGGTCTAAAGGTTGTTAGAGTGCATGTAGCTATGTTATTATTATCTTTTATTGTTATAGCACCAACAATCTACACAGCGCTTAATACAATACATATATTGAAGGGGTATGACAAGATGAGAATTGACAGACTAAGACAAACCGATACATTCGGTGGAGAGGGTTTACAAGCTTACAATCTTGAAGGATCTGTGTCAACAGAAGGACCACGGACCACAGTTACCCCCACCCTTCCCATTTTGCTGTATTGTCCAAAGCAGTTGTTCTTAGGGAAACATGCACCCAGCAATTTCACAATACCCAGTACATTTCCCTGTACACACACTAGGGTGTAAGTCCGCTTCTGTATCAAGATGTCTTAACATGTGTTAATGTCCCTGTTAGTTTGAGTGATATTTTTCATTTTCACTCTCCTCTATTGAAATAGCTACAGAATCTGCTGGCGCTCCATGAACAGAATGTTCTGTAATGTAATATCCACAAACCAAGCATCTTTGATTAATTCCCCAGGTTCTTGCTGTTAACATCCTTGGACGCTTTCTGCTAAGTAATGATAAAAACATCAGGTAAGACGTGATATGTTTCATTGTCATTCCACGAATAAATTAAGCAAAATTGTATTTTCTACGTATTGTTTATTACCCTATGAGTATATCACATGCAGTAGCATGTTCCCTACCTGCTTTGTTCATATGACATATTCTCTCTCTCAGATACATTGCTCTGACGTCTCTCCAACGGTTAGTGCAGTCAGATAACGCCGCGGTACAGAGACATCGATTAACCATTGTGGAATTTCTCAAACAGTCAGACACGTCTGTCAACAGGTGATTCCACATCTTTGCTAGGCAACTTGTATGTCTACATAAAAACCTAGAATGTGACAGCAGATGTCAACCGTTTGGCACATCTGGTCCATTAGTGTATGGGTGCGATATGGCACCATATTTGTTAGCCAAGGTCAAGGAAAGATGCTACCCAAAAATGTATCTTTTTCTTCTCCTAGGAAGGCCCTGGAATTATGCTTTGCCCTAGTAAATGAGAACAACATCCGTGTTATGATGAAGGAGTTTCAGAGGTTTCTCCAGACCTGCTCACCAGAGCTAAGAGAGCATTGTACGTCTGGAATATTCCTCTGCGCCGAGAAGTAAGAAAGTTTATTAGTAGTGGTTAACTTAGGTTTTAATGTGTCTTCACAAACTGACCTGAGGATCAAAGTAAGAGCCAAGTGCACAACGATACAGGTTAATATACTTCCTAATGTTTCAAATGGCTGAACAGTTTGACTTCAAGGGGTGCGTCTAAGGTAGAACTTCACCAAGACCTGTTATCCTCACTTTACGACCTATTCATAACATGTATATAACAGGTTATTAGGTGTATAAAGTTAGAATAATAATGGCTGAGGAAAAACGTTATACATTCACACCCAGCAAACATTCTGAGCTCTTGGAAATAAGGCATGGAATGACGAAAGATGTTTTTGGAGCCCCAAGAGGAACTGTAGAGGGGCACTTGGGAAGTAGGATAGGAAATACCGTATTTGCTCGATTATAAGACGACCCTGATTATAAGACGACCCCCCAAAATCCGAATATTAATTTAGGAAAAAAAGAAAAAGTCTGATTATAAGACGACCCTATAGGAAAAAAGTTTTACTAGTAAAAATTAATTCATGTCTATTTTTTTTTGTTTTTAATTTCCTTTTATTTACCAACCTGCCCTCCAGTTATGCACATCTGCCCCCAGGCATGCCTTATACCCTCCTATATGCCACTCTGTCCCATGATATGCCTTTTTACCCCCTATATGCCATAATGGCATATAGGGGGTTAAAAGGCATAACATGGGGCAGAGTGGCATATAGGAGGGTATAAGGCATGCCTGGGGGCAGATGTGCATAACTGGAGGGCAGGTTGGTAAATAAAAGGAAATTAAAAACAAAAAAAAATAGACATGAATTAATTTTTACTAGTAAAACTTTTTTCCTATAGAGTCGTCTTATAATCAGACTTTTTCTTTTTTTCCTAAATTAATATTCGGATTTTTTTAATTTCCTTTTATTTACCAACCTGCCCTCCAGTTATGCACATCTGCCCCCAGGCATGCCTTATACCCTCCTATATGCCACTCTGCCCCATGTTATGCCTTTTAACCCCCTATATGCCATTATGGCATATAGGGGGTAAAAAGGCATATCATGGGACAGAGTGGCATATAGGGGGACACTTACATACCCAGACACTAATATACCCACCCAGACACTTACCTACCCACTGAGACACTTCCCACCCAGACACTTACCTACCCACCCTGACACTTACCTACCCACCGAGACACTTACCTACCTACCCAGATACTAATATACCCACTAATATACCCACTCAGGCACTTCACTCAGCAGGCGCTTGCTGCAGCTCCCACGGGATTTCAGCATGACGCTGTGTGACCCCGCTAGGCCCCGCCTCCTCCAGAAAAAGAGGTCTACCGGATCTGCTTTGGGACGGCACAGTGCCGCCGGGTCCCGGTCCTGCAGCAATCTCCCCAACCGGCTCTGCTTCCCCGCAGTGGGCAGGCTATCCCAGGAGCAGGAAGGTACGTGCGTATGCAACCTCGGCTGCTGCCGGCACTTCCGCCGGCACTCGGTGATAGACGCCGGCAGCAGCTGAGGTTACCGCACAGGAGGATCCAGGTCCCCTGCAGCGATGCGGGGGATCTGGATCTTAGTCTAATAGTCAGACCTCATTTGAGGTCTGATTAGAAGACGACCCCGATTACAAGACGAGGGGTATTTTTCAGAGCATTTGCTCTGAAAAAAACCTTGTCTTATAATCGAGCAAATACGGTAATTATTTTAGCTCACTGGAGAAGCGGAAGGGCAGAATCCAGTTAACAGGAAAAATGTATGTGCATCAATGCTGGCAAATAATAAACAATGCACACTTCTGCCAAGGTGGAGCATGTTATGTGCCTCGTGTGCATTATGATCACAACAGAGCACCAAGTCTACAAGGATCAAGGGAAAGAGCAGTAGATGCATGATAAAGTAATGTAAAAGTACCGCGTGTATCCTAATAAAAGCATTGGCTATATAGTACTTTTTTATCTATCGGGTCATGTTGAAGACCCGGTTCCCATAATGTTTTTTCCCACAGTAAGAGTACAGTGCCCTTCGCATATATGGGGCATCAATCAAATTACACATATAGGGATATACAACACAAGAAGAAGGGAACTGCACACCCCCAAACTGTGACTGTAACACAAGGTCTTTCTCGTTCTCAGGTTCTCCCCTTCCAAGCGCTGGCACATAGACACCATAATGGAAACTCTAATCACCGTGAGTACTGGCCATGCTGCGTGATAGGCAGTGGCACCCAGTGGCTGCTGTCTGTATAACAATTCTGTGGTTATCACTCCAAGGAAGGAATACCCTGCTGGAGCCACATGCGGTGAAAAGGACCACCTTGCATAAAATAATAATAATAATAATATGCAACTGTTTGGTCGGTTTTCCATGTGCAATATCCTTTGTAATAATCTTTATATGTTTTATATCTCAGAGATCCAGTAAACTATAAAATGGCATACCCTTTTAATCTTTTAAGCAAAATGTATCCTTCAGCATCAGTTGGATTACTTTTTAAAGTTATGGATACATATAAATACGCTGTTCCTCCTGCTCTGCTGGATCAGGCACATTCCTGCTTCTATTAAATGTCCAAATCCTTCCTAAAAAACCAAATGGAGTCCAATTTAGCTGGGAAAACCTAAATTGCTTTTACAGTGAATGCGGTTCTCTATTCTGTAATGTTCTCAGCATGCAGGTGTCATCCCGACCCAAAACAGATGATACTTTTTTGGACGTGTAGAAAATGCAGCTATGCTTCCAGAATCCCAAAAAATGAAGGATTTTTTTTCCAACGCAAGATTTGAAAGCGATTGTATTAAATGTGATTTAAAGGGTGATTGTGTCTCTCTCTGTATCTCCTGTGTCAGGCTGGAGAGAGTGTTCGTGATGATGCTGTCTCACACCTTATTCAGCTGATCAGAGGTGCCAGCGAGCTGCACGCGTACATCGTACAAAGGCTTTTCAAAGCAGTGAGAGAAGATATTGGACAGGTGAGATTCACAGGGAGAGCGGCAGACAAAAGCCTGAATGACAGTGATAGACGGAGGGAAGAGGAGTGGGGGTAATGTGGGGGAGTGATAGAGAGGAATGGATGCTGAGTGCGAGTGAGTACAGAAAATACAGGGAAGCAAGGAGAGCGAAGGGAGATCAAGAATTAGCAAGAGGACTTGCAGAATGATGGAGGTTGCAGATGATGTGAGTGACAGGTACATTAACCCATTGTGTCATGGTCACAACTGGTGTCAGCAGTCTGAGTCTGTCTTAATTTTTACTCTGCAGCAGCCATTGGTTCAAGTGGCCTCCTGGTGTATAGGGGAATATGGGGATCTACTGGTGCTTGGGTCCTGTGAGGATGATGAGCCTGTACAGGTAAGAAGTTCTTTCAAGCCATGAAACACACCATATATTTGTATACAGATGGTAACGTGCTGTGCGAATAGCACAGAACTCAGCGCTGTTATATAGATGACGGTGTCAAAGAGATGTCGATGTCCTCAGGTAACCGAGGATGAGGTTCTGGATGTCCTAGAGGGGATACTGCAGTCCCATATCTCCATGGCCAGCACACGAGCGTACACACTGACTGCTATAATGAAACTGAGCACCCGCTTCAAGCACTGTGTGGAGTAAGTGGCAAGTATACATCTGGAGTGTATGTTTTAGCTTGCCTTATCTATTTGAAACGGCAAGGTTTTATTTACAAGGTTTATTTTAGCATATAGTGCCAACACTATAGTCTTCCAATAGCAGTGCCCTTTATACTTATGGTACAGGTGAGGCTCTGTGATACTCTAGATCCCCTGTACAAGGACTCTGGGTAAACCGGATGAAAACTGTAAAGAATGCTGGTATTATTATTTTTATTATTATCCTTTATTTATATAGCGCCAACAATTTACGCAGCGCTTAATACAATACATAAATTCAAGGGGTATGACAAGACAAGAATTGACAGACTAAGACAAACTGATACATTAGGTGGAGAGAGCCCTGCTCGCAAGCTTACAATCTAGAGGATTGTATGTGAAACCTTATAGCATATAGAGGGCTAACTATTCTCCTTAATGCTCATTATATTGTGCTTCTCTTGTATAGTTCGGTGAGAAGACAAGCAAGAGGGGAAATTACAGAAACACTCAAATACATGAAGGGGTTAATGAAAGAATCAATTAATAGAATTAATGAAAGTAGTTTATTATAACGAGGCACTGTAAGCATGCATGGTTTATGCATAGTGCTCTTGTCCCTGAACCTAACATAAGGCCAAGGGCCGAGTGAGGGTTGTGGTATTACAGCACTTAGAAACGCGAACCAGATGGATCACATTATTTGTTTTCCCTGTAGGATCAGCAGACTTTTGTGTAGGGTTTATTTGCTGATTATCACAGATTTGAATGCGCACACTTTATAGAATGTGAAACTATTCTATTCTTTCTTTTTGCCAATACATGTTTTTAACCCTGTAGCGAGGATCTTCTAGGAATATATTGTTGATACGTGTGGCGTCCAGTGGGCTAAATCTCTTCCAGTTATCCGACCCCGTTTCCCGTGTTAGTAAATGTGTATGTATGAAAACATGTATGAGCGCCCTGTGTTTTCTCCCAGCCGCATACGCCGCGTGGTGTCTATATACGGAAGCTGTCATGACACGGAGTTACAGCAGAGAGCGGTGGAATACAATGCCCTATTCAAGAAATACGACCACATGAGGTATGAGCTTCGTGCTACTGAAAAAGCCATATCGTAGCAATGTTCACCATGTTATCGATCATTTTAATTCCAAAAAGACAAATATTCTCCTGGTAAATAATTGCAAAGTGTAAAGCACACCAAAAAGTTTCAGATGTTGCCTTCAAATCTTTATATCGGAGCAACCCAGTGGGCTAATGACCTCCCTTGTTAACCTATGCAGTATCATGAGGGAGAGCAAGGTAACCTTTAACAGGGGAAATGTATTAAGGCGATGCTCCCTTATCTCATGCAAGGTCCCTGAAAGTCATCTGCAGGACCACCAAAGCTATGCAGCGATTGGTGTTGTAATATTAATGCCTTCCAGTTTAAATTAAGAAATTAGTTTTATCATTTTAATATCTAGGCCAGAAGGCTGAAACCACTGAAACAGCATAAATGGCCAAAATAAATTCTCGTTCTTCCATACAGCCCACGGGGTTTTGGTTGGACAGACCGTCCTAGACCACTAATTACTGCCACTGCAGTGTGCTTCACTGCACCGATCCATCCCCGCACAGAACATCCTCCGTCCAGGCTAATTATCCTTTGTGGTGTCTAGAGAGGATGGGGCTGTGAGCAACCCAGGTGGTCTTCAGATACCCCGGGGAACAAAATGAAACGCCACACAATTAAACAGGATAGTTACTAAGTAGCGTCACCAATGTGAATTCATCTGCCAGTCAACGTTAGGGTTAATGTTGGGTATTATTGGTATAAGTAAATTATACGAAGATATTTTTTTTTCTTGTGGCTTAAACATATACTGCATGTGAAAATAATGTAACTTTACAGAAACACCAAGAAAGGCCATTCCAGCTAATGAGTAGAAGTACAGAGCTCTGTGAAAAACTATTTGCCCCCCCCCGACGTTTTCTATCGTTGCATATTTCTCACACTTAAACATTTCAGATCATCAAACCAGTTTTAATATTAAACAAAGATAACCCGGGTAAATTATGATTTTTAAATGATGATTTTATGTATAGAAGGAACAAAGTTATCCAACCTCACCTGGCTTGAATGTCTGGCTATGAGTTCATGGCCTCAGTCCAGAGCTCAAGCGCAGTTGGGTTATGCACATACCTGGAACTCTCTGGGTTTGACCCAGAGATTGCAGGGTGAGCGCCGCTCCTCCAGTTGTCCGGGTTGCGGGAGCGGGGTCTTGACACGCTCCGCTCCCCGCCCATTTTTCCTTTAAATGGGGGTGTTTCCCGCTGCCATCAGCGGGAACTCCCCCAACGTCAGTGGGAACACCGCCGACGTCAGTGGGAACACCGCTGACATCAGCGGGACCACCCACCAACGTCAGTGTGCAGTTCTGGCCGCGTCCCGCAAGGGAAGGCTCCAGGTAGCCGGAGCCGAGAAGTTCCCAGGTATGGTTATGCAGCAGGACAATGATCCGAAGCACCCAAGTTAGTTCACCTCTGAATGACTTAGAAGAAACATAATTAAGGTTTTGGAGAGGTCTCGCCATAGTCCTATGTAGTGTGACCTTAAAAAAGCAGTTTTTCCATACTGGAAAACCCTCCACTATGGTTGAATTAAAACAATTATGCCAAAAAGAGTGGCCAAAATTACTTCACAGCGTAAAAGACTCATTGCCAGTTATTGCAAATGTTTGATCCTGGGTGACACAGCCAGTTATTGGGTTGGGAAGGGGCAATTACTTTTTCACATGGGTGATATAGTTTTTCATTAACTCTATACCTCAGTAATGAAATGATCATTTAAAAGCTGCATTTTGGGTTCACTAACGTTAGAATTAGGAAGGCGGCATACAATATATGATGAGCAATTTCTTGATGTAACCTAAAAGCAATATATATATTTTTATTGTCGGTTTAAATGGCAAAAGCTATTTTACAAGTAATTGCCATTACAAAATATTTTTCCTAGACCTCAACAGAGTCTACATATACTAATGATCTTTATTTATTTTCATGGTTCCTGTGATGTTCAGATCAGCCATCTTGGAAAAGATGCCAATAGAAGACAAATCCGTTGAAGAGAGAGAGAGATCCGGAGAGAGTCATCCCATCCCCGAAGATAGCAGACCACCACCCGTGAACTCACACCAAAACCTTCCTGCATCAGTACCGCCAGTGAGCCAGGTGAGATAGTATCAAGATGATCGTTTTCATTTTCCAGTCTGCACAAATGCATAGCAGGACGTAGTTCAAGTAAATCTAAATTTCTTTAAGGACTTTGGAGTCCTGGGCAGGTCTATGTTTTTGAGGACCCTTAGCAAACATATCTAGGGGGGACCATCTTTAGTGTAAGTGGACTTACTTACAAAAACAAATATGTTTGCCACAAAAGTGATGTAACGTAAAAATCTTGTCACCTCCTATAATTGTTTTGTATTGTGTTTCACCCCTTTCTTGTCCCGCACACTTAAGCTCAGTGAGTCAATTGATTTGGATCAGTAGTAGAAGAAACCAGCAGTTTGTAGGGGTTTAGAGCTGCAGAAACATGTTCTTCAGACTTCTGTAAATGTACATTTTCAGGTTGAAGATCTCTTGGGGTTGTTGGATGAGAGTGCTGACAATCTGATTACACGAATACCCACTGCAATCCCAAAGACTACCCAAATTGTTCCCAATGGTGGCAGTCTATTGGATCTCTTGGACGAAACGCTAGCCCCAGGTAATGTGTGTAGAATGCTAGAAACACAGTTTGGGTATGTGGGAGAGAAGCATTTGGTCTACCATGTTATCAGTGTCATTCTTTCATACACCATGCACTGGGGTAATGGTGTTTCTATTTTAAAGGGGCTGAGCTGATATGAAAGCCCACTTACCTCTTTCCCTAAGGTTCTACTTCTATAACTATGATTTCTGTTAACACAAGGTTTTTATACTGTTCTGTACCATAAAGTGTATTGTTATGACATCATAACACAGTGCATGAATCCCTAGCAGTGTGGAGAGTGGGAAAAGGTAGAAGCCAATGAAGGGACATATCTCTCTTTACTACAGTGTGGCAGGAGTATAGCATAGACCTCAAAAAAACATTCGACATACCATGCACACAGCTGAGGACATGGTTAAGGCCAAACCTAAATACAGCACTTACATTATCTCATATACTACTCTCTGGCTTTTTGTCCATGCAGATCAGTGGAGGGTAAACCCTGTTGGATATCAAACTCAATGCCCCTTAGATTGCAGAAACCTTATGTGTGCCACATGATACACTATATGACAGTATGTAGACAACCTTCCTAATTATTGAGTTTAGGTGGTTCAGTCACAACCATTGCTAACAGGTGTATAAAATCCGGCACGTAGGGATGTTTTCTCCATAGACAAACATTGACAGTAGAATTGGCATACTCAAGAGCTTAGTGACTTTAAATGTGGCACTGCCATAGAATGTCACCGTTGCCACAAATAAAATAAAATTACAAATAAAATTAGTAACATTTTCGCCCTGCAACATCTACCCTGGTCCAAGTATCATTATTGTGAAGTGGAAGTATCAACTGCTCAGCGACAAATCCGTAGACCACGCACAATCATTGAGTGGGGTCACTGAGTGAGAAATTGTCTGTCCTCTGTAGCATCACTCACTACTGTGTTCCAAACTGAAGCAACAATGTTGTCAGGAGCTTCATGAAATGGATTTCCACGGTCGAGCAGCTGCATACAAGCTGATGACCACTATTAGCAATGCCAAGTGGCAGCTGGAGTGATGAATCACGCTTCACTATTTCAAAGTCTTATGGATGAATCTGGGTTTGGCAGATGCCACCAGAATGCTACCTCCTGGAATGCATGGTGGGTTTGGGTTAGACCCATTAGTTCTGGTTAAAGATAATTAATGCTACAGCATACAAAGGCATTTTAGACAATTGTATGCTTCCAACTTTGTGGCTGCAGTTTGGGGGAAAGCTCTTTCCTGTTCCAGCATGCCTGTGCCAATGTGCATAATGTCCATAAATACATGGTTTGATGAGTTTGATGTGGAGGAACTAGAGTGGCCTGAACAGAAGCCCTGACTTTAACCCCACTGAACACCTTTGGGATAAATTGGAACACTAATTGTGAGCCAGACCTTCTTGCCCACATACCTTTGGTCATATAATGTATTATTGACCCGAATGCAATCAGCTTTCCAAAGTTGTTCAGTGGGGTTAAGGTCTGTGCAGGCAGCCTGAGTTCTCCACATCAAGCTCATCAAACTATGTCTTTTTGGACTTGCTTTGTGTGCAGGGGCACTGCCATGCCTAACCAAGGAAAGGACCTTCCCCAAATTGGGGACATGCAGTTAGAAGCATACAGTTAATGATATTAATGATACAGCATGTCTTTGTATGCTGTATCATTAACATCACTCTTCACTGGAACTAAGGGCCCCACAGCCCTAGACCATTATCCTTCCTCCATCAAACTTTACAGTAGGCACTATGAATTCCGTTATAGCAGCAGTCAAACCGAGATTCATCTATCAGACTTCCAGTTAGTGAAGTGAGGTTCATCACTCCATAGAAGACGTTTCCGCTCCACCAGAGTCCAGCGGCAGTGTGCTTTACGTCATTCCAGGCAATGCTTGGCATTATGCAGCGATCTTCACCATGTGTGGAGTTCTGCTCAGCCATGTGATCCCATTTCATGAAGCTCCTGACACACAGTGCTTGTGCTGATGTTGCTTCCAGAGGAATTTTGGGACTCTGTAATGTGCATTGCTACAAAGGACAGGCTTTTTTTTTACTCACTACACGCTTTAACACTTGTGGTCTGCTGCTTCGTGGTTGGGTTATTATTACCCCTAGACGCTTCCACTTCACAACAATAGCACAGAGTGGACTGTGGCAGATCTAGCAGGGCAGACATTTTAAAAACTGACTTGTGGCATCCCATGACACTACCAAGTCACTGAGCTCTTCAGTGCAACCTATTCTAGCCTCAGAACTAGCATAGTTTGGCTCAAATGTTGCTAGGAAATGAAATCATATACACTTACATCTATACCTTTTCTTGCAGCGTTGCCTCCTTTGGTTGTATATAATAATGGTGGACTCAACGTGGAGTTTTCTTTTGTGCGCCCCCCCTCAAATCCGGCACTTCTAGTTATTACCTCCTGTGCAACCAATTCCTCTTCTGCAGACATTACAGACTTCCAGTTGCAGGCAGCCGTGCCCAAGGTTGGTGAAAGAAGCACATCCCTCCATGCCAACTTGCAACAGTTGATTTCCAATTGGTTTCTCAATAGATTAACAAGCTGTAACTAATCATGTCCTTATGACCAGTCATATCCCTTTATATTCTTCTTTGCTTACAACTGTATTTTATAGTACATCCCTGTGGGTGGTGAATTCTGCATCTTTATTATTCTTTTCGCTGATTTAGGTTAAATTTGTGTTCCTCATGTCTGAATGAATGACCTTTCTTTCTTTGTACAGTCCTATTAATGAACATGCCATTAGAGGAGCCTAATATCATACAGTGATTTCATATCCCCTCTAAGATGCCTGTTTTATAGCGTAAATAAATCCAATTTCTCTAGCCTTGCTTCATAAATAAGGCGTTCCATTCAATTTCCGTAACACCAGGTATCAGACTTACAGGTCTCTAATTACCTGGCTAAGATTTTGATTCCTTTTTGAATAGTGTGACCACCTATGCTTTAAGCCAGTCTTTTAGTACCATGCCAGATGACAAGAGAATCCTTGAAAAAAAAAAACTGTCACACTCTTCGTATGCCGGAAGCCCTGTGAGTCTTCTCTGTGGCCTTTCTGTGACGTCCCGGTGTGATTCTGCGTTGTGTATGTTGCAGAATATTCAGCTCCAGCTTCAGGCTCCCAGTGGTACTTTACTTGATGCATCTGGTACAGGATCTGTGACACAATCTATCCGGGTCCTCAATCCTCAGAAGGTAGGAGGGTGATGGATTGGCAGGGGGAGGGTGTGCAATGCTTCACAATGTGAATAGCTTTGATTTACTTGTTTCATTCTCTCCCACGTTTTCCAGATTCCTCTAAAGATGCGTCTTCGTTTTTCCTTCTCACACAATGGAAAATCCGTTCAGGAAACTTGTGAAATTAGTAATTTCCCGGTAGGGACATGGCAATGACCTGATGGGAAAGAGTTGGCTTTAATGGGACACTGAGATGCAAAGGATGTAAGTGCAGACAGGGGGAACTAACATGCCCAACATAACCATCATTAACCATCATTGTGTACCATCAAAACGGAGTAAAAAGTATCGGACAGACTGGGTCATGTTACTAGGATGTATTACAAACGGATGAAGCATCACACAAAGTATTTGATACATTTGAGATTTGCTGAGAAAGTGGGTGTCTCATTTATGAAGATGAAGAAAGGGTCAGTGTGTTTGCTATAATATATGCCCAAAGGAACTTTTAATAAATATTTTTGCTTTAATTGCTTGCAATTTTAAGGTGTCTTGTGTATTCTGGATACATAATATAAATGGTTAGTAAAAACTGAATATTCTTATCCGACATCTGTAAAAAGATCATTTCTGGTGATGTGTAACCATGCTGTTTACCTGTTTATTAGCAGCTGTGTACATGTTCTTCGCCTTGGATTTCTGGTACAGTAATATCTCTTTTACTCCTGTAGGTGGGGCTGTCTCACCTTGCCTCCTGCCTCATTGCCTCTTACTATCCTAATCTTCCAATGTATTGAACCAATCCTCCTGTACTAGGGCACTCAAAATTGGGATCATGAGTGTTATATAGAGATGGAACCCATCCCTAAGTTCCACAGGCAGAATTCTGCACAGCTATGGTTAACACTTTTTCCGCCATGCATAGATTTGTCAATTCCCCTTAGGCTGTTTGTGTTAATTAGGATTTGTGAGTATAATGAATTCTCCAGCTAATTAATGCTGTGTGGTGATGATGGGGGGGGGTCTGGATTTCTGTGGAAGGGGGGAGTAGTCGGCAGCGGGGGGGTTCATGTGAGTGGCACAGAGCCAGCCTGTACCTGCCCCCTTCAAGATGACAGACTGCAAGAGACAACAGTGTGTGAGAGAGAGACAGCGCAGTGACGGAGGAGGGAGAGTGCGCACAGAGTAGCAGATTCATCCGCCATCGAAAAATCAGCATATCCTTCTACCCTCCCACCAATATCTAACCATACATGTATATTTCACCCCCACCAACACCCACCGCTCCAGCTCCCTGAGGTGTGAGCTGGCAGCTGTGGGCACTGACCATCTGTGTGCGTGTTCATGTATTTGCATCTGTTTGTGTGCCCTGCGCGCGCGTACCCGGGCAGCGAGCCTGGCAGAGACAGGGAGACTGGGGATGAGAGATACACGACGGTGAGCAAGTCAGCATGAGCGAGATATGCACAGACAGAGTAAGATGGGCAGAATGAGGCAGATAGCGGGAGTTGGCAAAGATACAATGCTGGCGGAGAAGCTGGCACAGACGCGGCCCCCTCAGAGCTGGCATCTGGTACTTGGTATTGTGCCGTACAGAAAATGCATGAAAGTGCGAGGAAGGGTACGTAACAACACGAGACATGGCACAATAAAGGGACAGAAGAGACTGGCACATCAAAAGCTACTACCGACCTTACCCATCCTAATCTTTCTTATCACTATCGATGCATGTGTTTTGTGCCATCATATATGTGCCTTTGTCATTGAGTGAACGTGTCAGGTGTGCCATATTGCATCATGGCCTGTATGTCACCGCGTCTGATCCAAAGAAAGAAGCAATCCGTACTAAAGAACTTTGTGAAATCATCAAGGATAGCGATCAGCGAGACTGCAAAGGAGGAATGGATAAAGGAGGCCTCCAGAGAACGGTGAGACAGAACGCAAACATAATACATGTGGTATTGTTGTGACCTTATTGAATGAGGGAATAAGCTTTACAGCCTTATTGTCAGGTACCTTGCGGCAATGGGGATAGGTTGCATTAACAAGCTGATTTAAAGATGACACAGACACCATAATAACATTTTATCTTAGTTTTTATAGTTTTTTTTTAACCATTTATACATCACTCTGAAAAAAAAATCCTTGAACTCTTTGCATGCGATAATCCATGGTGAGTGAGCAGCTGGTCACTATACAGCATGAGGGATGCAGGTATAGAGTAGAACATATACATCTCTTAAGATATGAGCCAGCAGGATTTTATCTTTTTTGGATCATTTTCTAGCTACCAGTTTTGTCCTCCTTGGTTTGGTTAATATAGCATTTCTGGTCTTTGTTTTGGTTTTTTTTGGCGAGAGACGCAGGTTTCACCTGAATGTTCAACCAGAGTCATAGGCCCAATCTGTATGTGTCAAACTCTTGTGTATCCTCACGTCATTATATTCTTGAAACAGGTAAATGCGAGCTGGAAAAAGGTTAAAATTGAGAAAGAAAGCAGGGGTTACTCAGATGATAGTGAATCTAGTCTATGCAAGCCAGGTTGGATGATGGTTGGGGGTTGAGGATGTCAGTGGAAAGCGAGGCCCCAGGGATAACACAATACACATTGGACATGCACAGGGAACAGCGCTGCAGGGTTAGTTTTGCCCCTTATGTGTTTCTATCCTCTGTCTAAGATCTGGCTGAATGGTTATTATATGGTAGTTTTGGGTATAAACTGAGATAAATTCAATATGGGTGCATGGAATATCTCAAGCCTTGGTCGCCTTTCAGAAAAACCCATCTTTGTGCACTGCTGAGCTGTCCTTAAAGTGTCTTTAGCATAGATCTTAGCTACTGTTGTTATGGATTTTGGTGTAAGAAGATGAATTATGTTCAATATATATAATTGGCTGAGCTTTTCTCATATTAAGGTGGATAAATTTGGGCCTTCCCGTAATACATGGGCCAGTTTAGAAAACCAGACCCGTGGTAGAACTTTCAAATTGCGTGTGTTGGTGTCCTTTGTAGAAAATACGTACATTGTCTGGGTTGTAAGAGTGGACAGCAATGCAGCTGCCAACAAGTTGTTAACAATGCATGTAACATAAAACAGCAGTGAAACACACAAGCGAAAAATGTTTGGAAACAGTGACAAGGGCGGCAAGGAGTGAGGTAATAAGTCACGCAAATGAAGAATTGACATGACTCACAGAAAAAGGATGAAATGAAGCAAAGATGGTGGGTAAGAGTTGGGCGAGGTAAAATGCGTAAAGATGGCAGATGGGATATCTTTACAAGTAGTTCTATAAACAAATTCAAGGGTGTTCCAGAATATGTGAGGTCCATGCCACGAGTGTTGACACAGATCACACGCTGCTTGGCGCGACGTACTACACAGTGACTCAGCTTTCTCCGGTTTACTTTTTTGTTTTTTTACATAATACAAATAATTGTCTTCTTGTACAAGTCATTTCCTTCCTTTTTGTTTTTTTTTTGGTGTGAACATTTTAATGAGTTTTTCACTTTTTAAACTTTGGATTCAAAAGTCTGTGTTATTGTTAGTTGGCTTAACCCCTCCAACCACCCCATAATACCCCAATCTTTAAACAATTGAATGAGGCATTGGGTGAGCTATACAGGGAGAAAGGGTGTGAAAAAAAAATTGCCCTTTCCCTGTCAACCCTCCCCCCCACCCCCAAAAAAAGATAAAGCCCTTCCCTTGTCCCCTCCACAAATAGTTAAAGCATCACAGAGAGAGTTTTCTTCAGGGTACAATCATCAACCCCATGTTTTAAAGTCATCATTAGTGGAGGGGTGCAATATCCCCCATGAAATACAATTCCTCAAATATCTATCCACACACACATACACATATGTGTAAGAGGGAGCGGGTGCTGCCTCTGGGTTTGGCTCCGTAAGTCTTGGAACTTTTGGTTATTCTTTACAGTTTATTCCTCCCTCTGTTCCCCAATTCATCATTCTGTCCTTTCCCTCCCCTCAGACGGTTCGTGAGGGTGCAGGATTCATGAACAGGGAGAGGTCATTCACGTTTTGGCACCAGTATCAAGAAATGCAGAAAAACTTTGGGTTCTCGGTATTTCTCTGTAGAGGTTTTAGGTTTTGTTTTCTTTTTTTGGCCTATGTTGGATTTCTTTGTGTGTAACTTCCCTGCTGGACAGACACAGAAGAAAGACAAACACAAAAGAGAGACAGTCTAGGAAAGAGGGCATTGTCACTCCAGCAAGAGAAGGTTTACGAAGCATCCTAGAACAAGGGAATGCTTAATTCGTAACAGACAGATACAAAGAGAGAAATAGAAAGAATCATACACATCAAAAAAGGAAGATAACACAGAAAGGCAGAAGAGCAAGCAAAAGAAAAAATTGTAAAGTAAAATATTGTGAGACAGCTGAAAGCATTTCTATAATGTGAGACAGTGTGTCTCTATAAAGCCATGAGCACGGAGGTAGCAGTACTCTTTGGCCTGAGTTGAGGTATTGGAGTGGATGCTCCATCACCACACATGCTTTGAGCACGGTGCTGCTGTGACCTCAAATGTTGGCTGCGAGCCGTTGGCCCCTGCAGCAGGACTTGGCAAGACAAACAGTGGTAGGTGCAGACTCTCAGCCTGAGTGGAGGTGGGTGGGGTGCAGGACCAGTATAACAGCTCTCACGTTGATGAGCTTCAGCTTCCCCTTCTTCATCATAAGTAGCTTTGCAGCGCTGGCACTGGTATCTCATTGCTACATCTACCATTGGGATATCTTCATCATCTGGGCCATCTTCTCTCTCCACACTGTCCTCCTCTCCCACTTGTATCTGCCCCTGCCCAACACTGCACTCGTTTGTTGCTTTGGTCTTTGTGCACTCCGTTTTTCTGGTTGGTGTTGCCTCAGCCATTGGTTTTAGAGGTGCAGGGAGAAGTCCTAGCAGTGTGTGCGGTATGACAGGGTTAATTGGGAAGAGGCGCTTCTTTAAACCATATAGTTGCTGGAAATATGGGCCCTGTATTTGAGGAGTGAACAAGGGAGTGGCAGTCGGGGCTAGCGGGAAAGGCATGAAAGGGGTTCCCATGAGAGGGGCAGCTTTGAGAGGCGAGGGACCAGTGGCGTCAGAGGTCACTGCAGGCTGTGAAGAGTCCACAGAAGCATCATTAGAAGAGTGGGAAGAAGAGGGGGCATGTGGAGCTGCACGGGGAAGAAGGGCTGGAGTTACAGAAGAAGCCATTCCGAGCAGGCTAGGAGGAGGGCCTGAAACAAGAGAAAGATAGCAGAAGAAGTAGTGTTAGAGAAATCTTGTAGTGTTAAAAGGGGTAAAGTGCGTTTAAAGAAAATGTGTATATGAATGGAAGCAAAACATGCCAATCTTGAACTTAAAAAGAAAGATACGATGTGTGTCAGGACAATAGCCAAGCAAAAGTATTTACTATTTTGTTTACTTCTGTAGATTTTAATGTACGAAAGAGCAAGCAAAAAAAGATTCTTCAATTCTACCTCTGTTCCATGTGAATAGCCAACACTTAGTGATCAGTATATGCTAAAGCCACACTTCCATTACAGCAGTCATCTCCAGTCACAGACCAGTTATTCACATTTCCACCATTACTTCCCATTTTGAACCCAGATTTTTTTTCCCAACAAATTATAACTGCCCATTAATATCGAAGTCTAGCCTTTCAGTCCTGTCCACCTGGGACACTACTTATTTCCCTACTGTATTACTGTTGTCTCTTTTGCTAGGCAGGAATCTGTTATTATTTTGGACACCCTCTAGCTCTTTCCAAAAGTCTACTCATAATGTGACTTTTCTCAGGTATGTGTGGTTGTGATATGGCCTACCATAACTATATTTTTATATACCTAAAACAGCATAGACTGTTGGCAGTCACTAACGGTATATATATATATATATATATATATATATATATAAAAAAATAAATACTCTTTCCTTTGGCTTAGTTTTGTTACCATACACCACCAAGAGCCATATATATATACTCTGTTCAGACTTAAATGACCTCTCATCAGTACTACTCAGCTATTTCTTGCTCCATCTTTCTGTAACCCCAATTCATATGCACGATACCCTGCTAGGGCATGATGTTCAGCAGTATTGGACTAATGTCACTAGATTTTCCTCTCCTACACCAAGTTCCTTGCTGTGACATGTGTTTTAAATGATCGTCTGCGTCACAACTCTAATATTTATTTACAGGATTGCTGTAAAGATTTCATAGATTTGGTATAAAGTATAGCCATTTTCTGTCTGTGAAATGTTTTTTTAAATTAGCATTACGCTTGGTCCTGAATTATTACTTATTTTTAATCATACCCAAACAATCCAGACTTATTTCTTGCCTGTCCCTCCTACCAGTTGCATGCCAAATACGGATCTATGAATTTTCTTGTTTTAGGTTAGCTCCGACCTACTGCTCTTCTGCTCTTATGGTACCATAACCAGCGTTCTTACTACCCTAGAATGCTCCGGCTCTGTAGTGTAGAGTCAATACATTCCTTCTCTTACTTCCATGGCGGCCAAAACCCCTTTATGTACACTTTCTGCTGAGCCTCGTCAAAAAAGATCTGTTCCCAACAGCACTCTGTGTCACTAACTCCTAATCCACTCTATACTGTGCATGTTTAGAACCTCTGTTTCCTCGGTCTTATCCTCCATCATTATTCTTCTTCCTACGCTTTCTGTCCCTGTATAACCCACATCATCCCCTTCATGGCAAACGCTATACACTGTTTTCATAATACATCCATTCACGTCCCCATCTAACATCTAAGCCCGTTCTACACCAAGTTTTTTCTTGTAATCGTGTTGTTTATTTGCTAGATGACGTTCCTCTTTTTATTCTGTGCATTATGAACACTGAAAGATACAAGTCAATCAAAAGCAACAAGCATTTACCAATCTGACATCATCAGGCCACGTTATTTCTAAATTACTGCCACGACTTTTATATTGTTATGTTTTCCTCCCCATGTTACGCTGAAGTCAGATTTTTTTTCCAGTTTTATGTCCCCTATCCCTTAAACCTGGTTATTGTCTTCTCTGCGGGTTATGTCCAGCGCTTTCAACTTTAAACTATCCTTCATGGACAATTCTTTTAGATGTATATTATCTTCCCATACAAGTAATTTGTAATGTATTTTTTCCTTTGTTACATTCTTCTTTTTAGTTTCTTTTTACCTTACATATTACCTAATACAGATCAGCCCCTGGGCATTGCCCTTGTATGCTACTCCTCCTCCATTAGTATTCATATCATTTTTCTTCCACTAATACTTTTTATCAAAACTTTTTCAAGCCAAGATAATTTCAGCTCCCTTACACATAGGTAAGGCCGCTTTAGGCTCGAGATTCTATTTTTGTAGTATAGGATTCAGTCTGTTTTTTTGCAACTCATGATTTTATCCAAGTTATACTATATTGACTCTACATGTTCTCCTCCCTGTATTATTCCTCTTTTGATACATTGTTGTTCCCTAAGTAGACTTCGGTTTATTCCATCATCACACATTCCATCATCTTTTTCTTGACCTATCACTCGTCTCTAACTTTTTCCCCCAATGCATTTTTCCACCTAAGTTGCTGTTTTAAATGTCTGTTCCATGGTTTCTCATTCCTCTGTTCTCCCCTCTTTCCTGTTATTTAATTAAGCTCTCTTTTGACACACACACACACATGCTGTTTTTGTCATAATCCCATGTGTCACTTATTTTACTGTCCATTTCCTCCCCCTATTCTCTAGATTACATCCCATTTCTCTTTGCCTTCCAAACTTCAAACACAATTTCTAATTGTCTCTCATCTCACCCATTTTTTACCTGTATTGAATGTTGCCAGTCCACCAATAGGTGCAGGAATGCCCTGTCCTGGCATCAGTAATGGGGTGAGTCTCTGGATCGGGGGTGTTACTGTATTTGGAGCCTGGAAACCGAGTATCTGTGAGGTTTGTTTGTTTTCTGAAGCAGGAGTAGCTGATCCCCCAGCAGGGTGGGTGTCTCTGTACCGACTCTCTTCCTTCAGTTGCTGTTGAATGGACATGCGCAATCTTGCAATATGTTGTCTGGAGAATATGTGGGTTCGACATGGTGTGGTGGGTCCATATTTTACATTGCAGTGGGTGCACTCTGTAGGTTGTGGTCCCTCAATGGTAGAAGCTGTGCCCCCAAGACCCTGCAGTTTGGCCTTCTTTTCCTTGGCCCTTGCATTCTGGAACCAAACCTGGACAACTCTCTTCTGGAGACCAATCTCCCCACCAAGGCACTCACACTCCTGCATGCTTGGTGTGCGATATTCTGAGTAACATGCCTTCAGTATCCTTAACTGGAGACTGCTCATTTGGGTCCGATATCTTCTGGCGCCTGATGATCCCATTGGTCCTTCCAAACTGAACCCACTTTTACCAGGGCTGGGAGGCCCTGGGTCTGAGCTTGAGTCATCACTTATGTCGCCAGTCTGTGGACTGTGCATCTGTGGCTCTATGGGTTTAGGGGTTCCTTTGTCTTCAGGTGTTTTCTGTGTGATTACTCCCTGGTTTTCCAAACTTTGATGTTCTGTTGCCTGGTGACAAGATTGTGGTTCTGAAGCTGAGGTCTTAGACAAAGCAACAGAAGCTGATGCTTTGAAAGGTTCCACAACCTTTTCTACTGACAGAGAGACAGGCTGACCAGGGGATGGACTGGGTATGACTTCAGTAGCAGCGGACAGTAGTATAGGTGGTGCTGGAGGCTTGGCAGCATAAGAGGCCAGTAGCAAACTTGGAGACGCTTGAGTTGTGTTTACTAAGCCAGAAAGTACCTGGACAGGATTAACTATACCAGATAAGGCCTGTGGGTTACTGACAAGACTGGATAAAGCTTGATTTGAATTGCCAAGGCCTGGGATAGCTTGTGATGAACTGGCTAGGCTTGGTAAGACTTGTGCGGCATTCAGCAAGCCTGAAATACCTTGAGTTGTATTAATAAGAGATTTACTGGGGACTGGATTCGCTATAAGGCCAGAGGAAGTCTGAGTTTTAGCAAGCATTGGAGAGGTGGTTTGCCCAGTTTTAGCTGGTACAGGGGCTGTAACTTGACTTGCCCCAACACTGTAGTAGTAACTGGGAGGAACCTCCCTTTTTGTGCCATCTGCATCATCCTGCTGCCGTGTTGCAGACACAGTTGAAGAAGCCACTCCTCTGTACTGGCCCTTGCGTTCGCGAGCCCTAGTGTTCTGAAACCAGACTTGAACGACTCTCTTCTTCAGGCCTACTTCAAGGGAGATGCGTTCAAGAGTGCTCCGTGTGGGATTGGAATCCTGCAGATACCAGCGATGCAAGATGTCCAGTTGTTCAGGCAATATAGTTGTCCTCAGGCGCTTGTCTCTGGGGGGTTCATCACCACCTTCACTACCAGTAGGGGAAAGGCTCTCTTCCTCATGTTTTCTTTTCCTCTGGCAGCTACCATCACCAGACCCCAAGGAAATTAACAATGATAGATCAACAAGGGGAGGAGTAGGATGACTGTTATTTGAGGCAGACTTGTTTTGGTTTTGTTCTGAAGAAATGGCCGGGAGAGAAGATTCATTGTGGTCTACGGCCCGATTATTTTTCTCAAGAATTTGTACTTTTTCTTCATTGGCTGTAGGGACTTCAACATTTGCATTTGAATCTCCTGTCTCAGTTTCTCCCTTCTCTTTTGCCTCAGCTTGCTCTTCCTCTTTCTTCTCCTGGGTATTTGGAGTGGGGTGCTCTTGGGTAGTTGTCTTATCTGGCAATGAACCCTCTCCTTGTGTGGTTTTGTTTACCTCTTCCCTTTCTTCTTCTTTGTTAATGTCATTGCTCTGGTCACTATAGCAGCCCTTTAGATGTCGGATGAGCTGAAATATGCAGGGCAGGGTAACTCCACATTTCCTACAAGGTGGCACTTTACTATTGGAAGCAGGACGCTCCCCTGGTTGGTTGGAGTGCAAAGGAGATGAAGGAGAGTTGCCTGTTTCTGCAGCTTGCTTTCGTGCTTTCTGGCGAGCGTTCTGAAACCACACAACGACAACTCGCCCTGGTAGTCCCAGCAATGTTGAAAGATGTTCCACCTCGCTATCACGTGGGTAAGCACTTGATTCAAAAAAACTGTTAAGGGCTTGAGTCTGAAAGTCAGAAAATTTAGTGCGTGAGAAACGGCGATTTCCCAAGCGATCTGTTCTTGAGGGCTCCTCCAAATCATCTTCCTGTCCATCTTGAATTCCTTTCTCGTGCTGTGTATACCATTGCCGAACAGCTGCAGAAGACAGCCCAGTCTTATCAGCAGCCCAGAGAATTTGCTCTTCTGAGGCATGATTTGGTAAATCAAGGAGGCTACGTAGGAAGCTAAGCTGTTCTACAGTCACCCCCCACTCACATGTAGCATCTTGTTCTTCAATTTCTTGAGAACATTTTGATGTGGCAGAGAAGTCTAATGGAACAAGGGTTGACTCTCCTGTTTCAATGGTCAATCCAGTAGGGTAGTGGTTATCATAGCTACGACGATAGTGAGCAGCATAACGGCTCAAGGCTTCAAAGGGAAGGAGGCGTTGGTGCATGTGCTCCTCATGTGTTTTAAGAATTAGATGATTGGAGAAAAGCTTTCCGCAGGTACCACACTGAAGTTTTTCTGCAGAGGTGGGTGTAGGGGGAACATCAGCTGGTGGAGCAGGAGGTTGTGGCTGAGGTTGAGAGTGGCAGGAGGATGGTTGTCTCCCCTCATTGTACTGTGTGACAAGCTCAAAGCCAAAATTCTCTAGCAGAGCTCTAGCTGCAGATCCTGTTAGGTCTCCAGGTCCTTTGGGTGGAGAATCCTCATTTGACTCTGAATTCTGTGGAAGATCAGTCTCTGCTGTGGCTGCATCCTGCTCATCTGGTATCTTTTCTTCCTTCTCATTTGCCGGTTTGGGAGTCACACTGGGTTGGCCTTCATTATCTTTAGTTAGTGGTGGCTGCTGTGCACCACCAAAAGACAAAAGAGGTGTAGCTCCCCCATCACCACCAACTTTCAGCTCTTGTAGATAAAATGGAAGTAAAAGCTGCTGCTGTTGACGCTGAAGCTTTAAAAGAGTCTCTGGGATCAATGGGAATGATGGAAGGAGCGAGGGTGCAAAGAGAGGTGGAGGTTGGACAAGTGGGGGTGGATGTGGCAAATCTATGGACAGCTGCATAGTGGGAGAGGCTACAGCAGCAGGTAGAATAGGGACTCCCAAACAAGGACCTATTTGAGGATGTCTTTTTTTGGGAGCTTCAACACCTTGCAGATCTCCAGTTGCTTCTCCTTTCAAATCATTAGTAGTCTCATTCTTACAACCACTTTCTCGTTGAGTTTTTTCTATGGGGACCCTGGTCAGATCCTGTTTTGAACCCCGGGAGCGAGTTTGGTGAAGCACTGAACGCATGTGAATTTCAAGGGTGGAGCTTTGGTTGTATGATACATTGCACACGGTGCACTTATACGGCTTGTCTTGTCCTGTCTGCACTCCATGTCCTGAGGAACCTGTTCCGGCCTCTTGACGAGTGGACAAGGATGGATCTAAGGAGGCTTTACGCACTTTGTGCAAGTGTGATACAGAATTATAATGTACAAGGAGGATATTTTTTTGCGTGAAGGATTCCTTGCATACAACACACTTGTGTGGTCTTGATGGGTCCAAGAACTTATCCATGGCAAAGTTTGTGGTCTTTCGGTATGTAGCTTGTTGGGAGTGAACTGGTGTTATTTCCAGGGAACATTTCTTATCTCCTGCTTCCCCACCCTCTGTCTCCTGGCTCCGGACTTCACATGCTTGTTGGATATCGGATGGGCTGAGCTCAGGGTGATCTTTTTCTAAATGAGTCCTTAGGTCTTGTGGACTCTCAGAAGTATATCGACATAAGGGGCAAGAAGTATCCTCAGCTGGTTTCTCAGGGTCACCTGAGGGCTCCGATGCTCCTACAAGATTTTCATTACAAGGTGACTCAGGAGGAGACGTTTCTGTTCCAATATGAGTGGCTTCACCTGGGATGGATTATAAAATGTAAAAAAATGTGACCAAAAATTATTTAATGGTACAACGATATCAATATGTGCGTGGTACATGTTAGGCAGTGGAAGAAGCCATACAAGAAAGAATATATGACACATAGTGGAGCATGTGGTAACCATACATGGAAGAACTCCGATATACTCACAGGATGACTGGGTCTCTGGAACAGGCTGCTCCGGTTCTTCTCTCACTCTCAAGGGAAGAATCCTAGTACGAAAACTTATCTCCACTTTCTGTGCCTGAAAACATGCATAATGCGTACATAAAGAACGTTAGAAAACACATTCTGTACACAAGGAAAGAACCCACGGTTTTCCCCCAACATAGTGTGTTACCCACAGGAGGATCTTTCCACATTACCAGGGGCCATAGCCAGTAGCTTTTCTTTTTAAAAATCAATCCTACTCTTAAATGCATTATATGTAGTGCTTTTCTCAGTGTTTGAAGGTCATGTAATTTTATTCATGACTTGACTGCTCCTTAAAAGGTAAACCTAGAGTCAGCCCAACCTCTTGCTAACCTACAGAATATCTATGTGCAGGACAGAGATCACCTAAAATGCTTAAACGCACTTTTTTTGTTTAACCCACTTTTCTACTCTCTTTTCTGCTCTCTACTCACATAGATATATATTATAACAAGAACATACATTTTACATCTAAAAATGTACTAGTTATGTATTATTTAGTTCACTACAATCCAATCTGATCATGAGTGTTGTGGACTGGTGCTGCATCCATCTACTCACCACTTGCAGCAGCTTCTCTACACATTCTGATACTACGTTGTGTCCATGCCCCAAGTGGCCCCTAAGATTTGCAGTTCCTGTGAGTTTTTCCTGGCACAGTGGGCAACGGAATGTAGGTTGCAAAGCATGTTGGGACACAGCATGGCTATGAACATTCTCCTCAGATGGACTGACATAGGTACAGAAAGGGCAGCAAAAAACCTGCAGCAAAAGAAAAAGTAGAGACGTAAAAGGATACCGCGACAGAGGGCGAGACACACAGACACAGAGGTGGTAAAAATAAGTGGGGGTTTATATGGGTCTTTGTGGGACCGGGTGTGGATGTGTGTGATCAAGGGGGCTTGCTCTATGACTATTCTGTTCCATCACAGGACTTTCTGCTTCACTCAGAGTGCCAGGACAGAGCCATAGCAGAGTAGGTGGCAAGGGGCAAATAATGCTACAAATGAAGGGGATAGGACTCTGTGAACGACTGCAAGAAATATAATTCATAGGGTTATGAATACAAAGTTATACGCACACTATTGGGTTTATTCAGCAAAGCAAGACTTTACATAGGAGTTTGCGGGAGAGTTGCAGTTGCATTACAAAGGCCCATGCAAGGTTCTCCATGAATGCATGTTTAATTGGACTTTCCAACCAAGTTCTTTTTACAGAAGAAGCTCGCAGAGGAGAAGCCTACTTTGACAGCGCATTGTCGGGAGGCTGAAATTGTTACCTTCTTGCAAACTCCTGCTTTAGTGATTAAACATGTGTGTCTTTTCAATTGGAACATAAGTCATTAATATGGAAGGTTCATGTGAATAGCTGAGAGTCCTTCTTTCATATTGTATTACTAATGCAACCCATTGTATAATGAACAGGTTGCAACTTACAGTAAGTAAGTACATAGTGAACATTCACTCATACTGATGCTCTCAAAGGTTTTAGCATTTCTGTAGGTACCTTAAACTACTTTGAGTACTCATAGTGCACTTAATATTACTTCTGTTGATACAACTATATTCTCTAAAATGTACATTATTATACACCATATATACATACATGCTAGACCACTGTCAGTTTACCCCTGAAACATACAGATACTTATATTGTTTTAATTGTGATGTATAGAATGCATTCCTCATTTACGATTTGCAATTATATACAATGTGTGCATGTTACTGTAAAGGTGTGCTATTTGTTTGTGATTGGGGATGTTTCTTGGTACCTGTCTGTAACGGGGATGTTCTCAAAATGGAAATATGTGCATGATCGAGGATGTGGGGTTTGTAAATGTGTGTGTAGGTTCATGGCTCATTTTCACACTAAGCAACATGTTACTGGAGGCCTGGCTGACATCCACTAGAAATTAATAGCAAATCGATCTATGTCATGTGTTGCCGAACCTGCACCGTTGTCATGTTGTAGTTGTCGATGTTTCAGCTTTCGAGGATTATGTGTGCGAGGCTATTTTGTGCAAATGATCAATACAGATTAGAATGGTCAGATGTCCTTCTGTTATTCTTTTTGACGTGCATCTGATCATAGTACACTAAAAAACCACGCACAACCCATGAGATTCTTAGAAGTTAATACAAGCCTACAGTTGCTATAAATCTGTTGTGTGACTGACGTTTGCAGCAATCTAATGCTGTCACGGTGACGGTGTCCACATGAGCCAAGTACAACAAAGTTCTTAATTAGATTTGCATCATATGTACCAGCCCATATAAAGAGGTATGTCTAGCATGTGGTTAGGAAGCTGATTCTGTGTTTATGTAAATAGGAGGGGGTCTTGCGCTGAATATTTAGCGTCATAGATAAGATTGTAGAGGAGTTATTTGGGTGTTATATGCGTGTTTGCGGTTTCTGAAATAGACTGTTAGCTTTGTAGGCAAGCAGCACGATCTTTGTTGATGTCTGTTAATACATATTGCATGGCTGCATTTTGTTACAGATTTTGTTAGCAGAGGGGGTTACAGACGGGTCCTATCCGTTCTATGAACGTGTTACTTTTTGCCGTTACGTGTTGCATAGTATATGTGTGTCATTGTTCTGGAATTTCTGTACATGCACGCATGCCCCATGTGTTCTGTTTGTTTATTCTTCAGACTACTTACCATTCTGTATACAATAAACTCATCTTCCATTTCCAGGTTGGTGAAACCTGCACCATCACCCATCTAGGTGAACCTCACTTCAGCCCCCGTCCCTCCCCTTTCTTACCCTTAATTCTAGCTTTCTCTAAAAACGCTCTCCCACCCGTCACTTGTCCCCAGCTCAGCTTCACCTGTATTCTTCTTTCTTGTCCTTTCTAGTTCACTCCCCTCACTTTCTTGCTCATTATCTCTCACCCCCACAGCTCTTCCTCGTTCGCCACCTCTGTATTATGAGCCTTTTTGTCCCTTTCTCTCTGCTGTGTCTCTTTTTCAGTACTTCCTCCTCTTCCGCGGTCCTGCAATAGCTTTCTCCTCTTCCTTGCTTTCCTGTCTTTTTTTTTTGTTACATTTATTTCATTCTTTCTCCCCTTTTTCTAGTTCTTTCCTTCTTTCGGCCTAGCTGGTAAACAAATCCCCTCCTATCTCCTCCCCTGCTGGGAGTTACAGACTTGGGCCCATGTTTAACCCTGAGCTGCCCAGCCCCCCTCCCTGGGAAATATGTCTCACTTCCTGCAGCTCCTGTTTAACGCAAAACATATGACAGGAGCCGGGACATGCTGGAACTAGTGAGCAGTTGTAACTAGTATTACACTTAGAATCAAACACTTTATTTAATGTGTATTTCCAGTAGAACTAGTTTAAACTCTTGTAATTAAACAACCACGGCTACAATCAGGGGAAGCCATTAACAAGGGAACAAACAGAACGCTGCTTTAAGAAGCTGGGTTTTTTTTAGCACGGGTGTGTGGTTTCTGTTGTGACCTGCATACAGTCTGACGCTAACAGTTTATTTTTTCTCCGATGGGTTTGATGAAAGTAGATTACTATTTGTTTTGGGTTTTTTGGGACAAATAATACGTTTGCACCCTCGGTAAAATGTTAAACTTGAGTGAAAATAAGTATGAGGTTAGCTGGAAGTCTGGAACACTAATGGATCGGGTCTCTCCTAGTACTCAAACCATGTGGTCCACTTGGTGACACTTGTGCGACCCAGTTGGACACGTACCGTTGTGCCTTCACTAGTATTCTCACACGTAGTCTTCGGTGTCTCATCCTGTGTAGAAACTAAATTGAGAAATCAAGAGTTAACCTAGTTATCTGCCACTGACATAGATAAGTCCTACACACTGAGCAAGGGTTAACGGTGCAGAATACTGGCCAACAAGAACAGGAGATTGTGGAGATAGCATGTTTGCAGAGAGATGAAGTGGAAGCCGATGGTACAATAGCCTGTGACTACAAGATATTTAAATCGGGCAGACTGAGAGCAAAAGCCCACAGGTGTAAGGGGTTATAGCTCTAATAGATTGGGAAAGGTTCAATAAATGTATACTTTGGATGTGAAATAAACAATCCAAACTGTGTGAAATCATGCATTTTTGGCCAAGAGGTTACAATCGTTAAAGGTTTTAAGGTTTGGGCAAATAGTCGCTATTTCTTTAAAGTAGAATTGAGGTAGGAGATTCACCCATTATATGTGAATGTAGACTAGTGCTGCTGTCTTACCTTTGGACGTGTCTGTGCTCTCCTCATCTGGTTCTGGTTTTGAAGCCGGTTCTGTTGATTTCTGAATTTTAACTAACAAAAAAAAAAGCATCCATTTATTAAAGAAAGAATAGACCTGCAGCATACATTAATGCACACACAATTTTAATACATAGAAAGTGATCCTTAAATAATTACTGTTAGCATCACCTGTAATACAATATTCAATGAACAGCTTTAGTATAATACTCACGATAGTGAATACAAAATTCGGATTATCATTACTGAAGGACCACTCAGGCCCTCCATTGGGGTCCATTCTGCAATGCGTTTTTACCGCATGCAAATCGGCAGATACATTATTTCGTTTCTGGGAGCTGCCTCTACTGAAAGCAGGAAAGGTACTTAAGTATACTTCCTGCACATGCTCCGCTCATACTGAAATCAATGGCAGGAACAGCAGCCAATCACAAGTGTGATTGCTGAATATTCATCTAACTTAAATATGATTGGCTTTGTCCATCTATTTCAGACCCTACAGGGTATGTGCAATAAGTGTACTTAAGTATGCTTCCTGCTTAAACTAACTGTTTTGTCAAGGCAGCCAGGGGGAGGAGGAAAGTTAGTTTAATTGTCTAACTCCAGTAAGAATGCATGCAAGAATTTTCATGCTTTGGAGTCCACTATTTAAAAAAATAATAAAAATTAAAACACTTGGAGACTAGTCCTTTCAGGTAAAGAAGCTGACATAACACTTTCACCCATACGTGTGCAAACCATTAACATGGTCCTATGACACGCTTACACATAGCACACTCACACATCAAACACGCACACCAAGAGTACTTTGCCACATGATCATACATGAACACTACATACACATTTTCACACAAACTGCACAGACAGCCAGGTAATTTGAAAAGCAGAAAGCAATTATATGACCATTGAGACAGAAGGATAATCATTTAAAAACGGAGGCGCGTGGTCTGACAAGGCTCAGATATTCAGAGAGGCCGGGAGAACGGGCACTACGAAGCACAGAGGCAGTCGGAGAGACGGAGCACTCCGTGTGAGGACAGGCGTAGTGTCACCAGATAAACGATTATACTGAAAATTGACAGTTGCAGGGAATTTATTCCCGTTTCAGCTAATTAAAGTGTTAAAGTTCTTTAACACCATTCAACAGCCGCCAAAATCATAAAATATTGATCAGGAGATGGGCAGAAAGCCAGGGAGGAAGGAGGGGTAGTGAGGGAGGGAGGAAAGGAGAAAGGAGCATGTAACAAGATAAAAAAAGGGGAATGGAACAATGATACAAAAGAAAGAGGGGGAGACATTGAGGGCAGAATGCATAAAAAGGGGTCAATGTTTATAGGTAGCCTTCATAACTCGAACTCAAGAGTGAGGAGGGCATTGACATTCTGCATTGATTGCCAATAAATCCTCGGACGCTAGGTTCTCTGCATACTGCTAGCGGTTCAGTACTGGTCAGCGTGAAGGCCTTTGCCATGCTCTGAGGACAGGATGGAACACCTGCCTTAGAACTCTCTCTTTAATATTTTTATTAGTGATATTGCAGATGGTCTTGATGGTAAGGTATGTCTTTTTGCTGACGACACAAAAATTTGCAACAGGGTTGATGTTCCTGGAGGGAGAAGCCAAATGGCAAATGATTTAAGTAAACTGGAAAAATGGTCAGGCTGTGGCAACTGGCATTTAATGTGGATAAATGCAAAGTAATGCACCTGGGGCATAAAAACCCAAGGGCAGAGTATAGAATATTTGATACTATACTAACCTCAACGTGTGAGGAAAGGGATTTAGGGGTAATTATTTCTGAGGATTTAAAGGTAGGCAGACAATGCAGTAGAGCATAGTCAGCATGAAGAGAGTTTATTTAAAAGAAGAAATACTACCACGACAAGAGGACATAGTATTAAACTAGGGGGCAAACGTTTAAAAGTAACATCAGGAAATATTACTTTACTGAAAGGTAGTGGGTGCATGGAATAGCCTTCCAGAAGTGGGATAGGGATAAGGCCAGGGACTAAGGAGAGTATTCAGAGGTTGGGCAGACTGGATGGGCCGAATGGTTCTTATCTGCTGTCACTTTCTATGTTACTAACTGAGTAATGATTTGCAGTATAACAAGTATATGTATAATGCAGCGTTTTTTGAAATACCAAGAGGCTCAAACGTCAGGGACCAACTTATATATTTCTGGATCACTGCTTAATGGATAAACCTTGCTTTCAACAAGTTCCTACCATGCTCCTGTGGGGTGTTCCTGTAAACGCTGATGATCCCCTCTAGTATGACTTCCCCATGTGTCAGCCTCCATTGCGCAAGGTTTTGATGGTGACTTGTTGAGCGTAGGTGTGACATCATTCCGAGGCGAGAACCCACACTGCTATCACATGGGGCACACCGAAAACATATGTCCCTTGTACCTCCACTTTCAATGGACTGCAGAAACTGTGCAGGGATACATGCAGACGTTATTTAATGTATATTCCACCAAACTATATACTCCACAGAGTTGGCTAATGTCAAAGGAAAACGCTACTAAGCTTAAGAATACCATTAGACATTACATTAAACGGGTCATTGCAGACAGTATGCAGAATGCCAGTCTCTACCTTTTTAATGAATCTTACAATCTGTGAAGCTAAACATCTTGGTAAATGCTGTTTCTTATTATTATTAAGGAAATTCCTTCACATTCTTGACATGCAGATGTGCCAGAAGGTACTGTATTACAGAGAGACCCCACAAACATTGGCAGTCTTAGATTATATTCCACTATACAGTACGGTATTGTATACAGTACAGTATTAGATACAAAATATCAGCCACAATGAGATATAATACACACTGTTACATAAAATAAGATTCAGATATAATATACAGTATGTCACTTAAGAAGCAAATGTGTGCAATACATCTTACACAGTATATCACACTGATCACACTACATGGCCTGATATTGTATTGTAAATTCTGGATATTACATTTTACCTTATAAACCCGTAGGCTTTCTTCGTGGCTTCCTCCCTGTACATGTAGCTGCATCTTCTCTCTGCTGTTGCTCTCAAACCCACACAGGTTACATCGAACATGCAGCGGGGGGAATGATGATGCTTGGCTATAGCCACTGATTGGTAGCTCTGCTGCCGAGGCTTGTGCAGCGGCCAGCGCTGCACCCCCTTCTCGCATGTGGGCAGCCAGCTGGTACTTCTGGGCATGTTTGTCCGTCTTAAGGTGTAGCTGGAAGTTGGCTTTTAGTTGGGTGCTGTAGGAGCAGAGTCGGCAGCAATGCAGGTCGCCTCTCACCTCCCTCCATTCCCTTTCAGGAAGAGTTCGACCTCTGCTGGCATGAGATAGCAGCCCCTCCAAACTATCTGTGGTAAAGCAGTGGCACACCAGGCAACGGAATACTGCAGGGGACAGTTCCTCCTCACACATAGATGTGGGTATGTCCTGAATGGGTGCGGGTGTGGACATTGTGCTGGAGGGTCCCAGATTGCTGAACTGGGGACCTGAGGAGGAATCTGGAGCGAGAAGGTTGCAAGCTGCAGGGAGATTGGGAGAATTAATCAGGATGAAATATAACATAAAAATACTTGCTACCTCACTATAAACCCACTGAACCCCTCCCAGTACTTTTTGTACTGCTTTCCACTAGACTACACATAAACATAGATACACAGATAGCAACGGCAAAAAATGACTAATTGCCCCATCCAGTCCACCCATTTTCACCTAATAATTCTTTAGAATAGTACTAAACACATTCCTGGCTTTCTTGAATTCCTTTACTGTGTTTGCATTAGTCCTCCAGTCCCTGTAGTTCTACCACTCATCAAAAATGCTTACCTCTTGGACTTTGTTTAATCCCCTGATATAGCTCAATGATTCTTTCATGGTAATTAAAACACTGTCATCTGAGACCTGGATGTAAATAGACATTTTCATCCCAAACTAAAAGCTATTCATCAAGTTAATCAAATGGATGATTCTTATATTACCCCACAAGCAAAGTCTACTACATACACAGTGTGACCTGAATGGTCTTTCACATGTTCCTTTAGAGACAACTCTCTCCAAAGTCCTCACCTTGGCCACTGGATGAGTTGAAGGGCATTGGATTAAATAGTAGTGGGTGATCTAGGCCCTGTTCAGGTGCAAGAGGACCTCCATAGAATGGAAAGGTATCTTGCCCCATTCCCAGCCCCTGATGGAGCAGCAGAACGTTCTGCATGTGCTTCTCACTGGTCATGTGAATACGCAGATTTCGGGATATATTGGTTTCATAATTGCACACCTTGCAGTGCCATGATGCCTTCTGCTTCAGCTGCCGATCAGGGGGTGAAATCTGACCACCCTCTACCTGTCCTACGCTGACTGCTGGTGCAGCCAGTGGAGGGGTTGATGTATTGGGGGTGGCTCCTGATCCTTGGTAGCCCTGCAAATTGGCCAAGTGCTTGTCAGATTGCATGTGTATGGTGAGGTTGCCCTTGGTTGTGGTGGAATAATTGCAGGCTTCACAGCGATACGGTTTATAGCCACAGTTGTAGCTCTCACCCCTGGCTAAGCGTGGATGTTGCTGGCCGCTGTGGCAATAGGAGCAGTGACTCTGGGTCTCTGGGTGCTTTTCCTTCATGTGGACATCCAGTGTCTGTTGATACTTGTAATGCCAGTTGCACTTTGGGCATTTGAGGGTTTTGCAGGAGTTGCGGGAGTGTAGTAGCGAAAGCTGGCCCTGTAGAGAGAGACTTTGGAATTGTTGCGGGCCTGAGGTTGGTGTACAGTCATCACGGGCTTGTGCACCACGGTCAGCTTCAGTTTGGTCAACCCTTTTGTCAGTGCCATGTAAAGTTCCCATCTGTGGAAAGCTATTGGTCATCATTGGAACGTAGAAGCTTTGGTTTGCAAGTAACTGCTCAGCGATGTCAGAAGGCTGAGCAGTTGGGAGAGTGCTTTCTCCTTCATCTTCACGCTCTTCTTCACAACCTTCACCCTGTGTCTCTTTTACTGTTGGGCAACACATGGCTCCATCATTCTTTTCGTCCAAGTGGAGCATTGAATCTTTGGCTTCAGTTGAGTGGTGTGTTCCAGTGGGTTCACAGCGGTGATACACTAAGGGTGATAAGGGCATCTGGCCCTGGGGGAGATGGGGATTAGCATCTGGATTCCTATCACAAGAATCTTGACTTTTCGTATCTTTGAGATTCATTTTAGTAGTAAACTCATTTGATGTTCCTGGCTTTTCTTGTGTTGCTTGAATGATTTCTAGATATGGGGTAGACTGAACTACAGTCTCTGACTCCTGGCCAACTTCCAATGCCTTGCAGGGATTTTTTGGTTCTAATAGGCTAATGAAAAGTTGCCCGCTAGAGCTATATACAATGCCCGAAGTTTCCCCTCCTGCCAGCTGATCTTGATAAGGGTGATCCAGGCCATGAATACATGAGGCATGCTGCCCCAAGCTGCCTCCATGTTTAAAAGTGAGTTGGCATGGGATACAAATCCACATACTATCTACTGTCTGGGTGTTTTTGGACTCCCCACATGGTCTGTGTCTTTCATCGTCTTCCCCTACTTTCTCCCCCGCCTCTTTTTCTTTGGGTTGATCTTGGATTCTGGGCGAGGTACCAGGAGCCGTTTGGGTAAAATCGGCTGCCTTGGCTGAGGTATGTCGGGATATTTGGTTAGAGCAAAAGCCTTGGTAGGTGGCGGTGAGACGGAACGAGGTGAGTGGAGGACGGGGTAACACTGTGCTATTAGGGGAGTCCCGCAGTGAGGATGAAGTAGGAAGAGCTCCCTCATCTTCCTCATCCCCTTTCAGGAGGTAGACAGATCCATCGCTGGAGAACAGGACATGACCCAGAAGTGCTTCCCCTTCATCCTTATTTTCCTCCTGAGAGTTTGGCTCTGCAGGAGGAATGAGCTTTGGCAGATAAGTGGGGTGAAGTGGGTCAGAGGTTGCAACAAGGGGTGGCTGCAGGTCAGAGGATGTTGGGCTGGCAGCACTGTAGCCCCCTCCAGTGGTGGAAGCAGAGGAAGAGGTGGTTGAATCAGGACAGGGAGACGTAGGCAGGAGGGGGGTATCTTTGGTGGCTGACGGGCAAAGGGATAGATTGAGGTCCAGGGGCCAGGGGCTCCTGTCATCCTGCCCGGTAGAGGTGAGGAAGCATTCACCAGCATCCATGGCTGTGCGGTGGATATGCAAAAGTCATCTCAGACACGGCCCTGAGAACAGAGAATATCATATGAGAATCTAACAAGATAAAGGAAATAGACAAGTAATGATTTTGTACAGGAAATGTGTTAATAACTGCTGCCCATCTGACAAGAAAGGGCTATTCATTACCCATGGGCATTTATAACAAAATGCTTAGAGTAAATGAGTCTCTTTATATGGGATGGGACATGTTAAACTCTCTGGTAGAGAAGGTGTTCATTTTTACTGAACTGGTTTTGAGCTAGTAGCTACAGGGAATTGGTTTTGGGCTAGTAGCTACTCTGCTTATTGGGCTATCAGCAGGGTAAGAGGTGCTCTGCTAGTCTGTTATGGAAAGGTTCGGTTAATGTTCTGCTGCTAACAAGGTGGTCAACTAGTTCTCTGCTTATCGCCAAGATAAATGTTTTGTTAGTGCTGCGTTTGTATTTTAAGAAGAGGAAGGGGTTAATTCATGCACTGCTGGTCTCTCCCCTCCCCCTCCCTTGAGTCCTTATAACTCTGCTCCCCACAGAGTCTGATGTTGAGGTGATTAAAGAGCTGTGAGAATGAGCACATTAGCATGTTAATGAGTATGGAAATTATTAACTAAAGAGTGTGTGGAGGGTGTGGGTGAAGCACTGGTGCAAGGATGGGGTACTGCAGTCCACGCAATGTAACGAGAGACAGGTCCGTCTTACTCCATTCCCTGCCACATAGCGCAGCTCGGAGATGCCATATTAATAATGACCCCCATTCACAATTCTCCTCATTATCTAATTGTTTATAAAGTGCATTCCACTTAATAATCCAAATGAAGGCCACATTCAAACAGTCTACACATATAACCAAAAAGGCCAGGATGGAAATAACCACACAATGCAGTTGTGACCAGTTAAATTATTAGGGGACCAATTATAATTTTTCCTTATCCTACCTCAGGACACAGGCTATTTACTCAAACCTTCTCAGTAAAAATATACGAGCGTTTTCCTACGCTGCCATTTCAGTCCATCCGCCTGCACTGCCCCACTCTTCCCAACATACATCTGTATACTCATATAAATGTTACATAAATAATGTATGTAGTCAGTCTGTTAAGGAACCTGGTATTTCATCATTCCTACGTTTTTGCAGAATTCTTGTGTAACTCCAAACTCCATAAAATGCCCAAGTAAGGGCCACAATGGGAGCCAGACCTCCAATCTTCATTTGAAGGGATATGCAACTACTTCCTTCCCTCTATGGCCTGTAGGCCTTCAGAGGGGCCGGTTCTTCATGTCCACTGGAGTCACCTAGGGACGGAGGACCCCAAAAAAGGGTACCACACCTCCATCACTTAAAAGTGGAATCTTTGGGGGACCTGGTTCCACTGTGGCTATTTTCAATGTATGAATAAAATACTTTCAATACAAAAAAATCATGGCCACCTGTGCACTGTGCAAAAATCAAATGCATCATAACAATGTTCTTCACCACCATCCAGCCTAAAAGGCTGAGGATAGTGACAGATAAAAACAAAAAGTGCTTAGTGCTCTTACCAATGTGTCAAACCAAAAAGGTGCGCTGTGTAACTATCACAGAGACACATAACAAGTCGTAATCATGCCAAGTGATTTGTTCATAATTACCCAAAAGTGTGATAATCCACTCAAAACCTGCTAATCAACATTAACACTGAAAAACAATCAATCCATCCACCATAACTGGTCAAAAGTTACAACCAACAGGTATGTGCATAATCCCCCAACGCAGGTCACTGATTCGGCCACTGAAACAGTAATCTGACAAATTTGCCTTAACCTGCTGAGGAAGTGGCATGGTGTTAGCAAGATCAGTTTGCAATAATATATTTGTGTGGTGTCAACTAATCACTGAAAGTCAACTGCAAAATGCCAACCTGTTACCATGAAAAGGTACGGTATCCTACCAATAGGGTATTTATTTGTCCACAGGAGCTAACCCTCAATAGTTTGCATTTACATCATCATTGGATAGCAGGGGGATGACAGGTCAACAGACCCATAGCCAACATGATCAGCTCATGATAAAGCCATACTGCCATAACAGTGGCTCCAAGTCAACACAATGATAAACAGAGGCATTTGGGTATCAGTCAATTCCCCATGGGTTCAACAAGACAAAGGTTCTGCACTATAGTATATGGGGGTTATCAGCGATTAAATTATATTTCCTTGTGATAATTTTGTTTATAGATTGGTGGAATTGTAGTGAAATGAGAACAGCTATTAAACACTGTGTTGTACACCGTATATGCATCACCCAGCAAACACGTCTCTTTATCAGTAAAGATATTTGTAACCTTCCAGTAGAGCCATAATTGCCTAACATGGGAGAAACAAACCAATGCGTCTTTAGTCTACTATCACGAGGATAACCTGCCAATACAGATATAAGAAGACAATGCTCCGATAACAAGCCAATGCACCCGACAAGAGATAGCCAGCCAGTACTTCATCCAATCAGTCTAGCAACAATCAATATCAACAGCATGGAAAAAAGCAAAGCAATGACCAACGCAGAGATTAATATCCCTGTAACTAGGCATATTGTGATTAATTTGTTAGTCAACACTGCATAAAGAAAAAATACGATTATAACTCCCACATGTAGTACCTGGTAACCAAGCTGATCTCAAACAATGCAATCGCTCATATAACAGAGTAACAACCAACCTAACACAAACCAGTATCAGCTAACATAAGGATAGCCAACCCAGTACAGACCAATACAATAAATAAATTAGCATAAACTAACAATATTCGGATTCTCGGCTTATCTTAATCGGTTCAAACAAGCAAATGAATCTTCCATTTCTCAACTCTGATTAACGGAAAGTAAAGCGTGGTGACATTTCATCTATTTGGTTCCTGATAAAAAGAAATAGCCACACCGCAGTCCCTTAGTTATTAAATTGTCTTATGCTGCACATACTATTCACACAACATACATACGACATCTTGAAATGAAGAAAGTGAATGAATGAAGTGAAACCCAAATCCCAAGTGGTGTTATTTCATTACTCCAGTGTACCAGGCATGCCTTTATGGCTGACAATGGAAATTCAAGCTGTCAATGAGAAATGGCTGTGTTCATAAGTGTCACTCTGACAAGCCAGGAAGCAGGAGGTGACCTTTTTCGCTTGTGTCCCATCTGCAGGGTCAAGCGGGATTTAGATATTATATTGGTGTCTAGTTAATGGCTACAGAAGGTGATATAGAAGAATAAAACTGCATTTCATTTTCTAGGGCTTATCCATCTAGACCCCTGCAGTACTGTTAGAGTGGTCTGGGATACTTCTTGTGTGCTATCATGCAGCCATCTATACTCTCTTTCATGCAGTGAATCTTAGGGTTAGGAAGCCCGACATGATAGTCATTGTGTGCTTAGTATAAGAATAAGCTTTATCTGGAAATGTATAGTACAAATGCAGAGGGCAGAGTAGGTATGAAAGAGTAGAACCAGTAGGAGAGAGACAAGGAAGACAAAAGATAAGACAGGAGATGTGAAGAATGTCCAGAGACAGTAAAGGAAAAAAACATTGTGAAATGGAGAGAAACGCCAGAGAGGTGACAAGAGGGAGCAGGGGGGGATAGCGAGGCATAATAGAAGGAACATAAGCGAAAATAAGGAGACAGTCGAGAGAGGCACCCAGATGATATACAAAGAGACAGAAGAGAGGAAGCAGATTAGTACAGGAAAATATTCAGAGTGACGTGAAAGCAGATAGAAGAGAAACAAGTGAAAATCCAGAAAATAAATTAGAGAAGGGGAAGACAGGGAGCGGACCGGAGACAGCAGAGTACAGGAAGACATCCAGGGAGAAGCAGAAAGGAGACGGCACAGAGCACACAGAAAGCAGAGAAGGGGGGAAGTGAAGAAGGATGGAAAAATCAATACAATTACTTTCTAACGGTGTGTTAAGAGAGTGAGGTGTCGACATACTGTCTGTAGACAAAAATATGATCTCCCGATACCTACTGGTACTGTATGGCAGCCACAAGCGGAGATTTAACATACATGTATCTTCACCTGTGTGCAGCGCTCCTCGCTGTGTATAACTGCCTGTTTTTTTGCTGGGTTCCTCTATAGAATGAGGTGTTGTCCCCTGGTTATTATCACAGCACGCATACTGGGTGTACACACTATATTAATGGGACTGTTAACAGTACGTGTTCTTTAACCATGTCTGCAGGATATGTATTTTAAATAATATTTGCTGCGGAATATGTTGCACTATACAAATCAATAAACAATAATCATATATTTACAACCTGCAGAATGTACAATATATATATATATATATATATATATATATATACGTGACAGACAAACAACACTGGATTATAATAAATAAAAAAGTGGGTTTTCCCAACACAAGATATTCTACATAAAATCATGAGCAAATTTGTTAGCATTTTTTACACCTAAATTCCTTGGTCACAAACACAAATGACTGCTGTATTTCGCACACATCAGAGGGATTTGGTAGTCACAAAAGAACAGAAAAGGCAGGTGTCACACTCGGAGGGGGAAACATCTGGGAAGTGTCACGTAATTTAAAATCAGAAAAGGAAATGCAGAGAAACTGAGTGAAAGGGATGGAAAACCTCACTGAAAAATACATGAAGGCTGAGAAAGGAGAGAGACTAGAGGCAAAAAGAAGGAGACCGAGGAAGACAAAAGCAGAGTGACAGCGAGCTGGAGATGGTGGGGGGTGGAGAGAATGCAGGAGATCTCCCAGAGACAAAGGGAACTGAGGGAAGATGAGAGAGGGATAAAAAGGAAGAAAGGAGAAACATAAGCAAGGCTGCCTGTGTTCTGCTGCCAGGCCGGGAAAGAAAAGTGGGAAATAGCCAATACTACCCATACAGCATTAATAAGATGAAAATGGCAACCATTTACTGTTATAATGCTGTAAAGCGTTTGGGAAGAAAATATGTGTTTTCTTCCCAATGTGAAAGGTTTGTATGTATACATTTTATAAGCCAGTTGGTCACCCTAGATGAAGTGATCTCGGCACGGACGGTCTTCTACTTCTCTCACATTTACTGCTGTAGTCATATCGGCCTTGTCGTGCTAACGGTTAATCCGCTGCCTGCATGGCTACACTAACAAGCAGGGTAAAATGCGACAAGCAGGACTGCAGAATATGCAGGTTCTTTACATATAAATCTGCAATAAGAACTAAGAACCCTGAGAGGTTCATTTCCAGGAAGGGGGGAGGCATTAATTTAAAACCCCCGTAAATAGCACTTGTCTTAATGGGCATGCAGCTGTATCTATATATGTGATGTACAAAAGGTAGAAAGCATGCACCCTGTGGGTCAGATTTCTAATAAGCTGTTTTGAAGCAAAGTGTTAAACGTGGAGCAGTCACCATGGAACCAATGGAATATTCTTGCTGACTGCTGCACATTTAGCACCATAATTGCTTTTTATAAGTATGGTTCTGCGTATGTGTGCATTATCTTTAGTATCAGAGAGTCAGAATGCATGACAGGTATGATACGGGAGATGTATTATAGGTTGAAAGGAATGCATTGGATATGTGTTTGTGAATTAAGGAAAAGCACTACATGTGCACATTTAATCATTTACATTACTTACACCTTTGACACGCAAAGCTGGGAAATAATCTAACCACATGTGTGACAGCTTTTGTTGCCATACATAATGTGTGTATTTGCACCATGGTCGTCTATAATTGCATATACGGGTCACACAGATCTGAAAGCATTCTTACACCTTACACTAGTCCTATAATGTAGTCTATAGCTCATCTTTAGCATTATTATTTTTTATTTCTATGTCTTTCTGAGAAAGAGAATAGTGGATATGCCAATGAAGAGCAGTATCAATGGAAGGTCGCCCCGGTAAGAGTGCCATGAGTCTCGCATCACAAATCGCATTACACATTTGCTGTAGAATCTCTCTTCATAGTCTTTGCCTAAACAGTGATTACACTAACCATACAATATTTATACACTGTGCCTCTACCGGGCTATTCCTCTCACCAGCTGTGATTACTAATATTAATATATATTTTTTTTCTTACCGCCAACATACATGCGGATGCTGATTTAGGTGCATTATCCAGGCAAAGATGGTTTGCCTCTTTATGCATTGCTATGTAAAACGGAAATGTTAATGCCATCTCGCATGGACCTCATGTTTTAGTGAATCAACCCCCCTATGCCTCACTATAGAGCAACTACAGCTGGCTATACAGAAATAAATATATATATATATATATATATATATATATCTGTAAATATCTTTGTAAATATCCCCTCCATTCCTCTGTACAGCTGTTGCATAAGTAAATTAATGGTAAGCACCTCTGGTCATGAAGAGTCATTAACAAGCCAATATCGAACTCAGAGCAGCACAAGTATATTAATCAAAGTGAATGATCTAGCATTTAGTCATTTGTGCTGAAGAATGGAAATCCTTAAAACCTGCCCTGCTAATGACCAGATATCCTAATTGTATATCCTTACGAGCTGGGCTTAATAAATCCCTGGAGCCAGGTAGCCATGTTCCGGCTGAGCTTCTTCTAAAAGAAAACATAGGTGCTAAAAGTGATGCTTTAGCAGCAATGGCTACCTGGATTCTTGGTTTGGCCAGTCACATTTGAAGCATTTAAAAAAACGTGAAATTGGATAGTCGAATAATGAACCATCTAGAGGAAACTCTTCCTGCACATTAACACCAACCCCACCACCATCCCCTCCTCTCAATGTTCTCTCTATAGCTGTTCTCTCCATAGGCATAGTAGTGGGGCCACAGAATCCTATGTTTCTGTGTATTCTTATCTGTATATGTAAATTCTGTTGCCTCCCTGGCGCAAGTCTCTCCCTCTTTGCCAGATTGTCTGCCCTTCTGTATCCTTCCCAGGGCGCAAGTCAATTGTCTTCCATGTTAACTGCACATTTAAATGATTTTTTAACAATTTACAATGTTTGATTTGGTTTGCAATTCTACTGCGTCCTTAAGCACAAAACTTCAATTGGACGTGCTTCATTTTCTTTATCGATTTTCATCCAAAACACACCATGAAGATGTGATTCCTATCGCTTTTATTGTTAAGTAATACAATGTTTTGACAGCAATTTCAGGTATAGCAGGCAACTGCAGTAGCTGAAGGCTTGGGATAGAATTAGGTAACAATACCATTTGAAATACCAACACACATGGCCCTTTCTATCAGTTCAAAGCCGCTCATGCTTGCACAGATGATTAAACAGTTACCTCTAACGGTTTTTAATTTCAACCGCCATCTGCATTTTTTAAAGAACTGCCGGTAGTTTTATTACTGACTGTGGACACATACATGTTGATGTGTGCTCACTTACAGTATCATGTGGGATGGCACAGCTCATCCAAGAACAGGATCATTGAAGTACAACATATTTAAACCTTTTAAAATGACCCGGAGACCACAGCTTTGCTCCTGTGTGCTTGAAGGCCGCTATCAGGGAGGTACAAACAGTATCCATGTATGAGGCCCTGTAACTGGCCCCCTGGTTTGCCTCCATGGCCCATAATCCAGGACTGGGCCACCACTACCTAATACACGGAACAGACTCACTGAGTCCTAACGGCCTGCTATCTGGGACTGGGCCCTCATGGGCCTTGAGGCCCAGGAGGCTTGTTTTTGCCAGGGGGAACGGAAGGACCGCGTGGTGGAAAGCGGCAGGGCGGATCTTGTCTTTAGGTTTGTACTGGGCCTCGTTCCAGATGGTGGCCCTAGTCTGTTGTATCCAGTAAATTAAACCTGCAGAAAGGTAGCTAGCTTTTAGATTGTATTTGGAATCGGGTAGCAGTGACTCTGCATAAAGCCCTAGAAAGGCTGACTCTTCACCGAAGAGGGACACACAAATATCGCTTGATCAGTAAGGTTGACTAAGGCGTCTACCTGTGCCAGCGACATGACTGGAACTTCAATATGAATGTGGACTGATTCAAAGGAGAGTAGGACGTGACATTGTTGCCAATTACATTTCCATTAAATAATAGCAGCTCAGACACACAGTTTAGAGAACATATGCCTCTAGAAGGCAAAGTGCATATCCATGAATGAGAGGCTGTCTGAGAAGAAACATAAGACACTTTTTTAAGGTAATGCTCCTCTCTATCCTAAAAAAAAGACCACCACACAAAATAGTTCAATATTCTTTTATAGTGAATAGAATACATAATCCGTGATGCATATGGTTGAGAATAGCTAGTACCTTAAACAGAATCCAAAATAATGATAAATGGAAACACAACACATTTGCATAGACAAGAAGAAACCCTTGTCTGCTCACAAATATATATTTTTTTGTTTCAGTCTGGCTTCTTCTGGAATAAGAGGCAAAGGCCATTTGTGAAATCACAGGCCTGGATGATCACATAGAGCATATCTCAGTGGCAGGCAAGGCATGAGACGTGCTGTGCCACACTTACAAATTAATAGCTGGCTATACGCCCATTATAATATGACGAAGCTGGGGACTGCATTTTAGACTTTTTTTTTTTTTTTTCTTTTTTGTGCGCCGGCACCTGGAAGACAAAAAATAAAGATTGTTAACTATGCAGATATAACAGTAAGGATCATAATAGAAAACGCAATCCAGAAACATGATTATTCCCTAAACACTGAATGGTAGATGATGTGATGTAACTATTCATTATGTGGTTAGCTGTTCAAACTGGTACATAGTTGGTATTGGTGAGAATAAAACCCATTATAACTAGCTATACCTATGGTTATTAAGACATGGATTTTACCAGACATTTCAACATACTGATTCCCACAAGCTACCTTCAAGAGATTGCAAAGATATAATGTCTAGAACAAAACAGAACAACAAAAGCAATGATTATTTCTACCATTCTAAAAGCAGCTATATATTTAAGGCACTGCATAATCCACAAGTGTTCAGATGCACTTGTAAAATAGCTGACGATAAGTAAAGCAGATGTCGTGAAAATGGCTAATTAGGATAAATTAATGAGATTTCATGTTATTACTAAGAACAGAAAGCCTCACTGCGATCTAATGTGTAATGCAGTGTACCCGTACATAAGTAACTTAGGTTGTCTTCTTACCTTAAGATTAAAATATATATATATATATAGACCAGTCACTGCAGTAGCAAAATAGTCTTTCCGAAGTATTTCCTCCTGGGTGATCTTGACAGCAGCACCTGTCCCAGCTTCGCCACATCTGTACTTAAAGTCCCATACAGCGTCTTGCAGAGATCAGCAGAAATTGTAAGTGTTTCCCTTCTGTTTACAACTGCCTCAAATACTCTCCAGGGTATCCTCTTTGTGGCAGGTACTTTGCAGAGCCAAGGATGCTTCAGACAGACCCAGATATGCCTTTATTGGCCATATTCTTCTCATGCGTGTAAACAGTGATGTATTTGCTTTAGCTGCTGCCTTCGGCCTGACCAAGGGCAGTGCCCCAGACGAGGCTGCTGATCTCACTGCTGATATGATGTCAAATCCCGACACTCCGCATCTTAAATGTATGTAGCACAACAGTCCTCTAAAATGGAAATGGGCCTATTAAGGAGATCGGAGATCTCTCTTGTAACTAGCCCATTGAGCAGAGGCACACCAGGGGGCCTGTTCGCCCAGAATCTGGATTCTCCCCCGGTTTCATGGCAGAGAGACTGGCCAAAATATGTTACCGCATATGCATGTATGATCAGCTGGATGTATGATCAGCTTATTACCTCGTTCATAGGGACTTCACTCCTCCTATCACCTCTTTGCCTATTTATTTATATCTTGGTTCTCCCTCTTAGACTGTGTCTTCCTCCATCTTTCAGAAGATTACCACCTGTCTCCTTACCATTGTATCCAAGTACAACCTTATCCAACTCAGTCTATTTCACCATCTTTTAAACATACCTTACATACTTACATATTCTACATATTCTAAGCAAATCTTTATGTGTATTTCACAGGGATTTTATCCATAGGCACTACGTGTGAAGACGCAAGCAAATCTCTAGAAAAGTTTAATCATGTGATTCTTATTGCTCTATTATGAAACACTACACGATTAGTATACAAATAATAAAGTAAAATCCAATAAAGTGTAACTAAGTCTTTTTTCCCATTAAGTGTTGGAATGGATTTACATACTGGGTATTATTTTGATTATCTTAAACTTTGGGATTACAAGTTAAATTATCACATTGTCACGAGGCTTTGTTGGTTCACACAACTGGTAAATGAAACGCAAGTATAGAGTGTTTTCTTTTCCCTTTGCAAATAAGAACACTGCCCGTTGTTGCATCTGATACAAAATGCAAACATTCACAATCAAATATTTGTAATATTAAACCGGACACTATTTTTATTTATTATTTAAATAAATTGAAATGTAATAAGTTGGTCATCCTCTTGCAACCATAGCATCTTCTTGGGGTATGAAATACCAGTGGGTGTCATCTAAACATGAATGGTGCTGACTTTTGACATCATGTGAGCAGTTCCTGTTATAGATTAACTTCTGCTGACATCACATTGTTATAGAAAATAAGCAATCTGGATAGATTTCATTTGTGTGATTGTATAAAGTACCAGGGGATGATGTACATGGACTCACATAAACTCCAAAGTCTAACAGATCCACAGCTAAAAGTACAACCTATTTTATATTATTTTTAACTCATTTTGATTCCTGAAAACAATTTAATTTCATCATCATCATCTGAGACATAAAAAGCCACAATGCATTGAATTTACTTTCCGTCACAGTGAACATTTTAGCCACGGATAATTGCTTGTAGTTGTGGTCTTCATTTTGGTGGCATCACCAAGTACAAGCAGACACTAGTGGAATTCTCCCCATAATAATTGAATATAAGGAACATTTGAAATATCTTGCTATGTAACCAGTCAATACAATTGCCTTAATGAGATTCACAATGACTTTCCCACCTCAGTTTCCAGGTGACTTTTATAAGTAAATGTGTGAATGAGAGTAGCTGATATACACCTAAAGATGTGGTTGCCATATCTTCTATTTCGTGTACACATGATATATGTCCAACTGTTTTTTAATCTAATTCCTCTTTAGCTCTCTTGGTATCTATATATGTTCACCTTTATCTATAACTTTCTCTACCCCTGCTAGAGGCTAGTACAGTAAGGGAATTTAAATGTGAATGGTCCTGAATCTAGAACGAAACTAAGGACTCATTAAGGTGTGACTCTTTACATCAGGACGAGATGGGGCAAATGGTTCTTATGTGCCATCAAATTATATGTTATTTCATATATATTTATTAAATGATTTTCCCACTAAATAAAAACATATAGCTGAATACTAGGGCCTATCTCTTATGTACACATATGAACATTACTCTTTTATCTTCCACTCATTCCGTGTAGCCCTCACTGTATATCTTCATTTTTTCTGTTTCTAGTCATCTCTATACCTACCTAAAAGCTGTTCCTCAGATAGTAAGCAATATGACATTTGTCATTTTATTGATGTGATGACGTGGTTCTCTGGCCTACAGTGTGGTATGTCCTACTCTGGATATATCTGTTCTAAGGGGACAAATGATGATTCCCTTCTTGGAAATGGCTGCTTTTTTCTGTTATATAATTTGCTTGAGTCAGGCAGGTGTACGAGTATGTTTCATCTATGGCCTTAGTGTATGATTTAGGTCCCTCACAGCGTCCATCATTTTGTTCTCCATCTTCTCATCATTAGTCTTACTCAAACTCTCATCCTGGTGTCTTAACCCAAGCCCTTATCCCAGTGTCTGTAATTCTGCACATTACACATATCCTACCGCTTGTTAGCCTTGGACCATTATATATCTGCCGTTTTCTGCTATTGTGCAATGGGTGCTGCACAGTTTGAATCTGTATATGCGAGTTTGTGTAGGAGAATACGCCATAAATGTGGTAGAAACCTGGTAGACAACAGGCAATTATATTTGGCATTAAAAAAGCTGTGGAAGATAGCACAACTGCACTTAGTAAATTCATACTAAACCAAGCTCTAAAACTAAAATTAAGACTGTATTTTACCCTATATTATTCTGTCTCTCTATTCTCCTTATCACATAGCACCTCTACTTTGTATCTCAGAAGCGCTACAATGTAAACCAGCTCAAGTCCACTACATATTCTTTGTACATTAAACTGCATGGTTTAGATTTCTTCCTGTAGCATCGCCTTTATTGTTTGGCCTCCCGATAGCACGCAGAGATCTATTTTGTGTAAATTCCGTTTCTTTATCTCACCCTCTAAGTGTATTGGCAAGCTATCAGTTTATCTGTGTGACCTTCTGATTCATCAATAAAGATCGTCTATGCCTGGCTTCCCAGCTTTCTCTAGATACGAGTCTGTGTGACTCTCAGTAAAGAGAACATTTCTTTTTTGTCCCAATGTATATGTATAGCTTTCATATTGCTCTGTCCATGCCTCTCTCATCACTCTTTCCGCTATGCTTCTTCACTGTAGATCTCATTCCTCTGTGTAGGCCGCGTCCTTCTGTGTGACACCCTGCTGCTTTGTTTAGATCTCTCCTCTATGTCCATCTGTCTCTGAACAAATCGAATCGCTCTGTGCCCCTCTAAAGAGATCACAGATCTTTCTATGGCCTATGACTCTGGTGTATAGGTCTCTCTCTCTACACCGTGCCCTTAGGCTCATCCCTGTGCATACAGATCTTCTCTGTGTCCCGGTCCCTCTTACTCTTTGTAAGTAGCTCATCCCTCTGTGTCCCTCTACCTGTATGTACCCTTCAGTCTCTTTGTACTGAACTGATCTCTCTCTCTCTCTCTCTCACTGATCAAAGATTTCACATTTCCATAAATCTAATGTCTCTGTGCATGTCTCTGCTTGTGTCCCTCTTTATTACACCCACCCCCATGCTTCTGTATAATTACAATCCCACTCTGCCAGTGCTAGCATTCCCTCTGTACATATCTGATCATTTACTTAATCTCTGTCACTCTACCGTGACTGCGATACGGGAAGATTTCAAAGCCTTTATACATATGTATATTAGTGTACACTATCATTATTATAGTATTTCACTTAGCGCCAACCAATTCTGCAGAACTGTACAATAATGCATGACGTATTTACCCAGAGACAGAAAAGCAGCCTACACAGGGTTTTTCTGTCCCACTGTTTCCGATGCTTCAAACCTCTGGTTAAATTGTAATAATTGAAAGACTTGTACATTTGTATAGTCCTAAATATGTTTTGTGTTAAACAGTGCAAAGAAAAAAACCAAAAAACTACAATGGATTTAAAGCGGACTAAAAATGGTTATTCAATAATAAATCTGACCACAATGTACTCCATTAGGTCCGTAAATAAGCCCCGATGGACCGAGTGTGTGTTATTTGTGTATCTGCTGTTTTGAGTGCTTACTGTGTTGCTCTGTACATCCGTAAGCATCAAAGAATGTCTTTTGTAAAATGTAACCGTCTCCCCTTCAGTCTGCTTGTTTGGATTCTGTTCAGGTAATATGTATATTAAGCGTATGCCATTATATCCTTACATCTTATTTCTGTTTAAGCATAGCTCCTTGACTCTATATGTCTGCCTCTCGTTACTACTTGGCCTCTCTATTGGCATAATTCTTCCTCTATGTATGCATGCTCCTCCTCTTTCTAGCTCTAGCTATCCTTCTCTCTTAACATTACCCTGTCTTGTAAATCTGCCCCTCCTCTCTTTCTCAGCATATGGGTTCATTCTCTTAGTCTTAGAATTACACTCTTTGTAAATCAATTGTATTCTCTTTATATACCCGCTCGCTCGCTGCACATCATATTTTCTGTATTATTCTGCCTCTGTACCTGTATCTTTTTGTAGCCATCTACATTCTGCGCCGAGTCCAAAAACAGGGACAACTGTCAATCACAGACACACAACAACTGTGATGTCACAGCGCATACAGGACAGGCGTGAAGGACTCTCAGGCCAAAGCATCTTTCACTCTCTATGCCTCTTCCTCTCGCTGTCCTAGGTTTACCTACACACATCCCAGCAAAGGACTGACCATGGAACTGTGTGTAATGTTTGCATGCATGGCTATGTGTCGGTGCTTACATACCCGCGTACATCTGTGTATACAATATCCCTGACACGAACATATGAACATATATGTATGGCTCACACCCCTATCATTTGCAACATTGTTAGCATGCCTTTTTAAATTGGTTGCCTTCAGTATAAAAGCATTCACATAATATACAGCTATTACACATATACATCTATATTTTCTAGAAAAATATGAAAACATTTCAAGCATACATACATCTATACATACAGAGTATAAAATTGCTACATATAATTGCACACCTATATATATATATATTTATATATACATATATATATAAACATATCTAATTTATATATAGATATTCATGTAACTGTAATTGGATGAATGCATATATATATGTATATATATATATATATACCTATAAACACATATATACCAATATATTAGGAAGGATAAATTTAAACATTCCGCTATATAATTGTATACGGGTAACATTTTTTGTATCTGTATACAGTGTACGTATATATATTTATATAGATGTATCTGCTCCTCTCAATCAATCGCCTCCTGACCTACAAGCCACAGAAACAGAGAAAGAGGGAGAGAGCCGAAAAGAGAGAGAGAGGAAAAAAAACAGGAATAGATTGTAAAATCAATGCTACTTACAGCTTAGCTGGTGCGAGAGGATAAAGCTGTGTCTGAGGGATGCTGAGGAGGCGGTCTCTCCCTCTCTCCCTCTCTCTTTCTCGCTCTCTCTCGGGCTTTCTTGCTCCCCCTTTACAGAAGGAAGATGAAGACTAGGAAAAAATAAATCAATGTCTTTGTGGTGTGAGGTACTTTCTCTGTGTGGACAGGGCTTTTCCTATTGATTTACAGTCTCCGAGACACCTCTCCCTCTCCCCCTCTCTCTCTCCCAGATCCATTCACAGACAGCTTCTCTCCCTCTCTCTCCCCAGCACAATGGAATAATCAATACGCACAGACACACAGACACACACACTCACACACTGTACAGTGCTGGGAGACTGAGCAGGTGCAAACAGAAGCAGCCTGGGAGAGATGCTGTGTAAAGACACGGCTCCTCGGCTCTGGGCATGAAGGGGTGTACAGAGTGGGAGGTAACAGGAGGACAGTTTAAAGGACAACAGAGGTGTCAAGATACAGACACAGAAGAAACCGTTCCTTCACCTCTCATATGCAATAGTGGAGAGAAACCGACAATAAACAGAAACCATAATGAGACCAGGAGAGACAGTAACCTTCTAGGACACAAAACGTAGAGCGCGAAATAAGGGCCAACATCTACATTTGAGGCCATCCAACCTGTCCTTCCAGGGTCTTCGGTGCAGGAAGAGCTAAGCGAGAGTGTGCATGTGCAGTTAATCAACAAACTTCGTAGTACTCACCATTAACTGATTCATTTCAGGGGCAATAATTCAAAGAACTCTCAGGAAAAGGAATGCTTGTAGTATTACGGCGCTGGGGTAATAAGAATTGCATTTCCTGTAAAAGATATATAAAACATCCTTAAGTTTAAACCTTAAGCAATGCAACGTTGAACATATTTGAGCACATTTGTAGAGCGTATGTTGCCTATGAGTATGTGCCATAAGGTATATGATCATTTAGGTGTTTTGCTCTTCCCATTCCTAATCCTTGTTGATTTTTCAAATTTGCTTTACGGCTGTCTAGTCGCTTTTCCCCCCATTCAATTAGGCTTTAGGAAAAGACTGGAAACTTTATATTCTTCCATGTTTGATGATTATCACTTGATCAACTGCCCTCAGTTACCATAGTATGAATAGATAGCCAGCACCATTTTTACCATCCTAATCATCATCAGCCAATAGTTTATTTTCCATGCCCTACGCATAGAAATTCTAAGGAGGTCTTCCAATCCAGTAAAAGATACTTGGACATACTTACAATTACAAGACCCTTTTGGGGGAAAACAATAAACATTAAGTCATTGGTTAAATAATCTGATACTTGTACTTGTAAGAAAAACAGATCAAGTAGTGGTCACACTACTGGGTACTATCTGAGCCTGTTCTGATTAACTGTGCTAAGGTGGTCTTGAAATGTCAAACAGAAAGCCACATCGACAGGGCCTGCCCTCAAAATCTGCTGGGCAACAATCAAATCACATTAGCTAGCCACTCAGAAGTCTTTCATCTTACTTTGATCAGTGATTGCTGGCTAGGAGGGCACTGCTCAAAGGAACTTACAATCTATTACCTAACTGTAGTGGGTAAGGGTCCGAAAGTGCTTGGTATCCAAGTGAAGGCTCCTAGTATAATGTTAGCTTGCAGAGTACAGCGTAGTTGTGGCATGTTCGTATGATATTGGGTTTCCGTGCACTAATCCAGCCTTGTGTGAACTTGTCCCTGAACATTAGAAGGAAAGAGGTCATTCTACAGTAACACTGGGTCTTCATTTGACTGCAGATTAATAATGATACTCAGTTTAAAATGTCTTTAGCTGTAATGCTACAGAACTATAGAGTCTATAGAACCTCAAGCTCTATAGACCAAAACCATGGCCATGCTCGCATTACTCAGGTGTGTTAAGATCTTGTGCAAGAGGAGTGGCCTTATGAAAGGTAGAATTTTAGTACATATGCTGATTCCCCCCCACACACACACGTTATTTGGTATATTGATTATCTGTGTTGTTTATTTTGATTTAACAGTGAGAAGGTCTGCTCTCCGGTTTTAGGGTTTTTTAAGCACTTTTTCCCCCCTCTTCTTTTCCATTACATATTCTATTGCATACATACCAAAAAAATAAAAATCACTGTATTATTTCTACAGTGCATTTCTTTACGTTTAAATCTGAAATGACGTCAGTTGTTTTCAACCATCACACAATAATATCAATATTTTAGTAGTGCATTTGGCATTATTAAGAATAAAATATAGGCGAGACCTACAGTATTGGGGAGTTACGGGCATTTTTCTTCCCAAGTGCCATTGGATGGGTGGATATATAGTAATGTTCTACCCATATGGCAGACACGTCTAATTTGTCTTATCATGTAAGTAGCTGTACACTATTACTGCCCAAGGCAATGCAGTTTTGTGCTTTGCCTAACTGGTTGTATAAATCATAACCGGGCACTCCCAAGAAAGTTCCATTGTTGTATGTATAGCCAGCAGTAATTATAAATGTGCGGACTCAGGAATAGTTACTTACCATCCTGGGCTGACCGTAGTTTAATAGGTGGTGACGTGATCAGCATCTAATGCACCCTTTATTGGTTGAATAACGTATTCAAAGCCAGCCTTTGCGTTGATCATCTTAGGCCAGGCCTAACTTTTACACTAGGTTCACAGATGGGAATAAAAACTGTAAAGCGTGCAAAGCCATCACACTGCACTTTAAAATTATTTTTTTTTAAAACGTATTATGGAGAAACTGGCTCATGTATTTTGGGTGCCAACTTGGGTGTATGGCAAAGACGCCGGCTATCTTACGGTTGCCGATATTACGCCAAGTAAATCTACATTCATAGGCATGCAACGTAAGCGTGCGAAAAAAGCTTGACACCAGCGGGTTGCTAGCACTGGTTATTAAAATTATTACTAAAAAATACCTAAAATGATATAGGTTACTTCAGGTAATTATTATTTAATTGAAAAAATACTATATATATATAAATTGTGTGTAGATATGTGTGGGTAAATATACTGTATGTATATATTTGTAGGTATATATATATATATATATCTATAAAAAAAGTGTGAGTATATATGTGAGGGTATAAATATATAATGTGTGCGTATATATATATATGGATACATAAATTTTGTGTATATGTGTAATATACTGTATGTATATATAATTGTAGCTATATATATATATATAAAATGTGTGCGTATATATGCGTAGGTAAATATACCGCATGTGTATATATATATATATATATATATATATATATACATATATATAAAGTTGTGCGTATATATGTGACAGCATATATATAATGTGTGCGTATATATGCGTAGGTATATATACTGTATATATATGTGTAGGAATATATATGTGTGCGTATACATGTGAAGGTAAATATACTGTATGTATATATAATTGTAGGTGTATATATATATATATATATATAAAGTGTGCGTATATGTGTATGTATATACTGTGCATGTATATGTGTGTTTATATACATATATGAGTGCTTATATATGTAGGTATATATATATGTTATGTTTTTTATTTTTTTCTCCCCCCGAATCCTTTCCTTCGTATATTATCGCAGAAGCCGTGAGACTGGAACCAGGTCTGGCCCGTGGCCCGGCTTTGTGTTTCGCGCTCCCACAATCCTCTGTGTCGCCATGTGCACCCCGGCCCATCGCCACCTCGTTTGCCTGCCGTGGAGGCCCCGCCCCCTCCGGCCATGACCCTCTGCCCTGCACGGAGCGGCTGATGGGTTAGCAGCCACCTGCAGGGCTGAGGCGCACGCAGTCTGCGGTAAGAAGAGCCGGAACCGGCCTGCGTTATACTTATCGCATGCATCCGCATTGCTGCTGATTATGGGAACGGGTTTTTCCTCGTCCTTGTTTCCCTCTGCAAGGGGGAGTTTATTGCGTTGCAGGTGCGCCGCACGGGGGACCGTTCCGTGCAGGTCCTGCTCGTGATCCGGGGCTGTTTTTTTTTTATATATTATTATTTAGAGAAACGAGCACCGAGCACACTAGGTTGTCATTCTATTACTCTGACGGATAGGGGGAGTGGGCTTATGATTCTTCAGTGCTTCACCCCGAACTAGTCTAAAAACACTGGAATGATTCAGATTCCGAGCCCTATGACGCTGAGTTGTAATAAATGCCTATCGCAGGGAAAGTTATTTTTAGATGTGCTGGTCCCATGATTCCATGGTCCACCCTAAATGGCTAATCAAGTTTTCCCCTCATTAAGAGTTTAATCAAGTGCCTTCAAACTGTCTCATCTCACTTCTCATCTGTCTAGTTGTAACAAGCTTGCCCATGTCTCGCTCGTCTGGCCCCATTGAGGTGGAGAGGAAGTTTGTCCCAGGGCCAGGTGTGGAGGACCACCTCCGTTCTATGGGAGCAGAGTTGCAAGATGAGATGGTGTTCCAAGATTCCTATTACGATACCCCAGACCTGCGCCTCACCCTGGCTGATCTATGGTTGAGGAGAAGAGGAGACACCTGGGAGCTCAAGCACCCACCTGTGCGAGGGGCACGGGGATTAACCGGCGCCTCCACCCAATACCAAGAGCTGAACTGTGAATCAGAAATTAGGCGCAGGGTGAGTGAGGAACTAGGTGTCCCATGTCCTCCAAGCTTGGAAAATCTGGACCTGGAAGAATTTGCGAGATTTGTGACAACAAGGCGTAGGTTCCTGCTAAGCCCACAAGATGGTTCTGACTTTAAAGCGGTGGTGGTGGATTTGGATACGACCGATTTTGGATTTGCCGTGGGAGAGGTGGAGGTTCTGGTTCAGACGCAAGAAGAGGTGCAAAACGCCATGAAGAAAGTGGAGGATATCTGCAGGCAACTGGGTAAGCGTGAAAAATAGAACACAAGCAGAATGGCTACTGAATTTGATGTTAGCCAATACTATATTATCCCTGCATATACTGAAGTGCTATTCCTAGGAATCTCAATCAGCTGGGGGGGATTGGAGTGATGCAATAGACAGCTATTTGGTAGATACTCTTCTCTGACACAAGCTTTGTTTGGAACATTCTAGAAAACATGACGAACATGAACACAACATTTCAAAGTGTATAAAGAGGCATTTTTGTTTGTCAACAACAATATTGCCTGGCTATATTTTTTTAAAATCAGTTTAGAATGATTAATGTATCAATTCAGAACAATGTCCACAAAAAAAGTGAAAAGTTCTATTTTTGTGTTACAGGCGTGCTGAGCGAGTCTCCAGTTCCAGGTAAAATGACAACGTTTCTGCAGCGGAATCGTGTTGAACATTACAGGCAGCTGCTGGAGGCCCATGTGCTTTAAAACCCGTTCTGCCACTCTTCACAGCACGCGGAATGCGACCACTACTCTTACAGTTACGTGCCCTTGCATGCCTTGTTTTCAGGTTTTGGCCTGACTTGGTAATTAAAAATATTGTATTAACCCTTTTCTACTCGATTACCACATCAGCAGACTCTTTGTATAAAATACCATTAACCCGAAATTTTAAAAAAATGTTCTGGAGTACAATCCAAGCAGTTTACAGAACAGTTTGGTAACCTATTTCTTCCCATTAACAGCTCTAATGTTATTGTAAATTTCTATTCATTTTACCGTGTCTCCTTTGCCAGCGATTGAGATCTTTTCTACAATGTTTGCAGCAAACAACATGTGAGACCGAAGCCAATCACAGCCCAGCCAATTTTGGCAGAGATCAAATCTGGATGGAATAGCTCTGATACTTATTTCTACTCCTATCCGGTTTCTCTGTCATCGGATCTCACTTATTCTCATTTTGTCTCTCCCCCTCCCTTGGTCTCTGCCTTTCACGGCCTCCCTCAGTCTCTCTCTGCCCTGCATTGATTTCCTGCTTGCGCATATTGACTTTCACTTAGCGCTGATCAGTGTTTAAGTTGTCTGAAATCCGCTGCCTTCTACCCGCTCAATACCTTCGATCTCATCAGCTCCTCCTAATAGCCCAACAAGATTGTTTTACCCCCAGAGGTGGGGAGCCAAGGCCAATACAGGCTGCAGCTCAGCAAGACGATGGGCAGCCATACTGAAAAACATGTGGACTAACCAATTACAATAGAGGTGGTCAGTCTACTTCATGCCATTAGCAGCCTAGGTCATCAGGGTAAATAGCAGATGATTAGCATTTCCTGCAAATCAGCATCTAGTGATTTTATGCCCGTGCTCATTATTTATACTTCCTGGTTCAAACAGCAACATAATACCGGCGATCACAAACAACTTTTATAGTTTTCCTTTCTTTGTATTGAGACAATCCACACAGCTAAATTTAGTTTTAGGCGTGTTCTTTCATTCAATCCCAGCTTAAAAACTTTACAATCTAAACATGTCAGGAATAGATTTAAGTCTCCCACTTTGATTAAAATGATCTTTTTCCATAAGTTAGTAAGTTTTTAAGTGTTTATTGTATCATTGAGGGCAGATTAACAATTGCTAGGTCTGATCGAAGTACACGTTCCCCGCTCTGGACATTGGTCTAGAATACCTCCCACGGCTGCGTCATTTGACATTTGATGGAACGTGGAAACTATTTTCTGCCTTTTGCTCTGCGTGATAGATGTTTCTTCAGAAACCAGATCTGGTAAATGGCCAAACAGTGATATAAGATTGGACCAGTGGTACTCTGTGCTGTCAGAACTTAACGTTTCCGGAAACCTATAGAAAGTAATACAATTCCAGTTATAATACAAGATAGTATCTTCACAAATATTAGACAAAAGACATAGCAACAAAGAACACTTACCTCTCTTTTTCTTCCCTTTCTTGGGGCCCTTTTTTGATTTCTTACCCGACGGTACCAAGTCCTACAAGACAGGCATAGTTTGCGATATATGATGACATCACCGACCATTACATATCCTGCACAAACTAAGGCTACATTATCTTAATGACTTTGCATCTAAAACCTGTATTCTAGAATTTAGAATCAAGTGTTTTGAAACACCCCCATTGTTTTCTCTGTAGCCCCTTGCTTACGCTGCCACTTGTTCTTACCTCAGATCTCCCTTCACCTCCGGTCAGTGCACTGATATCCGTGAAGTGGGTGAGAGAGTTGAGCTGGGATGTCATGGAAATCACTCTCTTCTTCCGTGCCTTTTCTTGTCGTGTCATATTCAGACGGACCATCATGGACTCCTCATAGTTAGTCCTATAAGTAAGTTAGGAAACCATGAGACTGGATCACACAATGTCCAATACAAGAACTGTGACAGACTGATCATAGCTACTTACCGGTGCTGCTCTTCTCTTTCATGTCGCATCATATGATATGCTCTGCCTTCTCGTATCTCTTCTGGAGCATCTGTATACTGCTCCTTCAGTTCCCGTATAACAGAGCTGCTTAAAGCTCGTTTCTTTGCACGCTCCAGAAGTCTGCGTTCCTTCTCCACCTCTGTGTCATCTGATGGGGAGACATTAAAAGCAATGACCAACATTATAGGAAGACAGCTCCACATATATTTCCAGGATAAGAAAAGGACAGTTTTCTATCTGCAGATTCTAGTTCGGGATGCAGAATGTTTAATGCTAGCTTTATGCTTAGGGACTGTTCTGGGCACTCAGCACAAAGTCATCCAAAAAAAAAAAAATCCTATATATTTCATAAAAGGACACCAGTGTCCATGGCTAGGTTTATAAAACATTAAATTGTCCACCATGAACAATGTTAGTGCCTATCCCCGCACAATACATCGGTGAAACAGTCTCCGTTAACGCATATTAACATTTTCAGGCCCAGGGGGTTACAACATTTGTTAAACCATGATTCGCCTGTTCCGTATTTAATGGAAAATTACAATTTTGTTCAGGACAAGTAGGACCTTTTAAAGTCATAGATATACATGAAACATAATTATTAATGCTAATCTGTAACAGTTAAAAAAGAACTATACTAAAATAGAAATACACAGTTGGTCGCACAGCTAAACAATGACCCCATTTATGTTCATCAACATCCCCTGACTACAGGAATACCCAACATACATATTTTTTATATGTTCCACATCAATGTTACCCTATATTATCCATTTATTAATACTGGCTTAAGGGGTTTCAAGTTATATACTGTGTGTGTGTACATATATTTATTTTTTTACTTTCAGTGGTAGGGCTATGAGATATAAGGGCACATAAAAAAAACAAAAAACATTTGCACTGTTCCTACTGCAGTATGGATTGAGACCCTTTTGGACCTCATACATTTTGGATGCCATGGACGTCAACTTATTTTATTTTTCTTAGTCTTGGTCAACTGTGTGTTGATAACACTGATCAGCAAGCAGGGCTTCCTGGCCCTGCATTGCTGATCACAATATATGCGATTAGGCAGCAGGGGGAGTAATTGTAGTCCTCTGCAGAAACTTGAAAGACCCTGCTGAGTCTATCCTGTGCTCAAGTGAACTTCGGGTAGGTGTCAGCAGTGGCACCTAATGGAAGGGAATGCCTGATGAGGGATTCCTTATATAATGTGTGGCAGCGTTTGAGCCAAGCACTGTTTGATACTACTGGTGGGTAGGAACCCAGCAAAGCTGGCTTCTGCCAATAAAATTGTCCAGGTTGTCAATAAACAGCCTGATCTCTCTTATAGCTGCAGGGAGATGTCCCTGCCACCCAACATAAGCAGAACCGAGTCAGGTACATCCTGCTGCAGCCAGATTTTAAGGACGTACCAATATTTCTTAAGGCGTGCAAAGGGGTTAAGCACTGACTAGCAGTTACTGTAAGAAATAGTCCTGTCCATAAGCTTACATCCATTCAATCAGGGACCCAGTGTGCATAAACAACTGAAGATACATATAGAACGACCAACATTCAGAGCATACCTCGCAAACCAATTGCTAGAACCTACCATAATGCACAGGTGCAAGCCGCGGGGGAATGTATTTTCTGCTTTTGCTCTGAGATTTCTTGGCTGCCCCATTTTCACCTTCCTCTTCACCATCTGACTCTTCAGCAGACTCTTCAAGCTATAGCAAATTTGGGGTCATAAAAGATGAGTGGCGAGTTTTATGCAAGAAAAAAAAAAAAAGGTGTGACGGTTCAGAACAAGAGACAATGAACCAAAGTGGTAGTCACCTTTACAAGATTAACAAAGCTATTTTAACACTACCGATAGCATGTGCCTTTTCACTGGAATTCTCCTGCTTTTTGTTTAAAAGCTTAACTCAAAGAAGCAGAGAACCGTTTATTCATTTCCTGTCCAGATATTCTCTTCCTTGCTCTCCCCAACTTCACAAAGGCTCCTTGAACCAATCAGAAACGTAATATTGGGAGACAATGGGGAGGAATAATCATCCATAAGAGACATTAAGAATACTACACGTGTTGCATACAAATAAAATGTAAATTCCATAATATAGTTATCTTCACAGTGTATTGGTCTGTAGCATTCGGGGGAAAAAGCCAGATCCATATATGTCATATAACCGTACCTTACTGATTAGATTCTGAGGGTTGGGTTTGAAATTCAGAGGGTCATTCTCCCCTAGGCTCCCCGTCACAGCAGCTCTGACCAGTTTATCGATTTGGTATTTCAGTTTCTGATCGATTGGGCGCATCTTCTCTAACACCTATGGACACATACGCACAGACAGTGGATTAAAACTACTAAACCTCCACATCTATCAGCGATTGTAATATTCGTTAACGTCACGCCACATTCATCACTAGCAACATATTTCACAGCTTTGGCACTTGAAATATGCTAAGATTATTTATTGCAACTAAAAGAGACAATAGATTGAGGGCTGGGATTGAAACTCAGTAAATAAAAAGAAAACCGTGATTATTATTATTTATTTTTAATACAACCGGACTGGCTTAAGTCGTGCTTTGTCTGAAATAGTCCACTTCACTAGCAAGAGCAGGAGATTGTGTTATATTATTTCATTTACATCAGCACTACAAAAGTCTTGTTATAAACCATGGCAACAAGGTAAAAATACACTTGGACCACGATACAGGGAGAGATCTACAAATTCTGGCCTACAATGCACATTTTAGGTATTCTATAGGCATAAATAACAGGCACCTCATTAAAACAAGGGGTAAGAATAGAAACACTATATCTATATACAAATTACCATCTTTTTAAATATGCATCTGGGGGGGGGCAGTCAATGCTATGATAACATCCTTGGAGCGGATACATACTTAAAAGGCTTTTGGTCAGCTTATTTCATTAAAATATGCAAAGTTTCAAACTTTCAGCGGGTGCCGTTTAATGACATTACATGAGCCGCCATCTTTGAATTCTCTGTAGGTGCTCACAGAGCTGTCTCTTTAGAGAGACGGTGAGAAAGAGAATATGCTCAATGCAACAGGATTCCTCTGACACAAACATTTTCACTTTGAAAAAACATTGCAGAAGTCAACAAAATATCGGGCGACACTGTCCCACCTTATCGTTCCTAATGAATGACGCACATTTTGCACTTTTCACCATAACCGGTACTAGACCCAGACAGACAACACGTTCTGACACAGTAAACCAGAGCGAAGGTAATGTACCCGAGCTGGCGTGCCATAAGTAAAGACTATACCAGCCATTTGGAGTTGAAGGGCATAATTGCTGACTCAGAAGAAAAGAGGAACATGTTATTAGTTTATGAGATGTCAGTGAGGCAGTAAGAACTGATTATAAAACCCACAACTGACTACAGATTTCATTTGGCTTCTAACTGACCTTCATTACTACAATCACCCAAATGGTTTCTGGCACAGTAAAGACTAAGAAGCCAGGGATACACTGATGATGATCATAACAAATCCTTCCTTACGGGTGCCAGCAAACTACCACGAGTGAGCCAACATGCATCCCATAAATAACAGATTTAAAAGGTCACTGATTATGTGTGACATCTGTCAGCTGGGAGATATATATATATATATATATATACACATATATATACACACACACGTGGCCATAAGAAATATTAACTTGGAGTAAGTATTTCTGCAGTGCAGTATCCCGTTGTAAGAATCTGGCCTTACTGTGCGTATCTCTACCAATCGCATAATCCCTGGATTTCCTTGTATAGGTTTCCCACATGTCTTCTCCAGGATGAGATGGGTTAGATCCTGCAGATACAGAAGAAGCAGCTGATCCTTCAGCTCCAAGAAGCTTAAACCCTATAAACAAAACCATGAAAGTATTAGATGCAAACCATTAGCACAAGCCAGTACACAAAGAATACACACAATTCACATCTTCTTACCTTCTCGGTCGGATAAACGCCATTACGGACCTTCTGTGTTAGGTTTTTTATGTGTGCAGTAACTGCTGTCACCTGCACAAGGAGGAAAACGCAAATACTTTCAATTCTCATTCAGTAGAACATCCTGATTGGCAGCCTAATCGTCCCATGCATTTGAAAGCGTGTATTTAATTTTATACATTTACGGTCTACACATATAGGTTTAGGGACACTTGAATGTGCTATCAGAGGGCATGTACACAGGAGATGGACCCCCGTAGCACAAAACAACCGCACAACTGTAGCCACACAGGGAAATAGCCAGCTGTATGATGTAAGGATACAGAGAGCACAGGTGGAATAATCCGAACAGCAAGTGAGTTAAATTAGGAGAGTGTAGAAGAGTGTGTAGAAGCTGTAGTTTAATGTTTATTAATGTAAATTAATGCACTTAAGAGAAATCCACAAAAGGACAAAATATAGAGTCTGTCGGTGACAACCAAAAGGAGGTTAAATGTGTGAAGTTTTACTTTACTGGGAGGGTGGTAAATAAGTGGAACAGCCTCCAAGCAAAAGCGGTAGAAGTGAAAATGGCAATTTAAAGGTGCATTGGATAGGGATACAAAACCTAGATAAACCAGACGGGCAGAATGGATCTTATCCGCTGTTAAATTCTATATTTCCATTCAAACAGAAAATAAACATGAGATGCGGATGTAAGCATATCAATGTATAGTCAGGGGAGGAATTAGTACTAATAGCTTTATAAATATGCCACCTGATCCTGAAGATTGGTCAAAAGGCTCTGTGCTGCCGGAAGGTCCTCAGCCACGATTTCCTGGAGGAAAAGTACACATCAGTAAAGTGTGAAGGCCGTTAACGTGTATTAGGAATCTACGCGTTCAATACACACAACCACAAAACGTGATACGAGAACGGAGCGAATCCCCGTACACAACGCGGTCTCACCACAAAACATGCCGGTAACAAATAGCTTTCCGTGCGCTAAAAGCATTTTAACCCGGGCCTCGCTACCGGCGCGTATAAAATATAACAGCTATGTATCTTATTAATATTATTAACACGTGGGTTTCTACCCCTTCTCTCACCCCCGTTGTCGCCATCGTTGACCGTAACGGGGAGACGTGTAAAGGGGCGTGCCTACTACGCAGGCAAATCAGAGACCTCCCTGGAGCTGGAACCGGAACTACCAGGACCAACTACACGAAGCCACCAATCACGAGGCAGAAGATACCGGCGAGCAGTAGTGACGTAAACATACTTTACAGAGCAAAGGCTTACTTGAAGAGGGTATTTCTCTTCAGATTAAAGATATGTGGTGTATATACTGAACATTAAACTACATTAAATTCACGATGTTAGAGGCTGCTATTCACTAATACACATAATATGACATTATATATATATATATATATATATATATATATATATAATGTAATGCGTATGTATTTGTGTTTTCTATAGTTACGTAGGGTTTAGCGTTCATATCATTCAGAATGTGTTGCTCCAACAAATGAAATATGGCTGGTCAGGTATGCACCACTATCGTGTCATCAGAGCACCATCTAGTGGGCAACATTGATAGTGCATCGTTCTTAAAAAATGTGAGTTACTCCTGCAAAGTGCACCTTTCTGCTTCCATTCCAACTTTTTCTACTTTTGTTTATTTTTGACAGTGGTCCTGCAGTAGGGTGTGTGTGGGCCGCAGCTAATTACATTTCTCTTGTCGCTTTAACCACACAAATTATATATACATGTATGTACAGTGTGTATATATATATATATATATATATATATTTTCCCCAGAGCCTTTTACAAACATTACATATATAGATAAACCATTATTTAGTAGAACCCCTCCCCCCAGGTTTTCAGGATTATAACTAAATTATACATAGCTAGTGCAGATGCAATAAATATATATAAATTCGTCATGATTTTGGAAGCACTGCACATGCTTTGGTATGTCATGCTTTAGGCCATATCAGGTTCAAAATTGTATTGCGTACACTTTTTTTGTCGTTTTGTCGCGTACACTCTTTTTTTAATTTATTTTTATGATTTTATCCTAAATCTATGGACTTCAAAAGAAACCAGCAGCTACACAAATACTGTTGATCATTGTATAAACAGTGAGTGGCAGGTTTTGTAGGGACCTAATATTATGACCTTCATGCATAAAGGGTTAAAAAGACAAGCAATTTAAATATTCAACATATATTACATATAGAGTATTAAAGCAGGTGGATACAGCCACTTAAGTGGAAGAGGGGCTACACAACATCTATGATTTAGGGCTTGTCATCTGCCTGCCTGTGGATCATGGGAGTTTTTGCTCTGTAACTGTTGAAGAGGAACCCGTTGAACATTCCTTGATTATAAACATATTTATATGGCGGCGTTAAAAATCAACATCATTTTGAAAAGCAATTGTTTTTGACTGTTTTATTAAATATATTAACCCTTCCATACAAATGCTTTTCTATTAGGACATGGTTGACGGTATTTACTTAAAACTTGCTAGTTGGCTTAGCAGAATATGTCTCAAATGACCGGTGAGCTTTCAAATGAACATGACTAACAATAGGCCAAGTTAAAAGTCTACCCTGTTTGTCCGCTGCCATAAAGGATCCAAATGCAAGCAGCACAAATAGGACTTGGACAGAAGCGGCATCCATCTCTGCCAGCTATTACGCGTTTCAAATTACAAAGGCTTAATCATAAACACGTTAGACATCTTATGATTCAGTTTGTTTTCTGTCCCACTTTTTACCTTATGGTGTTGGACAAATGAAGTATGGTGAGATGTTTTTGGCTGTCCGCCGAGTTCCATTTACATTGGTATCCCAATCGCTCGGTTTCATTCACTGTTCCTTTATCCATCAACCTGTTGGTAACGTGTGCAATCCAATACTTTAAAAAAGCCTTTTTTATGTTAAATGAAGAATTTTAGCTTGGGAGACGACACTTTAGTTAATTGGGGTATTTCTGCCTACATTCTCTCATGCATGTTACATTTCAGACATGTCTTCTGATCCACAATAACAAGCTGTGCTAACACAAAACACCATTCACTGAAACAATATTCTCCTGGATCCTGGATTATGCATGCGCAGAACTGGATGCATCGAATCATGTTGCATTTTGTTTGAATATGCTGAACTACCAGCCATTCAACAGGTACGGAGAGAACGCCGCAGCCAGGCATTACAACTTCCTGAGACACCAAAGTATTTTATCAGGTACCCCCGTGTCCACTTAATTACAAGTTGCAAACTCCCGTTCCGTAGCACCGTGCATAATACCAGTCTTGTGTCGAAGTTACATTAAACGGAGGCCATATTGAATCAGTAACCTCTGATACAGAACAGGGAGATGTGTTACTATGTATTAGTTGTACATTAATCTCCATGTCTAAGAGGTACAGGCTCAGCTAACAAGACAGCTGAGACGTCTGCGACATGCATCCACAGAGCTGGAAGACTTTAAACTATCCTGCTTACCTTAAAGATGTTTCTGGCGTAATTCCCTCACCTTGTGTCTCATGCCACCATGCATTTTTATGGCTTTAATTGGAATCTCCAAATACTTGCTAGGCATCTTAAATAAAACATTGCTTATGAGACTTGCCAATTGTGTTATGAGTCCCTGGATTGATGCTCCAGCAGCCTTCACAATGCAGGTAAAGCTAATTGTAGTTCAACTGGTGTTTAAAAATGGCCAGGCTGGTGAAATTCATTCTCTCGCTTATGGTTGCTGTTTAGCTACAGTGTTTGTATTTAGTTGAGAGTCCCTACAGAGAAAATGTAATACATTTAGTGCCCAGAAGATCAAGAATTAGTTTTGTTTAGTTTGTGTTGTTTCCTGCTGTTCTGAAGAAAAAAAAAAACACTTAACCCCTTCAGGCTCAGGGGTTTTCATCACCTAAGGACCAGGTGTTATTTAAACCATGATTCCCCATTTCCATATTTGATGAACCTGCCCAAATTATAAAATCGCAGAAATAAAACATAATTATTATTTGGAGTTTTGCTGAAATGTTCTTCTATATTTCGAGTTTATTTTATATGTGTGTATCATACAGGGTTACGTTAAACTCCAGTGCATTTTTATAAGCTTTGGGTGACCACATCACGTATGATTGACTGGCATATGTAAAGTTTTACCGTGCGTTATATGGGATCTGTAATTCAGTGATTACTTTCTGTGAGTTTACACACCACACATAAACTTTACATGTTCCGGCCAACAGTATGTGTGTGTGAGAAAAATGGCTGATGTGGTCGCCTTATAAAACTATATAAGTTACTATTGTAAACCACTAATGTACAGTATTGGAGAACCACCAAAATAACTTAAATCAGTGGTTTAAGGTGGATCAGGATACAAGGATCCTTCAGCGTTTCTTCTTCTTGGCTTGAATTTCCAACTTTGAGACTGAGACCGCGTGCTAAAGGTTAATGAAATATTTATTTTCTGCATGTAAAGCTTTACAGCTGAATATATGCCGTAACAATTATTAATATGAAAAGGAATATAAAGAAATCAAAGTATAAATGCAAAAAAGGATCCCAAGAATTGTTAACAGGCCAAGTTTAAAGGGCACGCTTTGTATTCCCATCCCCCACATTCTCTCCCCTTTGCCAATGTGGGGATAGCAGGAATATTTGCATTAAAGCCCTGATCACCCAGAACAGAGCCAGGGATTAGAAACGGTTCTGGAAACAGCAGCTGCTAATACCACATGCGCATCGCATATTTCTCTCGCCTTACATAGTATCTCCTTATTAACACAATGTTTTATTTACCTTCCTCCTGTTTGGCTTCCTTCCCCAAAACTCAACTCACCCCTTATCCAAAGTGTCCTCACGACCCTGTTCTTTTATTTGTTCTTTTTACACTTCTCTCTCTCTTGCCTGCTCCCCAGTTTGAGGCATGAAGGCACTGGGAGAAGGACTGGACTGTATCAATGTTCAGAAATGTTTATTTCTAGCTCTGTCTGCCCACTACATGTATAAAGTGTCAGTGATACAGGGAGAGGACATAATTGCAATCATTCCTTTTGTCTTTATCACTCACCCTTTCATACTAAGATGGGACTGTGTCAGTTCTGTGTCCTGCTGTCCATTCTTGATTACCTTCATACCTCCCAAGTGTCTCGACCTGGAGCTTCTCCCAGAGTACGGGGCGAGACCCGGTACGTTCCCGGGTATGCATATAAACTTTAACCCCTTGACGGCCTATGACGGGCCAGGCACGACACGCAAAAATGGTCAGTTAAGGAACAATGGCACGTCATGGCATTAAACAAGCTTAGAAAGTGATCTACGATCACTTTCTTCACTTAAATGGCGTTTCTGTAATGCCTCGATGCAGAGGCATTCAGCAACACCGAGATTGGCATCAGGGGCCATGTGGGGCCCCTCCCCAGGACAGTATGGTGGTGGACACCTGTTTTAACAATTTAATCTCCCCTTGCAGGTTGATTCTCCCCTTGCAGGTTGAATACAGGTACTGCATTTAACCATGCAAGTCAATGCAGCCCAGCTTTCAAAATGCAATGTGATTAGGAAAATATTTAAAAAATAATATTAAAAAAATATGGAAAAAAATAAATAGTGGCTAAAAAAAAATAAAAAAATGTTTGTAGTTTCTCCTTTGGAGCTGCATATAGTAACTGCCAGCCGACTGCAGTATTGGCTTGAAGGCATTTTGGGTTGAGGTTAAGAGCATGAGATTAGGGGTATCACTTTTTTGGGACACCAAGGTTCCTTTTTTTTTATTATTTGGTAAATGGCTACTGAAATCACACACCAGTCCGAGTAAGAATTCCCTTTATTTCCACTGGGCCACTAGATTGAGTTGCTTACTTAGCAAGTTGATTATGCCCTGTTGTTGTTCTTTTTCCTTCTCACGTTTGTATATAGGCCTATTTTGGCTTTTAGGCTAGGTTTCCATTTGTTTTTTTTTTTGCTAAAAACGCCCATAAAAACGCCAATAGCGCCACCTGGCGTTTTTTTAGTGGAAAAACGCAGCAGCCAGATGTTAGCTGTTCTTCAATAGGAAATCGCAAAATGCCATTTCCACTTGGCGTTTTTCTGTCTGGCGTTTTTTCAGTCCTCTTTGGCGTTTTTCTGCTTTTTTGGGCTCTGTGGCAGTTTTTCAAAATCGCAGCATGTTGACACTCTGGCGTTTTTTGCAAGGAAATCATGGCGTTTTTCTCCAATAGAAGTCTATGAAAGAGAAAAAACGCCATGAAAGAGCCATGTGGGTTTATTGTCTTGGCGTTTTTTATGGCGTTTTTTCCACAGTTACAATGCAGAGGATGGACCCAGTATCTGTGTGTCCTACGAGAAATAGGCTGAAAACAAACAGTTTCACACAAAACAAAGTCCTGGACTGGTTCATATTGAATTTTACACCATTTGGAACAAACATGCCATTACAAACAAACATACCCGACGCATCAACTGGATCCTGCGTGCCAAAAGCAACAGCAAACAATTTGCACGATCATTTGGGGCCAATCTTCCCAGAGGAGCAGACATTCGGAATAAAGCATGCCTTACAAACCACAGAAAAGAGACAAAAGGGTCTACCAAGTAAATGACATCAGGAGAGGGCAGATACTTGCCATTTATCCTAATCCCTTTTAGCTGGGTGAAACTTCTAACTTGTAAAGGCTGGAAAAACTGCCTAAGGTCAAAAAAAGCAATTTCCACAGAAAGGCTAAAACGCCAGAAAAAACTGCAGAAAAAACGCCAAAACGCAGGTAAATGCAGCGGCAGTTTTCTTGGCAGTTTTCCTGGCGTTTTTCATCAAGAAAAAAATGCCGGACAAAAACCCAAGTGGAAACCTAGCCTTAAACTGGCTTAACTAACCACCCCTTTTTCGAAAAATGGATCCCACTTTACTTGATCTGAAACGTTGGGGCATACTTATCTGGTTTTTCACCTGGAACACGACTGCTGGATTCTTAAACATTTGGAGACATGGGAATAAAACAGACCAGGTATGGATAGGAAATGAGTGGGAATTGGATGGTAATAGGTGAAAATGGGCAGAGTTTGGATGTGAGTAGGTAGGGATACTGTTAAGCACCTCTTGTTCCTTACGTCACCATGCGCATGTTTTGAGAAGTCCAGCCCCACACTGATGTGAGCTGTTCTGCATTGTAGCTGCTATTTGTTATACTTGTTGAATGATATGCTGCATTGGCTTTTTTAAGTTACAGACCTGACTTGAAATGCTTTCAGATATCCTAACATGGGATACTCATATGGTCGTTCTCTTCTATTGTACATTATCACACATTTCCTACACATGAAGTCTTTATACTCTGTCCTGGGGATTTGCGTTCTTCATGGTCATGCCCAGCCTTACCCCATAAACAAAACTAGGTAGTTGCCCGAAGTTCTGAGCTTGTAGGGGGCAGCGCTTTAATGTTCTTTGTTTTTATTTCAGCAAGTAAGTGGATGTAGTGAATTTGCCTAAGGCTGGCTCTGTCTGTATCCTACATTCTAAGCAGTGGACATCCTTACGTTACTCTGCCACACAGACACACTCAGTCTGCATGGAATGTTCTGTGATTCATCTGCTCTTTATACTCAATGTCAATGCAATCTGCATATTTTGCACAAGTCACACAATAAGCCAACACAAACGTATAGAATTTATGTAGTCGCTCTATACGCTCAGTGCTCACTCCACATCCACCAATACTCTTAAAATTGCTCTCCTCTCTGCGGCTGTGTAAAACATGGCCTATCAATGTTACAAATGTCACATCTGCTGTAAAACACCCACAGGTGCCTGGTGCCATGTTAAACAATATATGTTACCAATATAGCACTTTTATTTCCTTATGTCTCATTGTTATTTTATGATCTTTGTGAGATTACATTTTATTAAATACAAATAATATATTTACACAGAGAAGGCGTGCAGACCAAAGCTTTCTTCTCTAACTATCCATCTACATATAGCTCAAGGTGCCTAAAAAGGGATCAAGGAACTTTTTTGTGGAATTGGACCGAATGCCTTATTTCTCCACGTACAGGCAGATGGCCCATTTCTGGTCCTCACCTACAGGCCAATTTTAATGTGTCATTTTCTGCAACGCCGTAGCATTTCTGCTGTTCCTGAATAGCATAACTGTCCTCCGTCGTCTCTCCCTAGAGGCCAGCGATTTGTCTTTATTATGCCACATGAACAGGCAAGGCAGTAATCACGGTGATTAGAGTAAAGCATCCAGATAGACCCAAAGTCAGCCTGACATTCCAGACCAGCATTGGTGCCAGCTCAGACAGCCCTTGCACCGTGTGCTCATGATGTTCACATCTCTCCATGTAAAACCAGGTACAGAGATGCGTAAATGCATATAAAAAGAGAGAAGCCCATTAGATGTCACTAGGAGAAGAAGATTATAGCATCCATTTGTGGTGCTTCCACTGTAGATGGGTTAAATAGTGTGCGTCAAAGACACAACTGGAGTCAGGCTGTGCAAAGGTCCCTACCTGAGCCAAACTAGGATACTATTAAGGCCATGTAACCTTTTTTTCCTTTTTATAGTAAGTTTAACAGAACAGTAATTAATACATCAAGCCCATCATTTTCTCCCCCTTGCAAATGATTGGAGGGATTCAGCCTTCCAACCTTTAGGCTTGCACATGTTTCTTTATGTATTGGTTTGTCTCTGTGAATCTGCATTTATCATACATCATATACAGGTTATTATTATTATTATCTTTTATTGATAGCGCCAACAATTTACGCAGTGCTTAATACAATACATATATTCAAGGGTTATGACAAGACGAGAATTGACAGACTAAGCCGGATACAGTAGGTGGAGAGAGCCCTGCTCGCAAGCTTACAATATTTAACTCAGAATATCTTTACCTTCTTACACAGTTTTCATAACAACTATGTAGATTTCCTCATACAGAATAGCTTCAACTGAATAATTTTGATGGGCTATTGAAAGGTTAATACTTGAAGAGTCTCAGGTTCTGCATATTTATAACCTTCCCATGAAGCTGGCAGGGGTACAGAAAGGTGGGTGCATGGCACATCATCCCGCAGTAGTAGTGTGGCTGCTCGCACACACAATGCCAGCTGCATGAAGATAGAGCTCCATGCAAACTAAGCGGGAGAGAATGCAAACTCCATGTAAACTGCACTGATAATAGGAGAGATGTGTTTGTGTGAGCAGGCTTGGCCGCTGGCCAACAGAGCCACAAACTCACCTGATCTGCCTCTCCAGCTGCAGTGCTCAGGTGCTGCAGTGTGAACGACAAGACACTGGATATTCCTAGCTGTACGCTACGTGCGCGTAAAAACATAGTGTGCGTTTGTGCATATCCAGCCATCGGCCATATACCATATACCTGGGACCTTCCAGCTCCCCAGAGACCTCCCTCTTTGGGTAGCCTAGTTATGTCAGTGGGCTTTTGATGTCGATGGGAGGGCCCTCGACATTGTGAGCAGGGCTAGCCCCAACCACTTTATATTTATATGACCATAGGAGAAGGGAACTAGCCTTGGACATGCAGTGGGGCATGTCTAAACCCGGAGACCAAGAGTTCCCAGTTGCAATTGCTTTCATATAGTGTATGGGGTTGAAGTAAGTGTGTGTATTAGTGTATGGTGTTAGCATGTGTGTGTGAGTGTATGGTAATTGTGTGTGTGTTGCTATGTGGTGTTAAAGTGTGCATGTCATCAGTGCTTGTGTCAGCATATGATGTTTGAGTGGGTATGTTAGTGTATGGTGTTAGCATGTGTTTGTGCGTTAATATTTGGTGTTCAGATATGTGTGTTTGTGGGTATTTGAGTGTATGTGTTAGGTAGGGGGGGCAGTATAGATATGCATTTGGGAAATTCTAAAGTTACCCACAACGCAATACAAACTGGTGCTCCAAAAAACAAACAAACAAAAAACAATCACACTATTTTTATTTCTCTATATATACAAAAGGTAAGAACCTCTCCTTCACCACCAGTAAGCATGATTACATTTTTATTATACAGTTTTATAATCCATTTTTATAATCAATGAGGGTTGGTGTTGCTCCCCTCCTGGAGTATTGGTCGTATCTGCTTAAGGAGGGGAGCAGCTGACAACAATTGCTGGATATTAAAGCAGAGGTGACCTCTGCAGACCAGCATTGCCTTTTAAAGCTGCGATACGAAGATAAAGGATACTTTGGTATTTATAGAGACCGACCTTTCTACATAAATTTCTACCCTCCCCCACCAATCTGCCAGCAATTGTCTCAGATACGATGACAACTGCCATTCAACTAATTGTATACCTAGTTTACACGTATCTTCTCTAAATGATGTTTTACAAGCGCAATTGTGAAATTGACAGTGTTAATCTCTTATATAGTATTATTAAAACATGTATTTATTTTTTGAAATGCCTCAAATAGCTCCTGCCATGGCTTACCCAAATGGTCCAACGAGACCCCCCTGCACACATTAGCAGAATGTGCCCCCATTGATTTCAAGCACTGGTGCCAAAATGTGACCATGGATGAGGTGGTGCTCTGCTGCTCTGGAGTTGCAGCTTCTCTTTAAGGGAAATGCCTTTCTATCTCCTACAGGTTAAATAATGCATATTGACATTCCCACCGGTTTAATACACACCATTGTGAGTTTTAGTGCCGCAGAGCACTGTGATACACTCATACCTAGCAAACATTTTGCATTATATAATAAAAAGAAAGAAAGAGCCAATGCCAGCCAGGGAAATTGTATTTAATGCTTCATTTATATATTAACAAGTCATAAGCAAAGGGCCAGAAAATATACACTGTATTTGGTGGAATGAAAAAAATGCATTCATCATTTAAGGGTTATCAGAAATAAACATGTTTGTATAGGATATACAGTTAAATAGTTAAATAAGTATTATATTCATATATATATATATATATATATATATATATATATATATATATATATATATATATATAAATATTCATATATGAGAAGTATAGATTTTTGTTCATGACTACAGTAAATAACCTTAATGATAATTGAAGGAAAAATGCATTTAAAATGTAATTTACCTTTGTTCAAGTTTTCACAGTAGAATTCTTGGAACGAATCGAAACTGGGGACAGAAGTCACAATCAGGGGACAGTTCGCTTGTTTCAGCCAGCCCTGCCTCATCAGGCGTTTTCTGCTCCAAACATCACAGATCAATTTTTTTACATTTTTTTGGTTAATTTGTAGTATGAAAAATATATATTTACTCAAAGAGAAAGGGTTAATGCCTCCCGCTGCTAATAGGGGTCAAAAGTAATATTCTATTAATACAATTGAGGTAGTGAGTGAGTTAACGAATTCCCACAGTGAACCAGGGATCAGAGTTGCCCCCAGTGGTATGTCACACTTGTTGTGTGTCTGCATTTCACGTGTCCTCCACAGTCCCCCACCGCAATTCCAACACAGTGACGTGAGACCCTCAATTGTTCTTTGTGGTTTTATTTCTTTTTATCGGGGTGTGGCTCTGAAACAATGATCCATATCTGGATGGTGGGATATGACAGGTGCGTGTATATATATGTGCGTGTGTTTTGTACACAGAAAAGAGAACGAGGTGTACACAGAGCTGTCTCCGGAATCTGTAGCCACTAACCGACTGCATCCAGGTGAGAACTCTGTTCTACGATGTCTGTACCATTGTATATGTCTTTGTACATATTTCAGGTCCGGGTTCCAGCAGTATCAGACAATAATGTGTTAGTGTGTGTCTGTGTGTGGTATGTCACATTTAAAATGTGTGTAATTCACTAATGTCACCATGCATAATGAAAGGCTTTCCCGGCGAGCTTGTCCTCCAAGGTCAAGATGGGCCGGCCCTTTATAATAATTAGTAAATAATTAGGGTAACTCAATACATGTCACTGATATAATTGTGCATTATGCAGGGGCCAACTCACTTCTTCTTGCAGGTAAAGATCACTAGGATTGGCCTTCGTAATCAGTGAGTTGAGCTTGAAATTCTCCTACAAATTCACCTGAAATCTCCACCTTTAGTGAATAAACACCAAAAATATACACCATTTGATACTCAAGCTAGGTTTGATGAGAGAGGAACCAGACCTTCTTTGGTTTTTATTAAAAAAAGACCTCTTTGGATCTTATTTACAGAGGGTTTTGCTTTCCAATACATAATTTCAGAGGACAACGCCAAAGGAAAACTAAGTATTAAAACTCTGCTTTTAGTTTGTAATTCATTAAAACATAAGCAAATTGGGAGGGAAGAAATGAGCCAAGAAATGAATGAAGTATACCTAATACCTGGTCACTTTCTGTAGAATAGTGTACTACTCCTTGCATGGAGTAGTTAAGATTGTACGCGACACCCTGCAGTATACTAGAATAAATCCTCTAATCTGTGGCTAGGATTCTAGTCTCATACATATCATCGGAGCATTAATACATTCTTCCTCACAATGAGTGTGGGATAGACGCACCGTTGTAACAGGGCTACCAGACAAACATCAGGAATTGTTAACCAGGTTTGTTTGGTGTAAAGAACTGTAGAATTTGAGGAAATGTGACAAATCTGCCTAAAGTGTGAACTGTTCAGTCATTTTAATAAATTAATTAAGCCCTCCTTTAAACTCTAGCAGACATCAGTTACTGCCATAATTTCCTTGAAGAAACAACTTATTTATACCTACTGAATTGTGGGACCCTACAATATATTTTAAAAGACAAAAAAAATGAAATGATTTATTCTAACGTGTTCTAACATTCCCCAATAGGTACAGACATGGGTGATGCTGCAATGTCAGAATTTGGTATGGCTGCTCCATATCTGAGAAAGTCAGACAAAGAGCGGCTAGAAGCACAGACACGGCCGTTTGACATGAAGAAGGACATCTTTGTACCTGACGATAAAGAAGAATACATTAAAGCCAAACTGGTTACTCGAGAAGGAGATAAAATTACAGCAGAGACTGCGAATGGCAAGGTGTGTACGTATATAATGTATATATAATAATCATTTCTTTCTAGACTGATTATCGTAACCACAATCCATTCTCTCTCAGCCTTTTCAGACTTGTGTGTCTGTGTGCTTGTATTTCAGACAGTAACTGTGAAGGACAGCCTCTTGATGCAGCAGAACCCACCAAAGTTTGATAAAATTGAAGACATGGCGATGCTTACCTTCTTAAATGAGCCAGCTGTGCTGTACAACCTCAAAGAGCGCTACGCAGCTTGGATGATCTATGTGAGACTCCTTCCCTGAGACATAATATGTTTCCCAAATGACCTCTCAACACAATGACGTAAACTCAACCACGCCATCCCTTGTCAAGAAATATACCAGCAACAACTACAGAATAGCACAATGGTCACATTCTAATTAGATGGTCCATTTGCATTCTATATATGGTTCTGGAAGCCACATTTCCAGAAGGATGTAACAAACTTAACAGAATTTTAAACGTTGCCTTTAAAGTGGAACGCAATATACATAACAGTAGGTAGGACGGGTTGGGAAATCACTGGGGTGGCACTAGCAACAGCATGTTCATCCTTTACCCCCTTATATTTTGTGTGTTCTCTCAATAAATCTGTTAGATATAGTTCTGTATGACCTGTATGTTCTCTCTCTTTGCCTAGACATACTCAGGTCTCTTCTGCGTGACAGTGAATCCCTACAAGTGGCTGCCTGTGTACAATGCAGAGGTTGTGTCTGCTTACCGTGGAAAGAAGAGGAGTGAAGCTCCACCTCATATCTTCTCCATCTCTGATAATGCTTATCAGTACATGCTAACAGGTCTGGGATTATATCTATCTGTCCCATTTCTACAATCTGCATGTCCCTCCTATCTGCTTCCTATTCATAATATCCATCATAGTACAACAACTGCATGCAACACACAACACATAAACTGCAACTGAAATAACAGTCTAAAAAATCTGATTGTAGGCCTGTTACAATGTGGACATTACACAAATATACTGTTTCCCCCTCTCATGGAGTTACCGTGTAGCTGAAGTAATGCCAACATAATGGTTACTTATTACATATTGCCTTTGGTTATAAGAACCTGTTGATACTAAAATGCTAAAATGCAAGGTCAGCAGTTACAATATTTACATATTAAAACATAAGAAGGTGCAAACAGTGTTGAGAACGCTATAGCACGCTCATTAACAATGCTAAGCCTTTCCTCACATTCTCACAAAATGCGATCTTTTAAAGAATCTAAACAAGAGCCCGGTGCTTTGATCCGCTACCAAATCATTCTAATCCTGGTAACTGCCATTCACAAAAATCACCAGCAGTGAAACACTATCTATAGCCCTATAACTCCGGGAGAAAGTTAGTTCTTTGTTACTCTTTCATGCGTTATAAGTACTCACAAAGGGCCACTAAACAAAACATTTTAAGTGTCATTAAAGCGTTTAGTAACCTTAGGTAACACCCATTGTATCATTAAAGTGATGGTCTGTAACACACAGAGTAATTCTTATTACATAGCTAAAAAGTAGCCTACACAAAGAATGTACTTTTAATGATGCATGGATTTACATTTCCAGTGATGTACAAACTATGAAACTAAGCTCGCAGTTAAATAACACCTCCTGTTTTCTTCTTTTTTTCCAGATCGGGAAAATCAGTCTATCCTTATCACGTAAGTAACCTGTGGTTGTTTTGTTACTGTATATCTTCTTTCTCGCTGTATGTACCTGGAACTCTAAATTCTGACATCTGACTGTCTGCAGTGGAGAATCTGGTGCCGGAAAGACTGTGAACACCAAACGTGTCATCCAGTACTTTGCGGTCATTGCTGCCATCGGAGATCGCAAAAAGGACACGGGTCCAACAGGCAAGGTCAGACAGTAGTGACAAAATGAATTACTGTAATCTACTGTTAGAATCATCCCTCTCGGAATTAAATTTGCATTACTTACATTGGTGCTGTATTGTTCTCAACTCCTGCCAGAGGCCTCGGGAGCTGGGGGGCTAAAATGGAAATAGCTGAAATGTCACGTCATCTATTCATTTAGTAGACATATGGGCAGCTCATTAAGCCCTTTAAACTATTGTTCAACCGGAGGCTTGCTGGCAGGACGCTGCCCTCAAGGGGTCTTGTACACCACCATTGAATGAAAACCTTTAGATTCTGCTGCATCTGGAGTCTGGACCCCGAGCCTAAGCTTCTGAAAGGTGCTCACATAATGATTATCCGAAGTTTAATTTTATAACATAAGCATACGAGACCTTCATTGAAACCAGTCCCAGATTTGATAAAAACCAAGAGTACCCTGCAATCTTGGTCATGTGTCACAGACGTAAATTTGGGGATCACACACATATGGTTGTCTTTTCTCAGGGGACACTGGAGGATCAAATCATCCAGGCAAACCCTGCTCTTGAGGCCTTTGGAAATGCTAAGACACTTCGAAATGACAACTCCTCCAGATTTGTAAGTACTCTCTTGAACCACTGTGGACATTCTGACCATGCTCTCCCCTTAGCTTCTGAACAAATACACGTGTTCTTTAGATAATGACTTACTCTCTGTTTCTTTTCTTTCTGTTCATCATTTTCCCTCATACACCAGGGGAAGTTCATTCGTATCCACTTTGGTGCCTCTGGGAAGTTAGCATCTGCTGACATAGAGACCTGTGAGGAACATACTTTTGCTGCCCCTCCACTTCCACTGATTTCATCATCCCAAAACATCTAGTTTCTTAGAACCAGTCCATAACACCTTCATTTCATCTTACTTCTACCATCTTTTCCCATTCCCTTCTTTTCATTACATTATACCATTTCTCTTCTCCTTTTACAACGTTTAACCTTTGTTTAATATCTCCCCTTCTCAGACCTCCTGGAGAAATCTCGCTGTATCTTTCAGTTGAAATCAGAGCGGGATTATCACATCTTTTACCAGATCTTATCTAATAAAAAACCAGAACTTCTGGGTAAGTTTAATAAACATCTTTCACTGCTAATTAATGTTGTGCCTGGACCTCCGTGAGAAGTAATGGAGGACTCTAGAGGTATACAAAACAAACAAACAAGAAGACCTACTGTATACTAGCCCAATAGCAATATCTAAGACAAAGTAATCAAGTGTAATAGACAGAATTCATCTCTATAACAGTTCCTATAATCAATACTCTAGAGCAGTGATGTTGAACTTATGGCATGTGTGCCACAACTGGCATGCTAAGCCCTCTATTGTGGCACAAGGCCAGGTTGCCGACTGGCTGTTTAATTTTATATGTAAATACATTTAGATTAAACAGTATGGGTGCAAAGTGTTTGCATTTATATGTGTATGTATATTATATATATATTAAAAAGGATGGGTGCAAGGTGTTTGGTGGCTTGTGAGATGGAGACCATGTGATACTGCCACTGCAGTTTTCTTATGACAAAACAAGGGTTAAACATATTGCAGATTATTCTTCAAATTGATACATTTATCCCCCAACAGAATCATATTTATACCCGTATATTTTCTGTATATATATACGGTGTATATATATATGGCTTCCAATATAAACTGTATCTGCCAAGCTGTGTGGGTAGGCACCAACATGCAGTGTCAGCACTTTGACGTCTGCACCTTTGTTTCATGCAAATAATTGGTCACTCAGACCCAAAAACATTTACCATCATTACTCTACAGAATCAAAGTTCACCAGCTAGTCAGAAATAAAACATTAGAATTATGTAATCTCCATATAAATACAATGTGTGCAAAATATAAGCATCTTTGAAGGATCAGCTCTCACCCAATCCAAGTTATAGTCAATATAATGCAGTCTGCCACATGTGTAGAGGACAAACAGGAGATCTAGAGCCTAGTATAAACTAATCAATATGATATTACTATAAACTGGTATACTTTATTTTGTTCTTTATATATATATTTTTGGAGGATTATATTTTAGTCACCTATACAGGTTGCGTGGTGATTTTTCCCACTTCACTCAACAGATATGATGCTGGTCACAAACAATCCATACGATTATGCGTACATCTCTCAAGGGGAAACAACCGTAGCCTCCATTGATGATGCAGAAGAACTGTTGGCTACTGATGTGAGTACAAACATGCATATTAAAATATTGCAGAATACATAAGATTCTGTTTTCTTGCTCTTGCACTGATTTTAGGTTAATGACAAGCCCAATAGAGACATTGTCATCCAATGACACCCCGAAGAAAGGTCGTACTCTGTTGCTGTCCTTGGTGGCTTGCTTTTAATTTCATTGGGGTCAATCACAAAGAGTCTTACCCCTAAAAGTAAAACTGTTTGCATTGGTTTGCGTGTCTGTTAATTGTGTACACCAATGCATTGTTCCCAATCAATCTGTGGCATAATTCCCTATATACTGAGTTATTATATCATATGCGGTACATGAATCCACAATGTTCTTGGAAGGGACACAGGCTATTGGCAGAGTGATAAAAACGTATGCATTTTCACCAAGGACAATATTGGCCAGGCTCATATGTGATGTGAATACAGCACAGGAATGAACATTTAAATGCATTCTAGTCCTAACATTATTTTTTTAATAAATATTGTCCATTTAGCATGTTTTTTTCTCCATATACACTGACAGATTAAATTTTTCTGACAACATACTCTAGAACACCCCTTAAAATCAATGGGTGTTCCAATCGCTTTTGTGACAGCCAGTGGTACGTATACTAACGTGTATACAGGAGAATTAAGTCCCCTATAGCTTAAAACGAGTATTACAGCACACATGCTAAGCTCCTGATTTCACTATAAGCAGACAATGGGAAAAATTAGAGAAAATTCATCCCACTTTGTATGTTGGATTCTTAGTAGTGTGCAAGAGTTGGACATCATCAAGACAAATGATGGATATTGCATGCCTCTACGTGTTTCTTCGCTGTGCATTGCAACATGTAAATGTACTGCATTGTGTCTTTCTCTGTAGAATGCTTTTGATGTCTTGGGTTTTTCTCAAGATGAGAAGAATTCAATCTATAAGCTGACTGGAGCCATTATGCATTTTGGGAACATGAAGTTCAAGCAAAAACAGCGTGAGGAGCAGGCAGAGCCGGATGGCACCGAGGGTGAGCTGGGACAGCAGCTGTGTGAAATAGCCACTGATTGTATGGGGGCAAGACAGCGAGGGTCATACATTACGTACATTGGGCATTGTTTTCTGAATCCTAAGTATGGGCAATCACCATGATAATCAATGGAATGTTCTGCTGATTGCATCACACCCGAGTTACTCTGCATAATCATGGAACAATGTGAGCACTGTATGTTTAAGACAATATATTTCAGGGATGTACATTGTGTGTTGTTTCAGAGGCTGATAAAGCTGCATACTTAATGGGCCTAAATTCTGCCGACCTTCTCAAGGGTTTATGCCACCCGCGTGTCAAGGTGGGAAATGAGTATGTCACCAAGGGACAGAATGTCCAGCAGGTCAGTTTATGAACAGTGAACTTAAACTCACTACAGACATGTAACATGTGTACAATGCATTGTAAGATATTATCAAATTCCTAAAAATTACTAATCCAAACCAAAACGCAATCCAATAAATATTATAAAAAGGGTGTTGAATAAGTTAAATATTGCTACTTAGCTTACAAAATTACATGAAGACAAAACTGAATTTTACAAATAATTTTAACATTAGCCAAATTTCCCAACCTGGCTATAGATTAGTAGATACTAACAGATACTAAGGTACAGGGTGACAAACAGTACCTGCCTCTACCAATTTGTTCTTCCCTTTAGGTGTACAACTCCACCGGTGCTCTGGCCAAGTCAGTGTACGAGAAGATGTTCCTGTGGATGGTGGTCAGAATTAACAGCACACTGGAGACCAAGCAGCCCAGGCAATACTTCATAGGAGTGCTGGATATTGCAGGATTTGAGATCTTTGATGTATGTAAAAAGGGAAGATGAGAAAAAGTGGAAGCAAATTTAATGTTCACATTGGGTTTATGTAGGGGATGGGGGGGTTAAATGAAAAATAAAAAAAGGATGGGTGTAAGCAGGTAGGGGGATGAAAGATCTTGTATATGGACATTAAGTGAGAAAGTTAAGAATGTTAAGAAGTTTGTTTGCATGGGTAATAATGTAGGCACTCCATACGTTGTTGTTAATAAGATGTGGGTGGAGGAGCCATATCAGACTCTCTCCAGTTTACGTTTTCCAGATTACTTTGCCTCCCAAGCTTTACAAGGTTTTCCATTAATTTCATGCATAATTTTAATTTTTTTTTCATTATATAACTTCCCTCTCTTAATCTGACCTGTAGTTCCATTTGCTGTCATTTCCACATGTATTATTGTACCAGTTACACACTTCAATCATGGTTTTGCCCCTGCAGTTCAACAGCTTTGAACAGCTCTGCATTAACTTCACTAATGAGAAGCTGCAGCAGTTCTTCAACCACCACATGTTTGTGCTGGAGCAGGAAGAGTACAAGAAGGAAGGAATTGAGTGGGAATTTATAGACTTTGGCATGGATCTCCAGGCCTGCATAGACCTCATTGAAAAGGTGAGATATGCCCAGCAGATCAAATACATACTTTGTGTGACAATTTCAGGTCATACCATCATTTTCTCTAGAATATTCAATTTGCTTCTCTTTATTTTTTTTTTGTCATTTCAGGCTTTAACCCATGTTTCAAATAATTGCTTTTTCCCAACCTACTCCCATCCTTATCGTTCTCCTAGAGTCAGCTTTTTATAGTTAAGAATTACAGTCCTGATGAACTTTCTTCTTCTTGTCAAGCTCCTCAATGTCATTTTGAAAGTCCTCCAACTCTTTCTTTCCACAGCCCATGGGCATCATGTCCATCTTGGAAGAAGAGTGCATGTTCCCTAAGGCCACCGACATGACCTTTAAAGCTAAACTGTATGATAACCATCTGGGAAAATCCAATAATTTCCAGAAGCCCAGGAACATCAAGGGGAAGCCTGAAGCTCACTTTGCCCTGGTGCACTATGCCGGCACTGTGGACTATAACATCACTGGCTGGTTAGTGAAGAACAAAGACCCCTTGAATGAGACCGTGGTAGGACTCTACCAGAAGTCTTCACTCAAGCTGCTGGCACATCTTTTTGCTAACTATGCAGGTTCAGATGCAGGTAAGACCTATATCTGACTAATCAAAAGGAGATGGCTGTGCGTGATTTTTGTATTTCGATGGAACCCTGGCTTATATTATTCATCTTTACCTCATAATTTTGTATTTTCCCACTTTATTCAGACATGCCAGTGATCATCAAGGTGTAATATGCTGAATTAATCCTGTTTATATAAAGATGTAATGTAATGTTAATGCTGTCCTTTTGCTAATATTTATTGTTTAAACGTAGAAAACCTAACTCTGATACAATGATACTTACTAACATTGAGCTAATTATTTTCAAAGTGTCTTCAAACCTGCCTATAATTTCTTAGCTGAATAAGAATAAGTCATAACACAGATACAGGCATAACATAACTTAGGGTTACTGATATTTACAGTATTCTTTCACAACCTGTGGCATGCACTTCTTTTTTTTCTCATTCTGACTCTCCATTCCGGAACAGCCTCCATAGTCTCTTTACCCTTTGCCGTATGTCCTTCTGAGGCAGGGCACTGGGATATGATGTCATATTCCAGTGCTCAGCAGAGAGGACCGCGGCCACGGAAGTATATTGTAGAGGTCAGGGCTACAGTATGGCAGCATCCAAAAATTTTTCATCTCTTTTTATCCCTATACCTTGGTCTTGTTTAACCATAACTTATCCTTAATCATTTTCTCTCCACTCAGATCAAGCTGGAAAGGGTAAAGGCAGTAAGAAAAAAGGTTCCTCATTCCAGACAGTGTCAGCTCTGCATCGGGTCAGTCATGCCTAAATGTTTCATATTTAATTTCCACTTGTAAAACCTTCTTATTATATATCTTATACAGAGTTAAGAAACTATGCCTTTAACTAGAGTTGGGTCACCCCGGACAGCAGTGACTTTAGTGCAAATCCAAGTGAATTGACCTTATTGTTCTAACCATCTAATTTGACTAAACTACCCCCACACTCTATTCAGTTATTGATATCTCTATCTGAGCTCACACTTCTCCATCCCATCCAGGAGAACTTGAACAAACTGATGACAAACCTTCGATCCACTCATCCTCACTTTGTACGCTGTATCATCCCAAATGAGTCTAAATCTCCTGGTGAGTGTTCCACATGCTTATCAGTCTTTCTGTGGGTCCGTGACCAAATGCACACACAAATATATAAATGTTTTTGCCTCACAAATTGTATTAATAATAGCAATAATGTTCACTTACCCCAATCTTGCTACAGGTGTGATGGACAATCGTATGGTGATGCATCAGCTACGTTGTAATGGTGTCTTAGAAGGTATCAGAATCTGCAGGAAGGGATTCCCCAACCGCATCCTTTATGGAGACTTTAAACAACGGTTGGTTTTTGACATTTATGCTAAATTGGCCGCTCACATAGCAAACAGCCTACTAATAGAAACATAAAACACAAAAAATGAATGTTACAATGACCAATATGTGAAAATAGCTGCCCTGAATTTTGGTGCTCAGGTACAAAATACTGAACCCTGCAGCCATCCCAGAGGGACAGTTTATAGACAGCAGGAAAGGAGCAGAGAAGCTCTTGACATCACTGGAGATAGACCATACCCAATACAAGTTTGGACACACAAAGGTATAGGAACCACCACAGGAAACAATAGGGGTACCCTACTCGTAGTCCGTTACTGACACAAACTATTGAAACCCTATAGGTATTTTTTAAAGCTGGTTTGCTCGGCCAGTTGGAGGAGATGCGAGATGAACGACTGTCCAGGATCATAACACGAATTCAGGCACAGTCTAGAGGTGTCCTCTCCAGAATAGAATTCAAGAAAATTGTGGAACGCAGGTAATGGTTTCCTCTGAAAATATCACTGTCTGGATTCAGAAGAGTATAGTTTATGTTTGCCTACGCATATTGACCTTCTGACGCACATACATTAATTGAGACTTTAATTGAGAATTAAGTGTAGATACACTCCATGTATTAAACATGTTGATGCATTCCTATATCATTGCTTAATTTATTTATATAAACATTATACATTTATATCAAACTAAACACAGTAATATAGGACAATTGATGCAAACTCCTAATACAAGCCTTTGTAAAATTATGTTTCAAACTGACCAGAGATGCCCTCCTGGTGATCCAGTGGAACATTCGAGCTTTCATGGGTGTCAAAAATTGGCCCTGGATGAAGCTTTACTTCAAGATCAAGCCCTTATTAAAGAGCGCAGAGACTGAAAAGGAAATGCAAACAATGAAAGAGGAGTTCCAAAAGTTAAAGGAAGCTCTGGAGAAGTCAGAGGCCCGACGTAAAGAGCTTGAGGAGAAAATGGTTTCTCTACTGCAGGAAAAGAATGACTTGATGCTGCAAGTACAGGCAGTGAGTGGTCAGCTTGGCTGAATAGATCCTGTAAGATCCCACACAAACCCCTCAATACACAAGTACAAAACACAACTAACTTTATATAAAGTGTTGTGCCTTCTGAAATTCAGAGGATTGATACTTCATAAAACAATATCTCCACAACCAAGTATTCTAATTAATCAAAACTTACTTATTTACGTAACCATTTTTGTTTAATAATAGAATAAACTATAATGCTGACATGGCGCATTTAAAATAAATGCTAAAACATACAAAATATACACAAGAAGCTCACCACACCACTCCAAAAATACAGTTTAAAAAGCAGAATCAAACAGTAATATTTATTCATAAAGCTAAGGGTTTAACCTCTCCCCCAAAAAACTGTCCCTGGTGCATTTCAAAAAACTTCCCGTTTTTTTTACTCTTTCTTATCTTCCCTTTTTTCTTCTTGACATATATAATATCATATTAGTGATGGTGTTCCAATTGCTATCTTTTGTCAGTATACCCGCTTTCCCATTCTATGTCTGTTTATTGGCCAATATAACCATGGCTACTTCTGCATATTTTACAAAAACTTTTATTGAACAAACTACATGTGCTCCTTCAAGGAACAAGACAATCTGAATGATGCAGAGGAGCGATGTGAGCAGTTGATCAAGAACAAAATCCAACTGGAGGCCAAGCTAAAGGAACAGACCGAAAGGCTTGAGGATGAAGAAGAGATGAATGCAGAGCTCACGGCCAAGAAGAGGAAGCTGGAGGACGAGTGCTCCGAGCTTAAGAAAGATATAGATGACCTGGAGCTAACTCTGGCTAAAGTCGAGAAAGAGAAGCATGCCACAGAGAATAAGGTAGATCACGACATTTATGATTTTGGTTAAAATCATAGTTTTCTATCCCTTCTTTTTTTGTTATGGGGTTTATTCACATTTACAGGTCAAAAACCTAACAGAAGAGATGTCTGGCCTGGATGAAATTATTGTAAAGCTAACCAAAGAGAAGAAGGCTCTCCAAGAGGCACACCAGCAGACACTGGATGACCTCCAGGCAGAAGAGGACAAGGTCAATGTGTTGACTAAAGCCAAAGCCAAGCTGGAGCAGCAAGTAGATGATGTAAGTAACATTTGTTTTTGATAAGTCAAGCAGTTTGTTATAGAAAGCACTTTTTCTATTGAAGTAACAATTAATTGACTTGTGCAGCTAGAAGGATCACTGGAGCAGGAAAAAAAAGTAAGGATGGATCTAGAACGAGTGAAAAGAAAGTTGGAAGGAGACTTAAAACTGACTCAAGAAAGTCTTATGGACCTGGAAAATGACAAGCAACAACTGGATGAGAAGCTAAAAAAGTGGGTGACAACAAAAGGGAGAACAACTTACATAAAGCAAAGTCAGAGGAAATTTAGTTACCACTGCTTTGTAAACTACCACATATAAACTAAAGTTGCAGAGCAGACAGCTAAGTAGATACAGATCCAGAAGGTTTTGCATTGTTACTTCTTACATTTATACAATTTAGACAGCAATTATGACAAGGGAGTCACCACATAATTAAAGTTGCATCTATAAACTATTTTTTGCACTATTTTCTTTTTTTTTTTCATTCTTTTTCACTTTTATCTAGGAAAGACTTTGAGATGAATCAGCTAAATGCGAGAATAGAGGATGAGCAGAATGTGGGTGCTCAGCTCCAGAAGAAGATGAAGGAGTTACAGGTAGCTCTGAATTTGCTTTAACAAAGTTTAGAGCTTTTCATAAAAAGTAAATATACAGCATGTCAGTGCAGAATGTTGGTAATTTAATAGTGTATGGAAGTTATATTTATATCTAGGAATACCTAGCTATATGTAACAGGTATTCCTACTCATATTTCTCCCTGCTTATGTCCATTAAACATTCCTTATGTTCTGTTCAACAAAGGCTCGTATTGAGGAACTAGAGGAAGAGCTGGAAGCTGAAAGAACCGCTCGAGCCAAAGTTGAGAAGCTTCGCTCAGACCTGTCACGAGAATTGGAGGAGATCAGTGAGCGTCTAGAGGAGGCTGGAGGAGCCACCTCTGTGCAGATGGAGCTCAACAAAAAGAGAGAGGCTGAGTTCCTAAAACTCAGGAGGGATTTGGAGGAATCCACTTTGCATTCAGAAGCCACAGCTGCCACACTTCGGAAGAAGCATGCAGATTCTGTGGCAGAGCTAAGTGAACAGATAGACAATCTGCAGAGAGTCAAGCAGAAGCTGGAGAAAGAGAAGAGTGAACTCAAACTAGAGCTAGATGATGTGGCATCAAGCATGGAGCAGGTGGTGAAAGCTAAGGTAAATATGTGTCTGATGATTTGCAATGACTAGAATTCATCTAAATTGCGGCCTAGTGTACAGGCACACCAAAACATGAGCATGCTCTTCATCCATAGTCATAAAAAAACATATAAATGTCCACTAACTCTGCTATATTTTTATCAGAGCTTCTCTTGCTCCCCTTTCATAGTGACATTTCCTTGGTTCCTATAGGCTAATCTTGAGAAGTTATGCCGCACGTTAGAGGACCAGGTCAATGAGCATCGTTCAAAGTCAGAGGAGACACAGAGAGGTGTAAATGAGCTGTCCACACAGCGTGCCAAGCTTCAGACTGAGAATGGTACTGTGGGTTCATGGAGCCCCAAACTTGCTGTATTGTGTGGCAGGACCTCAGATGAAAAATGAAACTGTGACTCTTATTATAAAGGATTTGGGGAATATGTAATCTCTTTCTCTCTGTATGTATATAAGGGTTGATAAGTAAGACAACCACTCAACAGAAGTAGTAGAAGCTAGCACAGTGAGAGAATTTAAGCAGATTGAAGATAGCAGTATGCCTAACCTGTCAGACAAAATCTGCAGACTAGATGGGCCAAGTGGTTTTTAAATGCCTGTAGTGTCATTATGTTTTCAGAGATCATGAGCTACAGTAAAAAGGTGAGTTTTCACGAAAGAACATCTTATCTAAGTTGTGAATAAATTCGGCCACAGGGGAGCTATCGCGCCGTCTGGACGAGAAGGAGTCACTAGTATCACAGCTAACCCGTGGCAAACAGACATACACCCAGCAGTTGGAAGATTTGAAGAGGCAGCTTGAGGAGGAATCCAAGGTGTGTTTATGGCAAGATTAATTTAAAAAATACATGGAATGCCTGACGCCTGATGTTTTTAGTTTAACTACCTTCTTTGCTGTTCTCCTTATTAAATAAGGCTAAAAATGCATTGGCCCATGCTCTGCAATCTGCCCGCCATGACTGTGACCTGTTACGGGAGCAGTATGAAGAAGAGCAAGAAGCCAAAGCAGAGTTGCAGCGTGTGTTGTCTAAAGCCAACTCTGAGGTAGCTCAATGGAGAACAAAGTATGAGACCGATGCCATCCAAAGAACTGAGGAGTTAGAAGAAGCCAAGTATGTGTCTCATGGCTGAGAACCAAAACTACCTCAAAATCATATGTTAACTGTTACAGCAAAAACATCCTTCTTTCATCTTAATGTGTTCATGTCAGCATTACTAATTAGTCATTAACTTGACAGGAAGAAGCTGGCACAGAGGCTGCAGGATGCGGAGGAGGCTGTAGAAGCGGTGAATGCCAAATGCTCATCCCTTGAGAAGACTAAACATCGTCTCCAAAATGAGATTGAGGACCTCATGGTGGACCTGGAAAGGTCAAACGCAGCAGCAGCTTTAATGGACAAAAAGCAAAGGAACTTTGACAAGGTGAGAAAAATAATGTTAAATGATGCCCTCAAATGCCAAATGTAGAAAATTTCTTTAAGAGGCATTATATATATATTTTTATAGATTCTTGCTGAGTGGAAACAGAAATTTGAGGAGTCTCAGACAGAACTGGAGTCGTCTCAGAAAGAGTCTCGTTCTCTGAGCACTGAGCTCTTCAAGCTGAAGAATGCATATGAAGAGTCTCTGGAACATCTTGAGACATTCAAAAGGGAAAACAAAAATTTGCAGGGTGAGGCAACTGTTATTTAGGACCAGTATCCAAAAGTGAAACACTGAAATACAGCATGTAGCTCTTGTACGTCAATGCAACTTCAACACTATCAGTATATGGACTCAAGAACATATATTGCCTGAGTTTCTGCAAAGTAAGGCTTGTGTGCGGGTAAACTCTTGATTATAGAAACAAAGACACTTATCAGCCAGTGATACAATACCTTGGTACCTAAAGGTGGATTCTCTGTTAGCTGTTTTTAGTATGGTTTTATCTTTTTCATCCTAGAGGAGATATCAGACTTAACAGAACAACTAGGGGAAAGTGGGAAGAACATCCATGAACTAGAAAAGATCCGGAAGCAGTTGGAACAGGAGAAGATAGAATTGCAATCAGCTCTGGAGGAAGCTGAGGTAAGAATCTGCAGTCATCTTAAGAGACCCATAATTGAGACACATTTAACACAAAACTACCAGAAATCACACTTATGCTCATTAAAGACTGACCCGCTTGCAACTCAGACATGTATCAATCTAATTGTTCCATCCACATCCCACAGGCTTCTCTGGAGCATGAGGAGGGTAAGATCTTGCATGCCCAGCTGGAGCTGCACCAGTTGAAGGCCGACTTTGAGCGCAAATTGTCTGAGAAAGATGAAGAGATGGAACAAGCCAAGAGAAACCACCAGCGTGTGGCTGAGTCATTGCAAACATCACTTGAGGCTGAAACCAGGAGCCGCAATGAGGCCATGAGAATTAAGAAGAAAATGGAGGGCGATCTAAATGAAATGGAGATCCAGCTCAGCCAGGCAAACCGAGTAGCAGTGGAAGCACAAAAACAACTGAAGAGTATACAAGGTTACTTGAAGGTATACTGGTTGTTTTGGACCCTTACATACAGTAGTTTCTACTCTATCATACAGTGTCACATTATTGATTGGGTCATTTTAAGAATGTGTGTTGTTATCAAAGACATTTATGTGTAGTGGAAATTATTCCCCAGAGTTGATGTAGATAAGATGCCTAGTGCTAATCCATCTCAAGGCAAATTCAACAACACTGAGACTAAGGCTGTCTTTTATATGGCCACCCACCTTTCTGAATTTATAATGTACCAGGACACCCAGATCCAGCTTGATGATGCAGTGAGAGCCAGTGAGGATCTGAAAGAGAACATAGCAATCGTTGAGAGGAGGAACACATTACTTCAGGCTGAGCTGGAGGAGCTGCGGTCCCTGGTGGAACAGACAGAGAGAGGGCGCAAACTTGCAGAGCAAGAGCTAGTAGAAACCAGTGAGAGAGTGCAACTCCTTCATTCCCAGGTCTGGTGACAACTGTATGTACTGTCTGTACTAACAATCACTGTCAGTTACATTATTAGTCCATACCACAGATTACTTTCACTAAGGATGTATTACATATCCTAGACCATCAGTTCCCAAAATATCATTTTCATTTGTACTCCATATATAGTCCACACAATCCATTCTAAATGCTGTATGGATCCCACAATTGTCCTTAATCTTTCATACAATTATTTAAACTGTGCCCCCACAATTCATAGGCTATTATTATTATTATTTATTGTTTTATATAGCGCCATCAAATTCCGTAGCGCTGTACAATGGGTAGACAGGACATAACAAGTAGTATGTAACATAACAATATGACTTACAGAACAACAGGTGAGGAGGGCCCTGCTCAAACGAGCTTACAATCATATGTTTCTCATTCCAGTCGTCTCATATCTATAATTATTTCTTATGCTACCCACAGAACACCAGCCTAATAAACCAGAAGAAGAAGATGGAGTCTGACCTTTCCCAACTGCAGACAGAGGTGGAGGAGGCAGTGCAGGAATGTCGCAATGCCGAGGAGAAGGCCAAAAAGGCCATCACTGATGTATGTACCTAGAATGCCCATGCAAAGTGCATCCAATAGTCTTGTTATGTCCCTACTTAAACACTTCTCCTGCCACAGGCTGCCATGATGGCTGAGGAGTTAAAGAAAGAACAAGACACAAGTGCTCACCTGGAGAGGATGAAGAAGAACATGGAGCAAACAATAAAGGACCTTCAGCAACGTCTGGACGAGGCAGAACAGATCGCCATGAAGGGAGGGAAGAAACAGCTGCAGAAACTGGAGGCTCGTGTCCGAGAACTAGATAACGAGCTGGAAGCTGAGCAGAAGCGCAATGTAGAGTCTGTGAAGGGAATGAGAAAATATGAAAGACGCATTAAGGAGCTTACTTATCAGGTATGTGTTAGTGTTCAATGGCCATTTAGAGAAAAAGGGGCATTACAAAAAAATTTAAGAAAAATATAGCCGAAGGTCACAAAATGTATTTGTAAATAGGCAAGTACTATGTTTTAGCTAAATTAGGTTACGCCGCATAAGCCGCTGCAGGTTATCACTGTTTTGGGCACCCGGCATATACTGACCACCCTGACATAAATTCAATTTGCAAATCCTTCACTTACTCAAATGACCTTTACCTTACCAACATTTGTTTCTTTCTCTTCAGACTGACGAAGACAGGAAGAATCTGGCACGTCTTCAGGATCTTGTTGATAAACTGCAACTCAAAGTGAAAGCATATAAGAGACAAGCAGAAGAGTCTGTGAGTGCCCGTTCCTGTTTTATTCCATAATATTCACCACTAAATCTGTAATCTGTTTTACCTTCATAAAACTGCTTTCATCTCACTTCCCCATTCTCGGACATATATTCTTTCTCCAGGAGGAACAAGCCAATGCAAACCTGTCCAAGTTCCGTAAGGTTCAGCATGAGCTGGACGAGGCTGAGGAACGGGCGGATATTGCAGAATCCCAGGTCAACAAGCTGAGAGCAAAGAGCCGGGATTTTACAGTCAAGGTGAGGAACCGTAAGAGAGTACAGGAGAAAAGTCTATTTCTTGTTAGAACAAGAGGACATAATCTTAAACTACAGAAGAGACCAAAGGCTAGTTAAAATTTAAGGCAGACTCGATGGGCCCAATGGTCACATTCTGTTTCTGTGTTTCTAGTTGGTGTGCGTCTTTTGCAAGAATAGATGAGAAAAATGAATCTCACTTGTATTAATAACACACTCGTAACTGATCTTTGCTTTGACGTTCGATAATCCCACTTTCTAACACCTGCATTTTCTTCCCAGAAAAATCTGAATGAGGAATAATCCAAGATCCAGCTGCTCTCGAGGTCCTTCTTCTCTAAAGTTTGCAGTGTCCAAGACCCTGCTTTCTGTGAAGCGTTTGCTATGTATAATAAAGTATTGAAACTATATTCCAACTCCTCTTTTTGTCTTTTGTAAAGCACTCACTATGTTCAAGTTATTCCCACTACGACAAAAAACATCAGCAACGTATTATATTGTCTGTACCATCACATTGTTGGATTGGGGATCGAGATTGTGGGGTAGAATTAAGGAGGCAAACATATTTTACTGTGCAATGTTTGCAATTACACTTTTAAATGTACTGCCAGAGCAGATAATGCATTTTGAAGAAATAGGGGAGACAAGTGGAATTTACATTGGAACCAGCGGCTTCAAGAGAAAAGAGGTATAGGGTGTATAAAGAAATATGAAGGTCTATTGCCACATGCCTGTTTCTTGATTTATATAGCACAATCATATTCTGTACCATGGGCAGACAGGACATAAGTAGTTCATCACATAACAATTTGGACTTTTAGAAACAAAAGGTTAAAAGGGCCGTGTTTACAATCTACAATAGCACCTGGTTTGAGTTATCTGCGTAACTCTTTATGGAGTGTGATTAATCTGTTCCAGTCAGGACCCAAGTACATAAAAAATTTAAAGGATGGCAAAGGAGAATGTACAGTGAAATCATGCGTGGCTAATTCTTTTGTGCAATGTTAATATAAAAAAAAATACCGGTCATCATGGTTCCAGTGATTAAACCCAGTCAATGGGAATAGAATTTCTCAACATAGGGTACATGAAATCCACAAGTGGGTACCTATGCACATTTAATTTTAGATGTGTTTGATGTATGGCAAGAAAAGATGCAGCTAGTGGTAGGTGGAGGGTAAAATGTTGATATTGGTTTTTCTTGGTTGGAAGAATCTAATACTTGATACATGGTTGGAAAAGGGTTAAAAGAGATCCTTGAGTAGATCCCAAGTGGCATGGTCCAGCACTGAACCCAGTCGCACGCTATGTATGCAGATGGCATGTAAGCATGTATAACATGTCATGGAAAGAGGTGGTAACGCGTCTTCAACAGTATTTCATTAAAAACTGTACCACAGAAAGAAGACAGTATTTAATATTATAATAAAATGCGTTATTTTGTCTAGATATTTTAACTCCACTCTCACTGGCAGCACTCCCTACTAATCTATACTCATTCACAAAACATTTATGCTCACACTACATTACTGGGCAGACTCCTTCACGCTGCACATTACTGAAAACATATAACACATTGAGTGCTCTGCTATCTTAATACACTTTTAGATACACAGAGCGCTATGTATAAAAGTGCCTCCATCACGAAAGGTGTTAAACACATTAATCAATTGGTAAAAAAAATAAAAATTATTTAAGCACCAGCTGCTCTTAAATAGAAAAATAAAGATAAACAGATTTCTTAAGCAAAATCTTATAATAAGGAGTGACATCTCATGTTTGCCCACTTTTCTTAAATATGTAATGTGCAATATTTCTCAAATTCCAAGTGAATGGCATTCCATTCAATTAAAACAAATATAAAAATATAATTTACCTTTATGCTAAGGACGGATACAGGTCCATCCTGGGGAAAAATAGTGGTCAGGGGCATATGTCTTAGAAAGGGGTAGTTCTTGGCATCTTATAATATAATATAAGTTTATGGCATTTTGTCACACCCCATAGTAATTTGACCAGATGGCTACTTTAAGATGGGACCTTACAAAATGCTTAATCCAGTGTAGCCCAGAACACCTTTTCTAATAAACTCCAGTTAAGGGGTCACTTACTTTATTTTCCCAGAAATCACGAAAACGTATAAGGATTATAAAAACATTGAAACTGAATTAAAACGTAGAATACGTACACAGAAGGTAAAATCATACCAAGCTTTACAAATAACATAGTGTTTTCAAAAATGAGTTCCTCTGCCATTCATTCTCTTGACTATGGAGAATTTATGCAGATTATGTTTAACTATAACCCCCATGACTCTTAGTCATCCTTAGAGACGTGAAAGAATACAGAGAATCACAGTTGTACAGCTTGCAAGTTTGTACACTGCAGGCACTCTCATGATCCCACTGTTTTCTACGTACACTATTTTAGGCATCACTGCTCATCATTCTCATTGTACAGCGCTACAGAATATGATGGCGCTATATAAAAAAATAAGTAATAATAATTCACAGAAACCCAGACTCTGAAATCATATCCTACACAACCCTGGTTACATAGGGTCGACACGACTTACCTTGGGAACAAGAATAGTAGGTTGTAGACAGATCGAGGCTGAAATACATGATGTGAAAGGCAGATCCACTACCTGGGATGAAAAATAAGAGGACGCTGCAAGGGAATAAAGAAAAAATAAGAGATGATCAGTGGATTTCGAGCAGCGGATTTGGGGCGCAGAATGACAAACTGGAAACATATGTATATTACAAGGGAAGCGGCATGCTTACACTGTGTCATCATACTTACTGGTCCAGGGAAAGGGGTGGACTGTATGTTCAGCCGACACGCCTGTGATCATGTTACTGGTATAAATGGGGATTAAGTGACGAGACCCCCGTGGAGGTCACTTATGGGAGGAGGGCTGTAATACCTCAAACCGCATGATCCTTCAGTGACCAGAAAAAAAAAGGGATTGCTATTCAATTCCTTTTGACAGATTTATGTTTGGCATTACATTATACATTACATTTTAAATGATGTGTATACTATTTACTTTCCAGGTAAAACATATATTTATATAGTCATTTTTGTTTGTCTACATTTTGTGCAGAAAGCATAATAAAAATGTCAGTACCTGTGAAAGTAAGGGGCTAACGTTCATAGTATATGAACTAGTGAACCTTAAAAAATGAACCTGAGGCCTAATGTAGTATTAACCTGAGCCCGATGCAGATTGACGGTTTAAATAAAATACCTTATTGCCTTACATATATTAAGGTGTCAAAGCCAGAGAAAACAACAGAGTTCAGCCAAACCTAAATATATTTTAGTTTTATAGACCACAATGTAAAAACGTGCGTTAAAGAGTCGGCCTTCTAATCCAGCATAAAGGTTGAATTTGTATTCAAGTGGTTTTTTTTCCAATTTAACATTTAAGAGAAAATTTCTCCCAACTGCAGGGATAATTAGTTATTCACACTGCTTGGCCAGCAATTTGAGTTTGTGTATATTGTGTTGCAAGTCCTAATATTTAAAATACAGTTTCCCCTCTCTCCTAAGTACCTCACGTCTCGGTAATCTGTCTTCATTACTTATTGACCACCCAATAATGTCCTATTCCTTTTGTTCTTTCATTGAATATATGTCTTTGCAAAAGAACAAATGGAAACATATAAACAACATATATGTGGGACATGTGTCCGCTCTGTGTCCCTTTCCCCTTGAAACGGGGATTTACCATCAGATTCTTTCCTTCTCTATTCCTTACCAAAGCGTGTCCTTGTTCCGTCTGAGAAGGTCTGGATCCCCATGGGGACAACATGTTCCTTTACGTCTGCTTTAAACCCTACACCCTATGACAGACATGGTGCAGACGGCTGTGAGATAGTGAGGGGGGGAGAGCAGGCCTGCTGGCATGCCAGTGATCTTAAATATGTAATGGCATGGAGTGTTAATCCTTTCCAGGCACTGTGCGCCTGCTGTTGGGTTAGCGTGCGTTACTGGATGCTGCTTGTGTCTCATTACGTGTGTTTGATGTATATGATTACTATCCACGGGCTGTGTGTATTATTAAAAAAGGTGATCAAAAATTTATAGAGAGCTGGAAAAAATCACAAGGCAGCGCAAACAAATAACCTGCTTCCTAAACACACATGGGGACATATGTTTGTGGAACTCCATTACAAATAACAGCGTCATTTGAATATTCTTTTTAAATGTGTTTTATATATGTAGAAGTTTGACCTTTTTTAAATTTGTGTTTCGTTCTTTTATCTTTTATAAATACATTTTTGCTGTTTGTTTAAGCGGTATTCTTACTTGTTAGAGCTGTAGAATACAGTGATCCATTCAAACTCACCCGCTCAACGTTCAGCTCCAACGAACTAGGGGCAGAGAGAGATTTTTAGCCCCAAATGGATTCTTTCTTTCCTAATGAGGAACATTTGATGGGTTTGTTCTATGCATGCTGCGTTTAACCCGTTTTTGCCTCGAGGAGTCCACCTTTAACCTGAAGCCGATTTATCTTGGCAGGCATTGGTTTATGGTTTGGTCTCATGTTTATACACACCTTTCATCTATACTGGTATGTATTTAATAGTGTCTCCACGCACAACATATTAACACCGCCATTATACTGGTGTTTATGAGATCAGGCCAATCCTGGATCAAATGCCTTCCTGTTTGTATCGAGAAATAAAACCCCCAGCTTAGAGGTGCAAATTCTTCTTGTTTCCAGTTAGCATCACACAGAGGTGACTGTGACCTTGTATGACTTGACCAGGAGAAGGCTAGCATGGAGGCAGGGGATCGTTGCCACCTGGGCTGCTCAGTTAAATGACTGTGTGTCATTATATTAATATTCATAATATTAAGTTTCTTTTTTTTCTTTTGTTTTACTTACAGACATCGGGGTCTCACCCTTTGAGCACGGTGTCTGCCAAATGTCTTTTGGGCTGCCTTATTACTGTGTGACTTGCCCCAGGCTATCAATACTAGGAATTATATATATTTTTTTTCTAATTTCTAATGCTGGATTTAGTTCTAAAAATGTTACATTCTACAGAGTATGTGGAACGGCACCTTTTAATTAGTCATGTAATCAAACATAATTTGTTTGTTTTTTTCCATACAGTTTTAGAACATTGGTATTATTTTATGTGGCTTGGAAATAAGGCTTTTTTTATTTAGTTATAAAACAAATCGCACTAATCCACGTGGCTTGGAAATACGGCTCTAGACATAACATTAGAGCTTTCACTAGAGTATTTGCTGTCTATGTACCACTATATATAGAGAATATAGACACGAACAATGAATGCTGTAGTGCTCAAATAACATCGTCTATTATAAAGATAGTACTTATTCTTTTAAGGTAGGATAGGAAGCATCAGTGTCAATTTTCATACTCACCAGTTCAACCTGACCTTGCCATGACCTTGCCCTTCACGGAGTCGTTTTTAATGTGAGATTCATATTTACATTTTCCACCTTAATTAGGAATCAAAATGTAATCCATTTTGTGCATCCATCTGCATTTTTGTAAAATTCATAATGATGACTTTTGAAAAAACTGTGATATAAAACAGAATGCCCCAAATTTATGTCATTAAATTTAAACTTTAAATTAAACATTTCCCAAATGCATTAAAATGATCAATATGTAACACTTTGTCTGCAAACACTATAAAACTGTAACGCCCTGCACCAGAGGTTGACCATGGTCACATTTGACATGTAATCCACTAACAGTAGGTAGCATCACGTATGATGATGGGAGTTATGTTTGAACTTGAGCAAACGTGCAATTTTGCTTATCCCTGCTAAGCAATATTGCTAAAGTACAAATGTTTTATATGACAACATTTAATACCTATAGCTGCTTTGTTTAACAACTAGTTCGCTGAGACTTTAGCCATCAGTGAACTCTTTGAGTAGAAATCAAAAATTGTCAGTGTGTCCTTTTTGAGTCTGTAAAGTCCTTGGAGGCCGATACACATGGAAGGAGTTAATAACTCTCATCAGCTGTATCTTAAAAATAACTTTCTGAAACAAAAGGGTATGAGGAGAGAATGGAGTGCGTACTGCTTGCTTGTGGACAGCTCAAGGCCACCCCATTCCCTGAAATAGCTCCTCACTCTCACTCTGCCTATTGTCCTGGGCTCAGGAATGCGCACAAGTGGATCCTAAATCCAGCTCTTGTAAAGGGCAAGGGGGTCAAGGAATGGAGGGGGGGAGATATGGTGTGAATTTTTAAGAGGTCCCAGCCTGGCCTTACATGGAAAACCTGCTTTTTTCTGTCTCTGTCCTCTCCACGCAATCTGTCCTATGTCATTCAGGGGTAGTGTTACACACGCACAACAATACGCACAACCCCCTCCCTAAAAGCATGAACAATATGATATAGGTGAATGGTGTGGGGTGGATAATAGAGTTGGGAGGAGGGGGGGGCACGGGGTTGAGCTGACAATAGAATTAGAGAGCGAATGTGTTCCAAATAAGGTAGAGAGAAGAATATATAAAAGAACAAAAGGGGGCACAGCTACTATTGTCACCAAGGCAGAGGGAACAGCCAGCCCTGGGGTAAGTTGACTTAGAAATCTATGCAGGACATTTAAGACATCTTCTATGCCTTTGCCTTCGCCTGGATTGGGGAGTCTCTTTCTAATAACTTTGATTCTTTGATTTCATATATCACCTTTTTTATTTTAATTTACAAGGGAATTAATAACATTAGATGTTATTAATAACATTAGATGTGTACCTCAGTTAGAGGTTTACCAAGGTCTAGCGGCAAATAGGTCAGAGGCAGGCAGTGCAAAGTTAGGTTCAGATGGGCCAAGGTCACCTCATGTGCTGGAGACAGGCTCCTCAAAGTTGAAGATGAGGAACGGAAGGAGAAGTGTCAAAGTACACATGCTTGACTGCCAAATAACTGCATTTCCTCTAAATCCATCCTTAGACATTGTAGCATGGTGGACTGCTCTCACAATGTACTATGCATACTGTTAGTATGACAGCTCCCATTCACTGGGTGAACCCAGCTGAGAATTAAATGGATGTCCAAGTAACACATCGGCTTAAAACAAAGGGCTGTAAGTTTTTAAAGAACTCAAGCTAAAAGATTTAGGGCCCATTTGTCACGTAAATTAATAACATAATGTCAATTAATTTGATTGCATGCAAAGTAAGGAATGTGATCTGTAGTTGCATTACGTAAATGGTTGTTTGTTGTAACAAAAATGCAGTATAATGATGTCACATTCCAATTAATCTTTTGAATAGTTTGATGTCATTTTTCTTTATCCTGTTTTGGGGGCCATAAGCAGGTGCTTAATCTATATATGTGCTGGATATGCTACAGGAGCTGATATGACCACACTTAACTCATCTATACCACACTTCTTTCTGTGCCTCTGCTGTGGTGTATCTCGAAACGAACACTTGATATAACCCCTACCAGCATGATAAAGCACAAGTTAGTTTAAATAGCTGAATTGCTACAGTGCCCCCCAGGATTTTGTCTTGCGTAGACTTTTTATTTGGGCTTTGTTTTCATAGGCAGGGAGATGTCTACTTAATTGCACAGATGCATGTATTGGGGTATCTATGGAGTGGAGTGGGGTTATTGTACGGAGTATCTGTATCTCTCTAAAAGTGGCCAAAAGCCACGACTGTGTGTAGTGTACAGACATACATGGGGAGGCTGTATTATAAGCAATAACGGTATGGAGAGATGGATAAGTGGCAAACTTTTGGACTGTTAATATAATTTGGGTGTTTTCTTATGGCTGTTCTTTAGAATTACCTACCAGAATATGAAAATGGAGCCATCTGTTAAATACAAAATAATAGCAATCATGCTGATTATAGTTATACATAAAAACAATTGTACATATTCTTAAATATGTCACTTCTTATACTCAATTATGTAACACATCTATAAATATCTCTTATCTCTTGACTACCTCTTTATCTCCATTAGTCTGTCTTTTGGCTCTTATCTGACAGTCTCTGTCTCTCTCACTGACACCCATGGACATTATCTGTTCTGTCCTCTTTTATCATCTGCCACTTAACTGTCATATTCTTCCAACTACACAACGCATTGAGTTGCTCCTCAAGCATAACCAAGTTATTTAAATCTTTCCACTTCTTTCTTTACAGAACTCCCACTTTCTGTAGTCCCACTGTTGAAGATATATAAGGTAAGACAGCCTGGCCATTAATGTCTCTGTAGAATAGATGCTCTGCAATGATCTTCTGTTAACATCACAATTTCCATTTTAAGAACCACCATGGGTGATGCAGCAATGGCAGACTTTGGGGCAGCTGCTCCCTACCTCCGCAAGTCAGATAAGGAGCGTTTGGAGGCTCAGACCAGGATCTTTGACATCAAGACTGAATGTTTCATTCCTGACCCCCAAGAAGAATTTGTGAAAGCCAAAATCACAGGCCGTGATGGGGGCAAAGTGACAGCAGAGACTGAGGCTGGCAAGGTATGGGAAGAGTGCCACCGTCATTGGGTACAATGTGGTGGGTGTAAGATTTGTGGGGGTTTGAGGGTTGTAAGTATACAAATTCTCTCACATACATTGTGAGATTGATTTGTAATCTGCATTGCTCAATTACAACTAGTCGTCATATGGTATAGATAAAGGGCTTGGGTACACACTGATATTCTCAGAAAAGACAACGTGTTGCGGGTTAACATTCCACTGACTTAAAATTTAAGACTTTTGGTTTTCATCTGGTTTCATCTTTAATTTCTTCTGATTTCTTCTTCTAGACAGTCACTGTTAAAGAAGCAGACATTTACCAGCAGAACCCTCCTAAGTTTGATAAAATTGAAGACATGGCCATGTTGACCTTCTTGCACGAGCCAGCTGTCCTCTATAACCTCAAAGAGCGTTATGCAGCTTGGATGATCTATGTGAGAGTCTAGATACTTTTTCTGAAAACTTATAGAATCCTACCCTAAAATCCTTGCCTTACAACCATATATATATATATATATAATATGAACCAAAAGATACCTGCTTCTTTATTTCTAGACATACTCAGGTCTCTTCTGCGTGACAGTGAATCCCTACAAGTGGCTGCCTGTGTACAATGCAGAGGTTGTGTCTGCTTACCGTGGAAAGAAGAGGAGTGAAGCTCCACCTCATATCTTCTCCATCTCTGATAACGCTTATCAGTACATGCTAACAGGTAACAAGAAGAGTAATAAATTATTGATTTTAAATGTATGAATACTGTCTTTTAAATAACATGCAATATATTGGACTGATTTCCTTCTCAACATTTGGAGTAGCCCACAATTTTGGGGATATCGTCAATGGCATGCTTGATGTAATGGAGGTCAATTCAAGTTTTATATAGGTCATACTTGCTTAGTTTGAATAGTAGTCTGATTTTCCTACTACTTTTCTTTTACAGATCGTGAGAATCAGTCTATCCTGATCACGTGAGTTTATATTTTACTACACATGCAATACCTTAAGTTCCTATTTCGTTATGGACATTTTTTCCAACCTTCATAATCTCTCATCTGATTTCTTGTCCTCAGTGGAGAATCTGGTGCCGGAAAGACTGTGAACACCAAACGTGTCATCCAGTACTTTGCCAGTATAGCGGCTATTGGAGATCGCAAAAAGGATGCTGCCAGTGCCAACAAGGTAATTAATGCCCTTTTTAGAACTTACATAGGAGAATAACAGGAGAGGTATAATGAGAAAGAGAAAAGAAGTACAACGTGGATCTATTGCAGAGAACACTATAGAAGAAATGGGAAGACATGAGTAATCAAATCAGAAACATATTTGATATGAATGCCTTTGCCATGGGAAAGAGGATTTTCTCATTGCAGGTCTTTAATGTGGACACCTTTTCTCCAACCTAGGGAACTCTGGAAGATCAAATCATCCAGGCCAACCCTGCCCTGGAAGCTTTTGGGAATGCCAAAACACTGAGAAATGACAACTCTTCTCGATTTGTGAGTATCAGCTGCCCTCCTTGTTCTTTTTGAAGCCTTGTGCAGTCTTCAATATTTTTCTGTCCCTGCAATTCTCTCCCTTATCAATTCTGCTTCATTTTTTCCTTCCTGACGTCTGTCTTTCTGTCATTTTCTTTCTCAATCCATATAATGTTCAGGGTAAATTCATCCGAATTCACTTTGGTGCCTCTGGGAAGCTAGCTTCTGCTGACATAGAAACCTGTGAGTTTAATTCTTTCTTTGCCATTAACTTTTTTATAACCTATTGTAACTTTTCCATGCCATTTTGTGACTCACGATGCATCTTATGTCCTCAGATCTCCTGGAGAAATCCCGGTGCATCTTCCAGTTGAAATCTGAAAGAAATTACCACATTTTCTATCAGATTTTGTCCAATAAAAAGCCAGAGCTTTTGGGTGAGCATTTGTTTTGCCGAAACTGTGATTCATGATACAAAAACAGATATCGTTGTAATAGAATTCCAGAACAGTTGTCACAACATTCATAGAAGCAGTTGCATGCTCAAATATCCCTTGGTATCCAAATGTCTGCAGTTGTCTGCCTTAAAAAGAATTAACATATAACTAGAGGGAGATTATTAAACATATTTTGTATAATAGAAAAGTAAAGTGATATCATTACTTTTGTTACAGACATGCTGCTGGTTACGAACAACCCTTATGACTATTCCTACATCTCCCAAGGAGAAGTCAGTGTTGCCTCCATTGATGATGCTGAGGAGCTCATAGCTACAGATGTAAGAAAATAAGCAATTTTTTTTTCACGTGGAAAGCAAATGAGCATTTTTGGCAGAAGTAATAGATTTTAAGGACATTGTAGGACAAAAATATGGTTTCTGGATAAAATTGAAAATCCCTTCATACTTAATCACTGTGGCTTATGCGTAGTCTCTAGCTAGTAGTTTCTTCTACGTGAAACCTTTCTAATGTCCCATACAAATCCATACCCACTCTGTCTGCTAATTTTCACCCATTTCATTCTTTCTGTGCTGACATCAGAGTGCCTTTGACATCCTGGGATTTACTCCTGAGGAAAAGGCTGGTGTTTACAAGCTGACTGGAGCTATCATGCATTCTGGGAACATGAGGTTCAAACAGAAGCAGCGTGAGGAGCAGGCAGAGCCAGAAGGCACTGAGGGTGAGCTGCACGTGTGTGTACGGCAGATACTGTATGTAATATCTCATATATACTATGTGTAACTTTGTAAATAATACAGTACATTTCAGGTATTTGCACAACATAATAATGTGTTGTTTTTCCACAGAGGCTGATAAAGCTGCCTACCTCATGGGCCTCAATTCTGCCGACCTGCTAAAGGGTTTATGCCATCCTCGTGTCAAGGTGGGAAATGAGTATGTCACCAAGGGACAGAATGTCCAGCAGGTAACAGCGGCTTAATCTTTGTACCCTTCTTTCATCCATCTATGTCCGTTCCTATCTTCCCCAGTCTTATTGACTTGTGCGTATTGCCTTCATAATATTTTCAGTACATGTCGCTCTTCTTATTACTGTATTTTTCACTCTTGGTTGACTTTTTGCTATACAGGTGCATTACTCTATTGGTGCTCTGGCCAAGTCAGTGTACGAGAAGATGTTCCTGTGGATGGTGGTCAGAATTAACAGCACACTGGAGACCAAGCAGCCCAGGCAATACTTCATAGGAGTGCTGGATATTGCAGGATTTGAGATCTTTGATGTAAGAATGGAACTAAATTGTGAAGTAGCTGCATTTTGAAGGAAGCTGGGGCAAAAAAAAAACCCCACAGATGATTATGGGCAATAATAAGTGTATGTTTTAGAAATAATGCGTTCATGTGTTAGGCTGTAAGATGCAGTTATGTAAGAATACAGGTTTTGCCAGGGGCACCCTATGTAATGAAGGTTGGCAATTGAAGAAAGCACAATTGTTGAAGACTATAAGTAGGTAAAGAATAAAGGTTACATAGATTAAACCTTATACATATATATTTAATGAATCTGTTAAGATAGGAGCCATGTTTACCAAGATTGTCAGAATTGATTCTATTGTAAATCTGCCAAATGTAATTAGACTTCTGCCATTCTTTATTTATTTTCCCCGTGTGTGTCATTCATACAGTTTAACAGCTTTGAACAGCTCTGCATTAACTTCACTAATGAGAAGCTGCAGCAGTTCTTCAACCACCACATGTTTGTGCTGGAGCAGGAAGAGTACAAGAAGGAAGGAATTGAGTGGGAATTTATAGACTTTGGTATGGATCTCCAGGCCTGCATAGACCTCATTGAAAAGGTGAGTGTTTCTTGCACCAGGGAACCCTCACTTTTTATTATTATGCTCACAACATCCAAAAATACTGTCTGCAGTATATGTGTTTTTCACCCCTTCTCAATCTTCTTATCACGTGGCCTTCATTGGAACCCATTTTAAGCCTCCAATTTCGAAAGTGTACTCTTCTCTTTTTTGTCTCTCTTTAGTATTATCTTAATCAATGTTTTTGAAATAAATAATGTTGAGCATAGTTGCCATAATGCTTTCTTACTTCATGTACAAGGATAGACTTCATCAAATACCATCTCTGTTCACAGCCCATGGGCATCATGTCCATCTTGGAAGAAGAATGCATGTTCCCTAAGGCCAGCGACATGACCTTTAAAGCCAAGCTGTATGATAACCACTTGGGAAAATCCAATAATTTCCAGAAGCCCAGGAACATCAAGGGGAAGCCTGAAGCTCACTTTGCCCTGGTGCACTATGCTGGCACTGTGGACTATAACATCACTGGCTGGCTAGAGAAGAACAAAGACCCCTTGAATGAGACCGTGGTAGGACTCTACCAGAAGTCTTCACTCAAGCTGCTGGCAAACCTGTTTTCTAACTATGCAGGTTCAGATGCAGGTAAGTGACAACTCATGTGGCTCTGACAAAGGAAATGATGTACTGTAGTTATCCAACAGTTTTTGCATGTCCATTTCTCTTTTAAAAGATAGTGGTAAAGGAAAAGGAGCAAAGAAGAAAGGTTCTTCCTTCCAGACAGTGTCTGCTCTGCACAGGGTAAGAAGCCTTTGTTCCTGTAACAATTTCTGTACTGTTTTGCAGGAAGATGTAAATTATGTAAATATTCGTTTAAAGTATAATTATATTTAAACATATATTTTGGCATAAACGAGACAAGCATACAGCCCTGTATTTATGATCTTCCTTCTCACCCATAGGAAAATCTCAACAAGCTAATGACCAACCTGAAAACTACCCACCCTCACTTTGTCCGTTGCATCATTCCCAATGAAAGGAAGGCTCCAGGTAAAATACTGGATTATTGTTGCATAATATTTCATTAACCATTCATTAAACTAGACTGGCTGACATGTACTCAGTGGTGGAGCTAAATATAAGAACTGCTCCCAGAACACAAATAGTATAAGCCCATATATATTTTCTCCTGGAGAGAAACGTTACAGTTAACGCAGCTAAGCTTATAGTTTATACCACACAGTATATTGCTTGTAATTCATTTCCTGCATTCTAATAATGTTACATTGTTCTTTACCCCATAGGAGAGATGGACAATCCTCTGGTGATGCATCAGCTGCGTTGTAATGGTGTCCTGGAAGGTATCAGAATCTGCAGGAAGGGATTCCCCAACCGCATCCTTTATGGCGACTTCAGACAACGGTAAACCTAACTCATCATCTCCTTTCATAATCATTGTATATTATCCTGCTTTGTTACTTTGTTAGTTTAATCCAATCTTGATTATTCATTATCTGCAGATACCGAATTTTAAACCCTGCAGCCATACCTGAAGGTCAATTCATAGACAGCAAGAAAGGAGCTGAAAAGCTTTTGGGGTCACTGGAGATTGACCACACCCAGTACAAGTTTGGGCACACCAAGGTGAGATATAACAGGGTTCTATTCCAAATATATTTATGAGGCTGACTTTTGACTTTTAGTGACTTGAACTCAAATAACCAAATTTTGTCCCATGAAGGTGTTCTTTAAGGCTGGTCTTCTGGGTCTCCTGGAGGAGATGAGAGATGAGCGTCTTTCCAGGATCATCACGAGAATCCAAGCACAATCCCGAGGAGTGCTTATGAGAAGGGAGTTCAAGAAGATTGTGGAACGCAGGTGAAAATATTATTTTTCCATGTTTTCCCTGAATGTCCACCTTCCGTGCAATCTCAAGGAATGTCCAAAATGTAGCTGTGAATGTGCAAGCACTGTTAATGAAAAATAATGCTGAAAATAGCATTGCGACCTCTACCTCTTTTTGAGCGTATACAATCCTTTTATGACACAAACAATTTTGAGACCAAACAACACGGTCTTGACTACACAAGGCACACATTGATAGAGTCTAAATCACTTATCATGCTCTCACTTATGTCTTCTCAGAGATGCCCTCCTGGTGATCCAGTGGAACATTCGAGCCTTTATGGGAGTCAAGAATTGGCCTTGGATGAAGCTTTACTTCAAGATTAAGCCCTTACTGAAGAGTGCAGAAACTGAGAAAGAAATGGCCAACATGAAGGAGGAGTTCCAGAGGCTCAAAGAAGCACTAGAAAAGTCAGATGCCAGACGTAAGGAGTTGGAGGAAAAGATGGTTTCCCTGCTGCAAGAGAAGAATGATCTGCAGCTCCAAGTTCAATCTGTGAGTTTGTATTTTAAAGACACAAGCAATGTGTCACATGTCATATGAGTGACAAAGGATACATGAAAATGTTAAAATAAGTAAATAAAATAGTTAATCTAACAATTCTCTTGCTGCCTAGGAACAAGACAATCTGAATGATGCAGAGGAGCGATGTGAGCAGTTGATCAAGAACAAGATCCAACTGGAGGCCAAGCTAAAGGAACAGACCGAAAGGCTTGAGGATGAAGAAGAGATGAACGCAGAGCTCACGGCCAAGAAGAGGAAGCTGGAGGACGAGTGCTCCGAGCTTAAGAAAGATATAGATGACCTGGAGCTAACTCTGGCTAAAGTGGAGAAAGAGAAACATGCCACAGAGAATAAGGTAACATATTATCTGTAAGTGGAGCCAGAGGGTCTACGGGACATCCCTGTCTGTTGCTGCTGCCTTCCTCGGTGCAAAAGCCAGCTACAAGATGGATAGCCCCTCTAGTTCTCAGAGCAAAGTTGGTCCTCCAGGGAAAAAGGTCTCCCAAAGAACCACCTTTTTTCTTTGCTCTTCATTAAGATTCTTTTTTGATTAAAGGTCAAGAACCTGACTGAAGAGATGGCTGGCCTGGATGAAATTATTGCCAAACTAACCAAGGAAAAGAAGGCTCTCCAAGAGGCACACCAGCAGACTCTGGATGACCTCCAGGCTGAAGAGGACAAGGTCAATGTGTTAACTAAAGCCAAAGCCAAGCTGGAGCAACAAGTAGATGATGTAAGCAATATACATTAGCTAACAGAGGTAGTTTATTTATTGTTGCGACGTTACACATAATATCTAATTAAATCTCATGTGTAGCTGGAAGGATCTCTGGAGCAAGAGAAGAAAATTCGAATGGATCTGGAAAGAGCCAAGAGGAAGTTGGAAGGTGACCTTAAGCTGACTCAGGAGAATGTAATGGATCTGGAAAATGACAAGCAGCAGCTTGAGGAGAAACTGAAAAAGTGAGTGGCCCTTCTTAGGTGGATGTATTACCAGAGCTGAGTGTTTGCAAGTTAAAAATACTATTTCCATGTCCTCCTTTAGGAAAGAATTTGAGCTAAGCCAACAAAACACAAAGATTGAGGATGAGCAAGCCTTAGGAATGCAGCTCCAGAAGAAGATCAAAGAGCTTCAGGTATATATTATCTATTCCCCTTGATCTTATAAAACATAGAGCCAAATAAAATAGTAAGCTTCACTGGTCTATACCAGTTTATAAGAGACCCTTATTTTTTCATCTTCCTTTTCAAGGCTCGTATTGAGGAACTAGAGGAAGAGCTGGAAGCTGAAAGAACCGCTCGAGCCAAAGTGGAGAAGCTTCGCTCAGACCTGTCACGAGAATTGGAGGAGATCAGTGAGCGTCTAGAGGAGGCTGGAGGAGCCACCTCTGTGCAGATGGAGCTCAACAAAAAGAGAGAGGCTGAGTTCCTAAAACTCAGGAGGGATTTGGAGGAATCCACTTTGCATTCAGAAGCCACAGCTGCCACACTTCGGAAGAAGCATGCAGACTCTGTGGCAGAGCTAAGTGAACAGATAGACAATCTACAGAGAGTCAAGCAGAAGCTGGAGAAAGAGAAGAGTGAACTCAAACTAGAGCTAGATGATGTGGCATCAAGCATGGAGCAGGTGGTGAAAGCTAAGGTAAAGATGTGATGGAAGCCATAATGATTAACTTACCCCAATGTAAAGTTTACTACATTGACAAATTATATGTCTTTTTGTTAGTGTCAATAACACACAAACTAACTTGTCAGAACAATTAATACATAGCATTTCCCTGTTGTCCCATTTGGTTTGCAGGCCAATTTGGAGAAGATGTGCCGTACATTAGAGGACCAGATGAATGAGCACAGGACTAAGTATGAAGAGACACAGAGATCACTCAATGATTTCACCTCCCAGAAGGCAAAACTCCAAACAGAGAATGGGGAATTGTCTCGCCGACTGGATGAAAAAGAGGCACTAGTGTCACAGATGACTCGTGGAAAACAAACCTACACACAGCAGCTGGAAGATCTTAAAAGGCAACTGGAAGAAGAAACAAAGGTAATCAGAGTAGAATTACTGGAAAATAGTACAAACATTGGGAAACCCTGATAATAAATAAATATTATTGTTATTATTTGTAATACTTTTTTATATTTGAGAGCAAAGCTTAACATTGTTGGTGAGAATCACATGCTCTTTTCCTTCTGTGTGGTTCAGCATACTATTTTGTTGAAGCAGTTGCTAATAGAAGACCTTACATAAGGTTTACAGATTTGCTGTAATATTTTCAATCTTTCCACATAAGGCTAAAAATGCATTGGCCCATGCTCTGCAATCTGCCCGCCATGACTGTGACCTGTTACGGGAGCAGTATGAAGAAGAGCAAGAAGCCAAAGCAGAGCTGCAGCGTGTGTTGTCTAAAGCCAACTCTGAGGTAGCTCAATGGAGAACAAAGTATGAGACCGATGCCATCCAAAGAACTGAAGAACTCGAGGAGGCCAAGTGAGTGATGGTTCCCTAATGCTTTTTGAGCTGTCCTTGCTCTGTTACTTACAAAAAAGTGTTTTGTCCTTTTCTTCCTTTCCACATATTTCTGCTTGTCTGGTGTTGTCTGTCTCTAACTTGTACCCAAATATGTGTTTTCTTGCATCTTCTAACACCTGCAAGGTGTCCCATTGCTTCCTGGCTGTACAATTCCTTTCAACAGAGAAGCTTTTTGCTTGGATTATGTTTCGTACAGTTGTATAAGACGAGCATAAAGCTTGTTTGTTAGAAGGCTCTGCTTCAGTATTTACCACGAAGGTGGGTGAATCAATTGCATGGGTCCCATAACTAATGGTCCGTACATAATTTGGGTAAAGTGTGATGCTTACAGATTTTAGCCAGCGTTTGTCATTATAACTTTTTGCTGATGTCCCCAGAACAAGATCATTCCCTATCCTGCTTGGCTTCCTCTAACTTTTCCTTAACAGAATATAATACACCATTGCCATATATTTTATCATCTAATCTGTCCCTAACAATGACAGGAAGAAGCTGGCACAGAGACTGCAGGAGGCAGAGGAGGCTGTAGAAGCGGTGAATGCCAAATGCTCATCCCTTGAGAAGACTAAACACCGTCTCCAAAATGAGATTGAGGACCTCATGGTGGATGTGGAAAGGTCAAACGCAGCAGCAGCCGCACTGGACAAAAAGCAGAGAAACTTTGACAAGGTAAGAGAAAGGAAATCAATAGTGACAAAAATGCAACTAAATCGCTCAACATAACCTGAGCCATTTCTCCACCCTCCCTACAGATTCTTGCCGAGTGGAAACAAAAGTTTGAGGAGTCTCAGACAGAACTGGATTCATCACAGAAAGAGTCTCGTTCTCTGAGCACTGAGCTCTTCAAGCTGAAGAACGCATACGAAGAGTCTCTGGAACATGTGGAGACTTTCAAGAGAGAAAACAAAAATTTGCAGGGTGAGAATAGAGGACCAGACATTTGCAGTATATTGGCGAATGCCCTTGTAATTATTTCTAATCTGTACACTAATCAATTATTGCTCTTTATTGCTCAACGTAACTGAGTCACAGTAAATTTGATTCAAATAATACAGTATAAACAGTGTGTAAATGGATTACAGCACTACAGAATCTACCGGCTCAATATAAATAAATGTAATGTAATTAGAGAGATTCATCTTGGTTGCCTATTAGTATTAGTATGAGATTAGTTTATTCAAGAACAGACAACTTTTACATAACTTGCCATATGTGGAATCCATGCTCTGGTGAGTCTCCACTTTTAAGATCCCATGGGGTAATACAAAGGCAAAATCTCCATCAGCATACAAGGCTAATAGAACCAAAACACGGAACAAATGTATTCTGCACAAGGGAACCAACCCCAGAAGTCAACCATTGTTCATTTATATTGATTCTTTAAGATAACCACTTATTACAGAAAACTTTATTTTAACATTGCATGACATGTCCTACAAGAGGGCCGGGTTTTCACTAAGTATTATGGATACCGGCAATGTTTAGAAGGTACCAAGGGATTAATTGCAGATTTGTTTTGTAGAGGAAATCTCAGACTTGACTGAACAGCTTGCTGAAGGTGGGAAGAGTATCCATGAACTGGAAAAGGTTAGGAAGCAGCTGGAGCAGGAGAAGATGGAGCTACAGTCTGCACTAGAAGAGGCTGAGGTGAGATTACTACAAGTCCAAAATATACCTATAGAGCAAGCTAGTCCACATCTAATATGCCCATGGTATTATGATAAACGGTCTGACATATTGTTGAATTACGATCTGCCTGTCTACCTATACAATATAGTACTCATTTTAAACTTGGTTTTAAATTGGTTTTCTCCTCAGGCTTCATTAGAGCATGAAGAGGGCAAGATCTTACGTACTCAGCTAGAGTTTAACCAGGTCAAGTCTGAGTTTGAGCGCAAACTGGCAGAAAAGGATGAGGAAATGGAGCAAACAAAGAGGAATCAACAGCGTTTGGTAGATTCATTGCAGACTTCGCTGGAAGCTGAAACCAGGAGCCGTAATGAGGCCCTTAGAATTAAAAAGAAAATGGAAGGAGATCTGAATGAAATGGAGATTCAGCTTAGTCAGGCCAATCGTGCAGCAGCTGAAGCTCACAAGCACCTCAAAATGGCACAAGGGACTCTCAAGGTGAGATACTTAATAGTCCTCTATTTGCATATAATTAATTCTATGGACATATGGTTGATATCATGAAAACACAGTTTGTAGTTTGTGAGACATCTTTTTTAAAATAAAAAATAAAAAATTCTGTTTATTTGTATATAAATATTTGGTTCATCCTTTTTTCCTTTTCCAGGACACCCAAATACAACTGGATGACACTCTAAGAGCTAATGAAGACCTTAAAGAGAACATAGCAATCGTTGAGAGGAGGAACATCTTACTTCAGGCTGAGCTGGAGGAGCTGCGGTCCCTGGTGGAACAGACAGAGAGAGCGCGCAAACTTGCAGAGCAAGAATTGATAGAAACCAGTGAGAGAGTGCAACTCCTTCACTCTCAGGTCTGTACAATAATCTGTCTTTCCTTAATCTGTCCCTTCAATTTTTTTTGGGGGGGTCCCCTCTTTTTATATTCTTAATAGCAAAAGAAAAAGCCATTTCACCCTGTACCTTTTTCAGTACCCACCAGTGTACTCTTTTTTTCTGTTTGCAGTGGTCAATCTTTTTTCATTTTCTTTTCCTCCTTCCTCTCAGATCTATAAACATTCACTTTTTATGAATTGTTCTAAATAGTTCTTTAAAGTTTTCCTTACTCTATTCGCTTTTGTTAATATAGAGGAGACAACAAGTAAAATACTTGTGAAGGAAAACATACATCAATGAATAGTTTAGAGTTTATGAATAGTTTATCCATTAATTTGATTTAATGGGTTTAAGATTATTTCAGTTCCACATTCTGTATGCTATGTTTAGTGAATTTATATTTATTAAATGTCACCCACAGAACACCAGCCTAATAAACCAGAAGAAGAAGATGGAGTCTGACCTTTCCCAACTGCAGACAGAGGTGGAGGAGGCAGTGCAGGAATGTCGCAATGCCGAGGAGAAGGCCAAAAAGGCCATCACTGATGTATGTACCTAGAATGCCCATGCAAAGTGCATCCACTAGTCTTGTTATGTCCCTACTTAAACACTTCTCCTGCCACAGGCTGCCATGATGGCTGAGGAGTTAAAGAAAGAACAAGACACAAGTGCTCACCTGGAGAGGATGAAGAAGAACATGGAGCAAACAATAAAGGACCTTCAGCAACGTCTGGACGAAGCAGAACAGATCGCCATGAAGGGAGGGAAGAAACAGCTGCAGAAACTGGAGGCTCGTGTCCGAGAACTGGATAACGAGCTGGAAGCTGAGCAGAAGCGCAATGTAGAGTCTGTGAAGGGAATGAGAAAATATGAAAGACGCATTAAGGAGCTTACTTACCAGGTAAGCATAACTTCCAAGTGCCTATCTTTGGAAGCGACTGTCCTCACTTGGGTCCAAATCCCTCTGTCTTTCTTTCCTCCCCTGATGTTCTTGTTTTAAGAAGCTGAAAGTTTTGGATTGTATCAGTATTTAAGGGTGTTCTATAGTCCTAAACAACACAATATTGTGGGTATAAACAGAAACCGTCTTCATAAATTAAACTAAATACATCCTTCTTCTTCTAGATACCCTAATCAGTTACATAAATATTTATCAATAGATCAGAAAATTACAGTAAATGTCTCAGGAAAGCGCCCCCCCCTCAAAAAAAAAAGTGACCATTTTTTGACCATTTTAGATTTTCAAATTTAGTCTGGAGGACAAAACAGACTCAGTAAAGGATGAAGGGAGAAGTAGGTTGGGAATACAGAAAAACAGTAGGGACACGTGGAAATTCCAAGAATTCTAATGATTTCCAACAAATTAAATAAACACATACAAATAAAATGCTATGTGTTAATTACCCATAGTCTGATATTTTGAAAGATAATGATAAGCAAGGCTGTTTGGAGCTGTTTCTCAGAAACAGGTTACTTATCATTTCAGGCAGTCTGTTATTCTCTCTAATAATTTATGTTCTCTTTCTCTCAAGTGCCCTCTTCTGGTTATCTACCCTATTTTCCATTTGTATTCTTACGCATAGTCTTTATTCTCCTGCAGACTGAAGAAGACAGGAAGAACTTGGCACGTCTTCAGGACCTCGTTGATAAGCTGCAGCTTAAAGTGAAGGCTTATAAGAGACAGGCAGAGGAGGCTGTGAGTGTTTGCAATTCCATTTAGTCTCACATGTTATTTTTGTGAACCTTCTATTTGCTAATCCTGTATTCATTTCCCAGACCTCTTTTGTTCATTTCTATTTCACTGAAACTTTCGCATCTTCACAAGTATCTTTTCTCTCCAGGAGGAACAGGCTAACACCAACCTGTCCAAGTTCCGTAAGGTTCAGCATGAGCTGGACGAGGCTGAGGAACGGGCGGACATTGCAGAGTCCCAGGTTAACAAGCTGAGAGCAAAGAGCCGGGATGTGGGAGGCAAGGTGAGTTCTGAATTTGGAAATTGAACAAGATGAGATGGTAAAGTGTTTAATGTTTTACATTAATCTCATACTGGGGAATCACTTTATTGAACATTCATTTCCCCCAATAAATCCACTTTTTACATGGATTCCTTTTTAGAGCAATAATAATAATAATAATAATATATATTTATTTGTTTTTTACAGCAGAAACTTCTTGATGAAGAGTAAAGAGGGTCCCTTCCTACAAGCCCTGAACACGTTATTTAACTGTACATAAACCTACTTCAAATAAAGATTGAGTGCAAAAATTGCATACCTCACTCTGTTTCGCTTGCATTCTGTTCTCCAAAGCATGTGTCTCTGTTCCCTTTATGCATCAATGACTTAAGTGTGCACATCACAGCAAAAGCTATGGTATTTATCACACTATGATACAGTTGTGTGAAAAAGAAAGTACACCCTTTTTAAATTATATGGTCGTACATATCAGAACATAATAACAATTATCTGACTGCAGCAGGTCTAAAAAGTAGGTAAATACTACCTCAGATGAACAACACATGACATATTACACCGTGTCATGATTTATTAAACAAAAATAAAGGCAAAATTTAGAAGCCTTGTACAACCTTACTGCTTTCATAGCAATTAAGATGCTAAGTAGCAGACAGGTGCACTGCACCACGTTTGGCGAAAACCAAACACAGCATATCAGCAGAAACTCCTCATTCCAATTGTCAAGGACAGTGGTGTTGGGGTGATGATTTGGGCTTGTTTTACAGCCACAGAACCTGGGAACCTTGCAGTCATTGAGATGACCATGAACTCATCTGTATACCTAAGTATTCTAGAGTCAAATGTGAGGCCATCTGCCTGACAGCTTAAGCTTGGCCGAAATTGGGTCATGCAACAGGACAATGGTCCCAAACACAACAGAGTGACTAAAGAAGAAAATAATTAAGGTGTTGCAACAGAAAACAATTACTTCGAGTTACTGCTGCTAAAGGTGGTTCTACAAGCTACAACATAAGGTGTACATAGTTTTTCACATATGGCTTCTCCATTTTGGCTTTATTTCCATTTAATAAATCATGACACTGTGTAATATGTCATGTGTTGTTGTTCATCTGAAGTTGTATTTACCTAATTTTTAGACCTGCTGAGGAACAGATGATTGTTATTATGTAAAACCATAGAATTAAAAGAGGGTGTACTTTCTTTTTCACACGCCTGTATGTGCCTGTATGAAATACATGAATTAAATACATAGGGGTATATTTAAAATACAATATCATCATATCATATGCAAATCATATGGAAACAACAAAGAAGGCTAATAACTGTTCATCATACATTACTGTCAAAATTACATTAGGATCTTACCAGCAGTGAATGTGTCATTATTTTTCCCTTTCTGATTACAACTCCACATTCTTGGTGACAGATATAATTAGTTACATCATGTAAGAATTATGGGTTTTATTTTGTATCTGTGAGGTCACATATAATGTTATTTTTTCTTCTTACTGAAAAATATGTGATTGGCAATATAAGAATAAGATGTGAAACCTTTACAACCCCTGTTGCAGCTTAGCATATGCCCATATGCATATGTGGCACTTTATTTTCATAATACGATAGCAGACAGCATTTGTGAAGGAACATAGTCTTCAATGTCCATATGTATAATACAGGTTGCCTAGTATATTCATTAAACTATGGGTTTGCATGTGTGTTCACCTTTTAAGCTCATCGACTTCAATATGAATTATAAAGAGCCAACCCAGTAAGTTTCTTCATGTAATCCCCTTATAAGTTGAATTTTTAGTTCTCTTCACCTGGACATTATATGATGCAGAGGGTCTGTAAAAGTGTGACATCATAGCAATATGAGAGGTGGTGTGACATGTTCCTCCCACAGAACATCCTGTCTCTTTTACCTTGGTACACATTTGTACACATGTGCACAATCAAATTTCAGCAATACACCAATTTTATATATAAACCCCAAATGTATCTCCAGATGGAGATGTTGTTGATTAGACCAGGGTGTTATATTGCTCATTGAACCATTTCTCCATTACCAAGGCCGTTTATGGAACGTACGTAATCCAAAACCGCATACCAGAACTATATGTTTAATTAACATTTTATATAATCTCACATCTAAACTAAATTAAATGGAATCATGTCCATGCTTTGAAGCTTCAGGGACCTCTAAGATAGAGAATTCCCCTGCTGTGCCTTTGTTTTTACCGGCACCTTCAAGCTTTCATTTAACTCCCCAGGACATCTCTACTGAAACATCCTTTTGTCTTCTCTGTATTAGGGATGACGGACAGCACGAGGATAGGCTGACAACTGTGAGCCTGGGGGAGTCAAATTGCCCAATCTTCCAACATCTTAAATGGATGGCAGCCACAGGCAACCCTGATAAGCTCAACAAAAACTCACCAGTCCCGCTCAACACTCCCCAAACCTTATTTATACATTCAGCATTTTTTTAAAGACCACAGTTCTGTATGTATCCCAATGAATAAAAATACATAAAACTAACACTCAATTTTTGGGGGTTCAATACAATTGACTAACCAAAATTAAAGGGTTAGTCAATGTATGAAGAAAATACAAAAGTTCAAATTTTACCAGCACCAGTCATCTATGTATTACATACACAAAACTAAATCTTCCCTTAAATAGCATTTTAACAATTTCTAGCAATACTAGAAACAAGTCTGCACAGACCAACACAGCAATTAAGAAACATAGAAACACAGAATTTGATGTAGAGACTCAGTCCTTCCTCTTGTAGAAAAATGCTACAAATTGAAAACTTTGGTGCAACTTTGCTGTGAAGTGTAATGAAGGTGAAATGGAGCTGAAGTAGCATTTTATAAGTATGGTTATAGAAAGCACTTTGGATCACAATGAAGTAAGGCTTGCATTCAAGACCATTGTTTTTGGTTTGTAAAAGTTTTTTTATTCTTTGTTATTTCATTATAAAAAGCTTACAACAGACCGTATTGGCTCGAGTATAGGCCGCACCCGAGTATAGGCCGCACCCTAAAAGTTAGGTGCTTTTTTAAAGAAAAAATTTAATTTAAAGTGAAATAAATATGCTGCCACTCTGCTTCCCCCAGACATGCTGCCACTCCGTTTGTCCCACTCTGTGTCCCCCCCTGAGATATGCTGCCACTCTGTCCCCCCCCGAGATATGCTGCCACTCTGTGTCCCCCCCAGATATGCTGCCACTCTGTCCCCCCGAGATATGCTGCCACTCTGTGCCCCCCCCCGAGATGTGCCCCCCTCCCCTAGACTTACCAGTGCAGACTCCCGGAGTCCCCTGTGTCTTGCGGGGCCGGCAGGGGGACATCTATTCTACGCAGAACGGTATACAACTTGTTCCTTTAGTTATATCACCTACCTAGCTCACACTCATCCTCTCCCATGTTCATCTAACATGCTACCTTCCTACCTACCCTTTCTGTCATGGCTTCCCCTATACACCGCTCACTAGAGATTGTAGACCTGCAAACTTATTTGTACAGCGCTGCAGAATCTGATGGCGCTATATAAAACAATACATAATAATAATAACATATACCCGATACATGTATTTGTCTCTCTCCATGACATATGGGAGGCAGTGTAACACCACAACATGTTTCTCCGACCGAACACCCTGTCTCTTTTTCTTCTGTACACAGCCACGCAATCTAATTTCAGCCGTGTAAAGCATTTTTGTAATTGTATACTACATAAAAATAATAATAATAATAGTAATAATAATAATATTCTTACAGACTGCTGTTGAAGATTATTTATTTGCACACCACACTCCAATGTGCTGCTTTCCTATATGGATCCTGAAAGGATAAAATAATTACTCAAGGATCAATGCTGGCCTAGTCCCAAATGATAAGTGCACACAAATCCAAAGTCATCATTTCAATGAATCACTTAGGAAATGTATTTCATGTATAACTTATAGGAAGCAGAACATGAAATTTCCTTCCGCATGATCTCCTAGTGCTAACTGCTCATGCAGCTTTCCATGAGGATACAATGATTGGATTATACATATTCTCTATATGTTTTTATATGGGTTAGTACTGCAAACCATTAGCAAGACAGGAGCATCCAGCATATCTAGGGATTTCTGGTGCATAATAAATAGTTAACAGTCCCATAGAGTGTTGCTTAGGTGTTCCTCCCCGTCCCTAATTTATCCAATCAAAAAGCTAGCTTCAATATGATGGGAACAAAAAAACAATAAAAAAACAAACTGCGTACTGTGCAATCCATTCCAAAACCGCTCCATTTTGCACTTAAAAATGAAGAGAAAAAATAGCATATAACTGGGTCCCTAGGGCTCATAGGAACAGACAACGTGCATCCTTGGTGTATACCACAAATCCCTTACGTATGTATACTTCCTACAGTACACGGCAACACAGGGAGCCAAATAAAACACCAAACCGAGTATGATAAGAATGGCTAAAACAACCCAAAACAGGATTCATGTTCTATGGAACTTCACATAAATGTTCTTCAATAACTCTAAAGATGGCAACAGACCTCAGCCATGGCATGTTTCATCTGTCTTCTACCTGAGGAACTTGGTCTATATTGAGAAGACTTACCAAGGCACCATTTACGGTATTATTTATTTAGTGTAAATTGAGTCAATTTGATTCTATGCTACTGTTTGTTTATAGCAACTTTCGTCACGTTAGAAGATCCAACCCAGAAGCTTTTTGAGTTCTTCTAGAGTGTAATCTTGTATGAAAAGGGCCATCCTTACCTTTTGTTTCTGTAAATCCTAATTGTTCTATTGTGTGCTGTGGAATATAGTGGTGCTATATAAATCAATGCATACACAATAAAATCTTTGCCTGGATGTCTACGGATCTATTGTGTAAATAAGTAACAAAAGGTGCTTACTTTTACCTAGTATATATATATATTTATATATATATATATATTTATATATATATATATATATATATATATAAAGTCAGTCTACAACCCAATTCCGATAGAAAATGCGGGCAGCTTTTTTTATTAGACAGGTAATAAATGGAGCTTCTTACATGACTTACATGGTAATAAAGTTAAAGTTGTATGTACAAATAAAACTGGTTTATTGTATACATAATAATCTCAGTCTACATTCATTGGATGGGTTTCTTTACCAAATGCGATTGCACAAAAGTGACTTCTATTGATTTATTTGCTTTTAGCACTCAATATACCTAGTGAGGGCTAGTGTTGGCCTTTTTCACTCTAGAATTGCTAATTACACAATTTGCTGGGAAACCCCAGACTGGAAGTTTCAAGTAGGAAGAGAAGAAATGCTGAATTCTGTCAACAAGGTGTGTGTGTGTCGGGCGACGGGACATGATGACAGGTTTTTGAACAACCAGCGTTCGATTTGACCTAAGATAACATATTTTAGCATTTTTGCCGTTCATTGTCCTTAGTGTTGTTTGTTAATGTTCTTGCTTTAGGTGTCAGTTCCAGGTGTTTGAAAAATAAACAAATAGGTAAGGTCATGACGTGTTGTTCTAGAGTTAGAAAGGTGGCAAGAGGTCTAATTATCTTGTTTAGTCAGGAAGACGATTTTCAGATATTGCAGCTAAAAACAATTAGCGTGACAATCAAACTTAAAAGTGAACTTCTTGCTTAATTGCATTTTATCACAGCTTAGACTGGAAACAATTCATATTGACTGTAAGGTGCTACTCAACCTCTTCATTGAATTAAACACCAGAATAATAATAATTAACATATTCTATATTGCACAATAACACAACTTACTAATGAACAGTGTGATGCACTAAAAAAATATTTTAAATATTACCCTAAAATTGATGAAGAAGAGAAAACTGGCTGGTGGCAAGTGTTGCGCTCCATTATCTTCCACATTAAATATTGCGTCAGTAATCCGGTGTTGTGAATTGATGTATATGACTTAGAAAACATGTGCCATGGAAACTTTGTGTTTATTTTTGTTTTCCTTTAATTGTTAATCCTTTTCCTAAAATGCAGTAAAACTCTACAAGTAAACAAACAAAACTTTAAGGATACGTTCCCGGATATAAAAATGGGAAGCCTCACAATTAGTGTCGAAAGAATTGACACCATGGCCAAGTGGCACATCTCACATATGTTTTATTTAGGCTGACACTGATCTATAGCCAAGAAAGTAGTTGTTACATGTAGCTTCTTAAATGTTAATTTGTTAATTAACACCCTGGCAGTGCGGCTGATCCATGTTTGTCTTTGAAGAATAGTGGTCATGATCTGCATTATAAACTACAGTAGAGCAAAAACAAAACCAAAACATCCACTACATAAAAATATAAAATACATAACAATATTACATGATATCACAGGGCAGTGTGTTTATTATTATCATTTTATTTATTATCATATACAGAAGGCAGCATTGCCCCACCACATAGAACTCGCACACTCGGACTAGTAAACATACAGAAACTTTGTTTTTTGTTCTATTAGTAAGGAGCACATTGAATATGTTCTTCACATTATATTTCTATGAGTTCTAATGGCCATTATGACAGAAGTAAAGGATCACTGGCATCCATGGAGGTTCCCAAGTATCTTGTTAAGTGAGGGTTTTTTTTGTAAGTTAAGTGAGGTTTTTTTTATTAGAACTTGTGAAAAATAGCATGAAATATCATCGTGAGAAAAAAAGGCATATTTTATGGCACGAATTGCTGATCTTCTTCAGCAAACATTATACACCTGCAACACATAAAAAGAAAGAATCTGAAAAATGTAGAGCATCGACATTGTGACAGACAGAATGCTGTGTGTCGGGCCGATCAGACCCGCAACGTATTAACGGCTATAATATTAACCCTGACAAACTGAAAACACTGGGATGAAAAATATGTTTACTCAGAATAACTGAGTACAGGTATGCACTCAGTGTAGGCTGTAGTATAGAAGTATTAACATGCCTATTTCTTTTCATATGAAGAAGGTCAGTAAAGTGTCATAGCTGGTTTCTACATACATGTGTGAAGATGTGGGACTGTTATGTGGTATTATACGTGGAGCAGCCTCTCAGCAAAGGGGTTAAAGGGCTAAGACAGTGAGGGAATTAAAACATGCGTGGGATATGCATATGGCTATCGTGAATCTAAGATGAGGCCAAGGACTGATTAAGGTTTGAGTCGTTACATTAGGAAAGCGGACTAGTTGAGCTGAATGGTTCATGTGGTACTGCAGGGTAACCGGCTGCAAGGCCCTGTGTCTGCGTGTATTTCTGCCTGTTTTGGGACCAGTATGGCCTTCGCTAGGGTTGGAAAAATATACTTCATAACTATTACTGTAAGAGTGAAATAATCAACTCACCATCTCCCTCCTCTGTTTTCTGACCTTGAATATCTGTCTTATAAATGGTATAAGCGTCATAACAGAAAACGCCAACCAAGAAGAAACCAAAGATCTTGGAAAGAAAAGATAACAAGTGTCAACAATTAAACGGCAAAAAAGCCTGCAGACTGCAAGTGTTTAGAAACATAACACGCTCTACTCAATGGCTTATTCACACGCACACACAGAAGAACTAGTGGGAGTAAACACGGTGACATCAGAGGGTAAGTATGAGTGGATTTTGAGGGCAAATGTTGGCTAACTGAGCTTACTGTAGAACACTGGATCAGTGAGTGAAGGAGGGCAAAGATCAGCTGACTGAATACAAGACAGCATGGGGAGCGGCTGAAGTGTATAGGGAACAATATATTCCTTATTACACTGCCTTGTAGTAAACAAAACAACGGCTCTGTTCTAATCACACAGACACTGACACTCTAACTAGTGTAAGTCTATAGAAGAAAGTATTTCATTGCACAAGCGGAACTTCATTAGCATTGCCATAAAGAATCAGCTCGGTGTGGTGTTTGAGAAAGCCACCCAAAATATCACATGACCGGCAACAATGGCAGCCTCCAGGTCTGCAGATAAAAGAAAGTTTATTGGCAAACCTTGGAACTTCCAGACTCAGGCTACCCTCCTCCTCTTCAGGGTAATGACCTAGCGAGGGAAGGAATAGCCGCATTCATGGGTGGGGCTATCCATGAGAGGGGCGGGAGTCATCTATAAGGGTGGGGCTAATGACTTAATGCCACTCCTACGTCCCAGTGACCGTGACCTGGAGAACCGGAAGAGCCACGCTTCACCCGGAGACTTCGGGCAAAACACAGAGAGTTCCCAGATATAATAATTGGAACATAGATAAAAGAAGGCTGTGAAAACTATCTTTATTGTTTAATCATTTGTAAACACAACACAGGTTTATCCGAAAAACTGTTATTTATATGTGTGGCACAACTATGGGCACTCCTATGAATTCATATGAGAAAAATATGTTTCCAATGACACTTTCAATTTTTTTGTACACCTGGGTGGCAAGGAACAGGAAACTGTTCAATCAGAAGGGTATAAATATCAGATAACACATAGGCCAAATCCCCTTAGTCATTCCTCACAAGGTTGATGAGCTTCACAAAATGGAAAGTGGCTATAAGAAAATAGCAAAAGCATTTGGAAAAGCCCATTTCCACCATCAGGGCAATAATTAAGAAGTCCCAGTCAAATGGAGATGTTACGAATTAACCTGCGAAGAGGATGGTTCGAGTGGCCAAAAAAATCTCCAAGGATCACAGCTGGAGAGTTGCAGAAGTTAGTTGTGTCTCCAAAACTACAATCTGACCTCATCTACATCACCACAAGCTGTTTGTAAGGGTTTCAAGAAAAAAGCCTCTACTCTCATCCAAAAACAAACTCACAGTTTCCCAGACACTGCTGGAACATGAAATGAGATTGGGTTCTATGAGAAGACTCAAATTATTATTGACTATTGACTACAAGGGTTCTGATAATCATGGCACACATATATTTTTTTTTTATAAACTGGTGTTGTGTTTGCAATTATCTGATTTCCATGAGCCAATTCTTCATAGCCTTCTGTACTTAAATTTATCAAGGGTGCCAATATTTGTGGAGGGCACTGTATATAGTTTTACATGCAATAGTTCTTGTTGTCAAAGGTCACTAATGGAGTCAAAACGGGAGTGTCTGTAGCTTGTAAGAAGCCGTAACAGAAAGCTTTTAATGCTGTTTCCTCTTAGCACAATATATACAGCCATTATTTTTTAATCTATGCCAATGTATTATTAAGCCATCTCTGTGGTACTTGCTTGGCATCTTCAAATAAGTACACCCAGATCTGTGGAAGCCTTAACCAAGAAGTGGAGCCAAAAGCAACAGGCCGTGTGAGGCTACCAGTAAGCAGGGTAAATACTCACAGCTGCTGTTATTGCCCCTCCATAACCTGAACTCCGAGCTGCTGCCACAGCGGACACAACAAACATGATTAGCGCAGCAGAGGCACAGCGCAAAAAATCCTGGAAGAAGGAAAATAGAGTGAGTAGCCATTTCACCAATATCCTACTCACGTGTACCAAGCACCCTTATAATATCATAATATATTGTATAGCACTCGAGTGCTGAATATTATCCAAGGCTAAAACCGAACACTCAAACTAGTTAACCTACTAACCATACAGCTAACTGACTGGGCACACATCAAATCATTTCATGGCCTTCTATTGAGTACTTGAAGTGACATTACACTGTCTCTTCCCCCAAAAAACAGGCATGAGTACTGTAATATGCTTTCTTTAATTTAATTTGATAGAGAGCTGAAGCCCCTCTTTCTTCTTTGTCAGGCGATTCTCAATTGACGCAGCCAATAACTGGCAGGAAAGTGCTCCTACTGAAACCAATGGGAGCGTTTGTCACACATGGCCATGTAGGGTCTCATTAGACACCACACAAAGCTTACCAATACAGCATCGGAGCGTACTATAGGTTAGTGTATCATATGGCAGAGATGTGTTTGGCCTAATACACCTGTGGCAGCATGGTGAGGACAACTGCATATATATATATATGAGATTCTATTGAATTATCCATGTTTATGGAAAGGGGATACTAGGATTATTTAAAGGAACCTCTCAGTTTTAAATTCATTAAAGTGCATGTAATGGCTGGAGTGTCTTTTTAATGGATCAATATTGTCAGTATCCACCAGAAGGCAAATAGAACTGCATAATGCACACTGAGAGCGTTTGCCAAAAGTGATTTTAAGCTGCTTTTACCGGGCAATTTGGCATAATGACCATTACATTGGTTGCTTTTAAAACTTCACTCATGCTTGAGTTCCTGAAAATTATCCTTCCTGCTATTGAGCAGATACCCAACCTACCAATCCCACATCTAGGTTGACCATCTAAATGAAATGTGCACCCATCCAAAGAACTGACAACACAGTTAACTAAGCATCTAGACAATCCAATTAATTATTATTATACAGGCATTGTACAGGTACTTTGTTTCCAGGCTCAACCTCTATATCTTGGGGCTATAAGGGAACACACCATGCATGGCCAGTTGAGAGCAGTCAGGCGTAGGTGGTACTGACTGGAGATAAGGATGATGAAGATGATGGTGATGATGAGTTCGAGCAGTGGGGCTGCCAAATAGGAGGAGATGGAGGCAGCAAAGCAGACAAATACCACAAAGCAGAGAACCTGAGGACAAAAACATTCTTGGTCAGATCACAACATATGGTGCACGTATGCTGATGTCTAATGGGAAGAGAATGCACTTAAGATATAACCCTAGGGAGTGAAAGGGAAATGTTCAGTGGGTCCCAGATGGGCATATTTGTCCAGCCAGGGTACATCATGTGGTACTGACAGCAATATACATAACATCGCATGGAGAAAGCATGCGTGGATAATGGACACAATCTGTTGAATATTGATACTGTGTGTGTTACTCTGTATAACGACAGGCCATGACTGTGGGAGTTTTATTTTGTTTGGGAATCTAGGTGGCCTTGAGCTCGATGTGGTCAAATCAGCTGTTAAAACACTGGAGATGTTTAGGAGGGAAATGAGATGCTCAATGAAGGGGTTGTACGCAGTCCCCAAGGCGGCGGTGATGACATCTGTGGGTAGTGGTACAATGTTTCATGAACCACGGGGGCAGAAAAAGTGACATGCATGTATAATTCTAGGGAAAGGGGCATCTTTGTCGGGCTAAAAGGCATTACAGGGCAGATGCGGAGTTACCAGTTCTGTCAGAAGAACTCGTCCTTTCAGTGATTTGAGAAATTCTTTATCCAGAGGAAAGCCACTGGGGTTGCTGGTTTCGTCGCGTTCACTCATACCCAAGCAGGGACCACGCGTCAACTCAAGGAAACTGGAATTCTGGAGACACTTCTGAGGAAGAGAACGTCCTGGTGAGCTAGCAGTGAGCTGACACAATGTTCCAAATGTTGTGCTGCAGGGTCGGGAAACTTTTAGATGAAGACGGATGCAAGGAATGGAGGAGGGGATCTGGGGACTTTGAAAGTTATTACGGGATCTTAAGTCTTTAGAAGAAAACTGAAGAAATAAGTGTCTTTGGAAGGGGTAAAACAAAAATATTTACCGGATTTCTGCTGATGAAGAAGATGAACAGTGTCTGCTGATCCAGATTGTGTTACAGGAAGAGGGAAAAAAGTGGGGGGAGGGATGGAGAGAAAGAGGGGAGGAAAACGAAAACAGACAGACACATTGCACATATGTATATATATCTATCTGTATAAATATATATATATTTACATAGACTATTGGCTTACAGCACCAGGGTCCGTGCAGTGCAGAAGTTATTGGAATACTATATATATATATATATATATATATATATATATATATATATATATATATATACATAAACACAAATAGATATGTTCAGTTTGTGGGTGATATATGTGGATGTTGATCTAGTAGTACTAAATTATAATGTATACTTTATAGCTTGTATAACTCTGGTTGGTGACCGTGTATGTTGCGCTGGAGCTGATGAACATGATTGATTTTGTAAATGTGTTGTAAATAAAATGTACATACAACAATGTCTTTCACTATAAATCTATAATATAGTTCTTTTTCGGATGACCATCAGGTGCTGACACCTTGAGAGTGTTATTTTAACACAGGGGTTATTGCATAGGTCTCCACTCTCATTCTTGCACCTATTACACGTGCACAAAGCAGTTTTGCTTTCATTCACACAGATCTCATTTACTCAGATCCAGCACAAGACATACAACATGCACAATAAAGGTATGTTGCTGGAGTATCAGTGGCTGCTTTTGACACTTAAAGGTGCTGTTTCGTTAAACAATAAACATCTAATACTCTAGGCAAATAAACTGTGGCAGATCTGTCACTTAATTATTCCCTCTTAAGGTTTGATCACATCAACAGAAACCTTTAGGAAGTTTTGTTCCCTTTTTCTATGATAAAACCCTATCTGTGTCTATTTGTCACAGAACTGTTTCCGGGAAAAAATGTGAATGAAGCAAAATTTTACAGAATGGTGTTTCTAATCCCGTGTAAAAGTGTTAAATTAAATGGAGTGGGTGAAACCGGAACTTTAACTCAGGAATCATTAACGATTGTAAATATTAAAATAGGATGACATTTAGAGGAATAGTGTAACTAAGAAGTGAGACTACTATTCTTTATTAGACCTAAGTGTCTATTATAATGGAGCAGCCTCCCAGCAGAAGTGGTAGATGCTAATAAAGAGAGGGAATTAAAACATGTATGGGATAGACATACAGTTTCTCTGAATCTAAGACAAGACCAAGAACTGATTAAATTCTGAGTCCTTACACCATTAAAAATGGGCAGACTAGATGGACTAAATGTTTTATATTTGCCGTCAAATTCTATGTTTCTTAGTAAGATCATTTTTATTTTTGGCAAAATAATTTCGGTATCAAATATAAATAGGATATATATACATACATACATACACACACATATATATATATATATATATATATATATATATATATATATATATATATATATATATATATATATATATATATATAGCCCTCCAAGGTCATTAAACCCAAATACTGCATATGTTGGAAATGGCACATAGGTTTGCTCACGCCTGTGTGTATTTGTAAAATGACAAACACATCATTAAAATGCCTTAATTGTGAGAAATACTGTGTATGTAAATTAGGTCTTTTAACAAATTTTTTTTTTGAATTTCCATCCAAAGCTATGGTGAGGTTTATAATAGCTGGTGTGTGTGTGTGTGTGTGTGTGTACAGTGCATGCATGTGTGACACTTGCAGAAGATGGGATGGGGGAGGGAGCAGGCAGGACACAAGCAGCCTGTGTGTGTGAGTGCAGAGAAGGGGGTAGGCTGGTGCTGACTCTCCCGACAAAACAAGAGACCTTCTGTTCCCACACAAACAAAATTCACAGGAGCCATATTCATAGAACCAACCAGCACGGGATGAGTTAATCATTGCGAAGGAACCGATCGATGAAAGCGCTGAGCGTTTCCCCGAATGCACAGAATACTGTGCTGGGGGTCCCCGTGGCAAGGAGCGGGTTAACCCCTTATAGCATGCTTCTGTGGGTTCCCCTACAGGGAAAAGATAGCGCTCCGATTGGCAGCGCGCAGTCTAAGCAGTCAGTGCCATTTACCAAACTAGCTGCTTTTGTCTTATGGTTTGAGTGAAGTTACCCATCAAAGTCTAAATTATTGCTCGCCCACCCCGAACATAAAGGAATACATTTCTATCTCGCTCATCACTTTTGTGCGCTGGTAAGCAATGGGTTAATCCGTGTTTTCCGTGTCCTCCCCCCACTCCACGCACACACTCTCCATGCGGGTTGCTTTCACACAATCGGATCGCTCAGACACACGTCTCGTATTTCTCTGCTCTACCTTCTCTCCGTCGCCCCTCCCCAGCCTTTCTCTCCTCCTCTTTCTCCCCCACCTTTGTGTTCTCTCCTTGCCTTTCTCTCCTCCCTTTCTCCCTGCCCGTAGTCTGGAGGACAGGACCGGATCTGAGGTGACCAAGGACTTCTGGACACCCATTATTGGGGTGAGATTTCCACTGAGCACTTCTCTGGCGTCCTCACTGTATGTCTCTTTTTCTCCTCCAGTCCTCCCAGTGCAGTCTCTCAGCCAACTCTCATTTTCCTTTTTCCTGGAAGTAAGCCCCTTGACCCTCACCCTATATGCACCCACTCATTCCCCCTCTCATGCACCCTATAAACCTACTACCCCCCTGATAAACAGATAGATTCTGCATTATTGCTTCATCCGTTTCGATGATGTCATGGATTTACCGGCGCATGTCACTGTATTTATTTTTCCACAGTTTTTTTTCACCGTTGTTTATAAATATATACTTATGTCTTTATATATGGTCTTACAGGAGAAAAGGTCTGTGAAGTCCTGTTGACTCTACCTCCTCTATGGCTTGTGTGTGACAGAAGAAAGGACGCAATGCCAGTAAGTAACTAATGATGTTTATTTAACTCAACACGCATGTATTATTATTGTTATTATGTATTGTTTTCATCATACCCCGCAGCGCAGTACAATGGGTATACATTTAATAAGTGTCCTCCTTCGCTTGTGTCCCAGCTTCACCCATCATCAGGGGTAGTTCAGTTGTAATAAGCGAGAAAACAGAAGGTATTGCTGTTTACGTGAAGTTAGATCCTGAAGTTACAGAGGGTTGTGTGAATATATATCACGGATCCAGGGTCAGCTCTAGACTGACCGGCACCTTCTGCAAAACCCTACAAAATATTATATATTCTACACAGTACCGTGTTCAGGACGTGTGTATACCGTGTTACACATTCATTGTTAGATTGTATGTTTTGTTCCTCTGGTTCTACACTCTAGAAGTTGGTCTGGAACAGATGTCATAAAACCCTCCAAATGGGGCGTGTGTTTTAGCCTTAAATGTCCAGATAATTGACTTTGTTCCATCATGTAGGCCCTCGTTGTGGACGGCTAGGTATTTAGACCAGTCACTTTTATTTGTTAAATCTTGTACTACCAGTTTAGTTGGAAAAGGGGCGATTTGTTGCTGGTTCTATTCTTCTAGTCTATTTGCTAAAGTGTATAGTATCTTTATTAAAGTTGGAGTTATTAATAGATGAAGTCACCCGATCACACGGCACGCATTCGTGTTTGCGTGGTGGTTATGTTGGTGAATGACTGGAATGTCAGCACCAGTTGCACCTGTTTTCAGTAATCCGTGTCCTCCTGGGCATTTCAAACACAGCGAGACACGTGGTCTCCTCTTTTTCTAAGATGTAGTGATTTCTTGAATATAGGAACCCTAAAAAGGGTCAGGTGGTTGGGAAGAAACATTGCTCATGGACAGTGGGCTCTTGGTAGGTCTGCTACTTGTTCTCTCAGGAGTATTCCGAGGGATTGTTCATCCATAGTTCTTTTGGGTCCCATGATCCTCAACCTCAAGGACGCTGACGCCTTCCGCATTACATCATTGATTTTTTGGGTTCTACGATGCAGCCAGTTGACAGAGTAAAGGATATTCCCTAGATTTCTTCTTAACTTCGAGCGCATCTGGCTGTGTCTCCACATGCCCATCGTTTCCTGCTAGGCTCAGCAGAGACACAAGAGAGTGATCCTGGTTTATGTGAAGTTAAGGGATTAATGTTACTGTGGAATACTCGTAAGGCTGTTTTATGGACATCTTTCACCTTGCGGTAATCTTTGAATGTACATGTTTATGGGGAGTTTGATCGGCTTGGCAGTGTTGGGCTTGTTTCTGGATGATGATGCAAAAAAAGTTAAATATGTGAAGAAGCTTGAGGGGCGGCGTTTCATTTGGTAGCAAGATTGTGTTTCGTGTAATTTTGGTAATAGTGTATATGGTTTAATCAAACAAGAGAGTGGAATGTTTGTGTATTAGGGGGTATAGTAAATATTTCTATAGGCGGGTAAGGTGTTTATGGGAAAAGTCGTCTAGAGCATGGCACTCCTTATCTATTGTTTTGGTAAATAAAATGATGTTATGGTCTACTTGCTGTGTTCAGCAGTAGCCATTGTACAGAGCCGTGGAATAGGATAGTACTATATAAAACAATAGATAATAAGTGCGCTTGTGTAAAAGGTCCTGTAGAGTCACTGCTATTCCAGAAAACAGCAGCCGCTTGGCACTCTGGAATCAGGGTGATGGTTAATGTTTCATATAATATAGAAGCATAAAAATGTGTATGATTATGTGTAGAAGAACAAAGTATGGTATAATTGTGTTAGTCTTAAACAAATATCTATCTATCTATCTATGTAATCGTGTAATAATCCATACACACACATTCCTCCTATATACAATCCACTCTCTCAACAAACTGGCTTGTACTGGGCATGGACTTGGCCACGGTGCTCCCTGTCTCTTTATTCTGTATCAGAGATGATGTCACTGCCACATGTTCTATTCTCTTAAAGGAACAAGCCCTCACTGCATAATGGGCGAGAGACGGGGCTGGGTGAGGACAGTGCTCGTTTAAGCTTTGCAATTACCCATTACAGACAAAAGAGATGCATGTATTTAGAGATGTATATCAATGCATGGATTGTAGGTTTGTTTTTGGATCGCTGTCTGTTTCTAGGTAGCGATAACGGTGGATTTTTCATTATTAGTGTGTCTAAGCACAGTGATGTGAAGAGTGAAGAGTTAAGCTGCTTTTGACGGAGGGACGTTTGTGTTGAATATGTCTCTTAAGGTCGTTGTGTTTGGAGTTGCTTTCTCATGGGTTGAGATATATGGATCTTGGTGCCTTAATATCTAAGTATCTCTCAGGCGTGTGATATCTCTAGACTGAGGTGTATTTCTAAGGTATTTGATTTGTGCGGTTTGCTCCAGAGAATGGGAATTTTCTGGAGGTTATGATGTCACTGAACTAAGATTCATATGATGTGGTACCCATCTCTGGATTGAGGTGACTGCTTCAAGGTAAAGATCTGCTTACTCTGGTATGTAAGCCCCCCCCCCGTCGATTCAGGTGAGGTGCTAAGGGGCTCTGGACCTTGGTCTCTGTATTGAAGGGGTGAATAGGAATCTATTGCACACGATGCCCGTATCTGTGTTGGTCTCTGATCTGTGAGTAGGGGTCCTTTTCTCAGGATAGGTATTCATACGTTGCAGTGTGTATCGGGTCCCAAAACTGAAATTCCTTTCTTCTGTAAGATAGGGTTTCTGCATTGGCATGCCGTAGCCTGTATATGATATTTAAGCCTTTTTTTAAAGTCCCTTGATTGAGGCTTGCGCATAAGGCTCCCTGGATCTAAATGCCTGTCTTTGTTAAAGATTCTGAGATCCCTTTGCCTGTAAGGGTACCTGCATTTGTAAAGCTCCCTTACTATTATAATTGTGTCTATGCAGGTTTTGGTTGTTCCTGTCTGCCTTGTTCTCTCCGACAGTATTTCTGTATTATCAAGATACTTGTCCTCTACAAACTTTAATCCCTGCTGCCTCTCTTCATTTTAAATGGTATTGGTTTATAGGGAATGTTTACTCATGGCCTCCTATGTATTGTCTTTTGGGGATAGACGGGGCTTTTTATGGGTTTGGCCAGAAGTGGAACTGCCACACAAGTAGATTAATGTACTGTATTAAACTACGCACTACTTTATCATAAAGTCAATTTATATTAATTAGCAATTATATAATTAACAAAGCAAAGACAATCCTATGTGACGACATGTTTTTCACTGATAATCCAGCCAAAGGTTATATACAATGATCCACCTGTCAACATATTATTGCGGAAGGGAATTCTTAAAGTCGCACGCAGCTCCAAATACTGTGTTCCTCACATTAAATGGTCGAGCTTCTAAATCAGGTGTCTATGATACTAAAGGGATTAGGCGTTACATGCGTCATTTATTTAACCCTTAATATCTTTTCTTATGTCAATTTGAATTGCAGTTCTTGTGTGCCAACACCTGTATCCTTAAAAGTTGAAAACCCACTGGACCTTCAGCATAATACACTATTAATTTATTATACGGACAAATCCTAACCTTCAGCCTCCTCCCCGGTTTTCTAGCTACTTGGAATTGGGATTTTTGTATTTTCCTTAAAATGCCTACCTCTAGGCTCAAGGAAACTGTGCTCTTGTATGAACTGTGTTGGACTGTATGGGATTAAACTATGGGATTTTAAATTAAATTTTAATTTATCCCCAGGCACAGCTGGCCCAAGCTCTTTACGATAATGCAGCGGAGAGCCCAGAAGAACTCAGTTTCCGCCGAGGGGACGTGATGTTGGTTCTGGAGAAAGATGCCCCGGCACTTGGGGGGTGGTGGCGTTGTTCTTTGAGAGGGCAACAAGGAATTGCTCCAGGGAATCGATTAAAACTACTTCCTGAGATCTCATCACAGGAATGTGAATATCAGGCACCACGTTTTCTGGGAACAGCAACAGAGGCTGCAGATCCTGGAAGCAGATCTGAGGAGCCACAAAACAAACATAATGTGTCACAAGCTCAGATAAGCAGCGAGGTAAGACAGAAATGGAGCAATGGCTAAGGGCTTGTAGGAGGATGTTCTTGAAAGAATCAATACGGAACAACCAAAATATAAATAAAGCCTGATTCAGCAGCCAGGCACACAATGATGCTGGGAATAGCACTCTACAGATAAGACCTTAACTTGAAATGATGATGTGCAACTGTTCTCACTTCTGGGAAGACAAATATCTAGCCATTTAGTCTTTCAGGAAAACAAACTCCTGAAAATTCTAAGACACAATGACACAATATCACTATTAGAAATTGCTGACAGTACCAACTTATTGAGAAAACTATTTAGCAAACATCACTTCCACATGTGGCCCAGTCTCTGGTCTGCTCTGCAGAAGCCGGCCGTGTCCACTCTTATGTGCTCAATTAACAGCTAGCGTCCAGCTGTGCAATATGGACGCAGCCGGCTCCTGTATAGTCAGAGACCGGCTTCTACAGAGAAGACCGGAGCCAAGGCATCAGGCGGAAGTGAGCATTGCTAAATCAAGTGTTTCTTTGTCTACTCAATCCTATAAAGAAAGAGAAAAAAAACCCAATAGTCTTCAATAATTGTTTTGTCTTTTTTTTTTGCCTTAATGGTACCTCTACAAGAAGGAGATTTGAACTGCTCCCCTTTTGGTTTGTGTACTCGTTTGCATACGAGAAGTAACAGTATTATAAAGAGATCGATATTTCCCTCTCTCTCAAGGTGTATCAAGTTCCCCCCATTGCACGGCTGTGTCTCTCCCTTCCATCAGTCAAAACTCAGGAAGACATTTACAATTCACCACGCCTCGTTGGAGTATCTTCACAAGAATCGACAGAGGTGAGAACAGTTGAAAGCTTCAACACTCATAAAGGCCAAATGCACCGTCTACACCCACAGTCTAAACGTATTCAGTAAGGTCAACCAAAAGGAGCCCAATTACCATCTACCGATAATGAAGAGCACCCCTTTACACACACATCTCTCTCTTTATCCTGTGTAGCTCTTAAACCAACTTTATAAATAACACAGCTGGCAGGGTAGAATACACACTGTCCGAACATTGGCTCTTTGCACGTCTAGCTCTGTTTCACTTAGGTGTGCATCCATTTAAATTATTATTCAGAGCATCTAATTTAACTCTCTACTGTCAACCTTTCCCATTACCCTGCAGGTATATGATATGCCTTCTATACCCATAAGAGATCCATTATCTACCTTAGAGATATATGACAGTCCAGCACTGCGAGTGAAGGATGCGGCTATTGCACACACTGCGTCTGAAGAGATTCCAGAGGATATATATGATGTACCTCCTGCATTACATGGTCTGTCGCAGGAGATCTCTGAGGAAGATGAAGACGAGGGCATTTATTCCCTTCCCTCTAACTTAAAACGTGTATCTGGGCTGCAGAATTTGTACGAGGCTCCTGAGGATATTCTAAGTACAGGACATCCTCCTGAAACTGTAGAGCCAGTCAACACTCACCGTCTCTCGGTGTCTAGCACAGGCAGTGCCCGGTCTGCAGATTCTGGAGGGAGTAGGGAGTCTAGCATCCCAACCCTACTGACTTGGGAGAGCCATAGCAATGCCACCTGTACAGTGGAGTCTTTGAGGTTGCTGCATCAGGAACTACAAAGAACCATATCACTTGTGAATGAGGGTACATTAGAAGGCACAGGAAGAGGGTGTCCAGAATATGTAACAGGAGGGCGGACTGTGGAAGCTCTGAGGGAATTTCTTGGTATGTCGCATGTTCTTCTCTTGCGATCGTGCCAAGCCTCAGACCCTGCCCTGCATCGAGAACTCAATGGGCACCTTGAACAGTTGGAGTATGCATTGAGAGATCTTATGGATGGGGGTACTGAGATGACAAAACTCATTCAGGAGCAAAGCGGGTGCATTGTTAGACTTGTCAGTGCTAATGCTGGCATCCTTTTCCCACGGCCACGTTTGTCCTCCAGTGAGAGTCTTTCTCGAAGGCCACTTCCAGCCCTGCCTGCAACTGCATCCCCAGCACCTCACCGCAAGGGCAGCATCCAGGACAGGCCTCTGCCGCCGCCACCTACCCTGGTTCCTCCCCCAAGTGATCCAGGAGAGAATGCAGACAGTGAATACGAGAGGATACAATGTAGAGACAATCATTATGTGCATCTACAGGTAACCACACTGCTACAGCTCAGGCTCGTTTACTATTGTACCATGTGCACCTAGGCTGCTCTGTATAGTTCTATTGTTGCAGCTCCAAAGCCACCTATTGTGGGCTTTCTGTTGTTCATTAATACCCACCTTCCACAGCACTCTCATTGCTCATACGCTTATAGCAGCTGTTTCTCACACCCATTAGTTTTTTTTTTCCTTTTTCATTACAACCCCATGGCCACATTCTAAAAATCTTACCCTCCTTCCGCCACTTGGCATACTTATCCTGTGCCGATTTTCTTTGCCTACAGGGAACTGTTACCGCTCAGACGGTACAAAAACCCAGAGACGTACAGACAGACAAAGAGCAGAGCCAATCACAAGAGAGAGAGGTAAGTGCAGGATAAAAATTAGATGGGAGTCACTGCCATGGAATAACATTATGTCCCTCCAAATGTAATCTGTGTTGTGTTCCCAATCGAACACGAAGTAAGGACCTTTCTCTACTTGGACCTGTCAGATTTAGACCCTCTGGGGCACATGGCTTTTGGGTCGTCCATCAAAAACACACACACACATACACACTCTGCCTATCAGTTAGTTACACGTTGTTTTAGGTGCCTGAATCCTTTTCACCTCACCCCCTAGCACAACATTAGTATTGCTGGGTGCAGCAGCTACAGCAGCATTAATCTAGCCACAAAGCAGCAATAGCCGTGATCTGTTAAAGCTAGAGCGTGTAATGGAGAATCGGGCAGTGTATGCGGGCGTATAAACATTACCTGGGGAAGTGTGCTGGTCAAACCTCTCATCTATACGATCTTCCTAAAGTCTCTAATCTTTTGATCCACTTTCTGTAGTCCTGGTATGCAAGGATCTTTAAACAAAATATGAAATCTGATCATCCCTCCTAAGGGCATTATATTGTTTGATCAAAAATGGCAAACTTGTGTTTGTTTTTCCTCCTCGTGTGTATATGTGCACACCAAACTCATGAGTGGATTTTTCATGAGGAAGATGAGGGAAAGGAAAAATAGGAATTATTTATACGAAGATACAATAGTAATCCCTATTTACAGGCTTCTCACATATGTTCTAAAAAGAATATGCATCGTATTGCAACTACACAAAGTAGAACAAATGAAGACGCACATTTAAAAGAATAAAACATCTTTCAATACAGTAAATTAGCTAACCATTGACAGACAAGATTTTAGCCGCTTTTGCTCCAATAAGCTTCCATGCTCAAGCACTGCTCTGAGGTAACGCTTTATGACCATGCTAATGAAGTCAGTGTCGCTATGGAGTGATTAGGCAGCGTCCAGCTGGGTGATTAACAATGTCAAGCCCAGGCAGTATACAGGGTGTTTGGTAATTTAAGCTATGCTCAGATGCCAGAACTAATGAGCACACCTTCTAAATACACAACGGTCTAAAATGTTTGTATTTAAAAGTTAGAACTGGTTTCAATATGATTATGTACACACATACATAGAGTGAAAGGAGCTTCAGACTGCAGCAGGGCCTCAAAAGCCTGACCTATACTTAGAACCCAATAGAACCAGTTGGTGCTGGATAAAATAGAATTATCATTGGATGGACTAATTGGATTGGATAAAGAAGAGTTAAAGATCAACATTTCAATGCTACAGTTTACAGAGAAATAATTTTGTTTCAGGTGAACCCTTCAGAGGAGGACCGCCAACTGTTACGTTTTTATGCAGCTCAAAGTCACGGCCACCTACAGACTCTGCAGTCCTGCGTGGGCACCTTTCTTGGCAGTGCCAGTTCACAACCTCCCCGTGTGTTCGTGGGACACGGGAAGCAGTTAGTGATTGCTGCTCACAAGCTTGTGTTCATCGGAGATACTCTTGGTCGACTGCTTGGCTGCACCCAACTGCAAACAAAACTAGCCGGGGAAGGAGCAGCTCTGTGCCAAGCACTGAAAGAAGTGGTCCTGGCAACAAAAGAAGCCGCCGCGAAATACCCATCACCCGCTGCACTAAAAGCCACAGCCAGCAGCGTCTCAGCGCTCTGTACATGCGCACGCAGCTTTACGGACCTGTTACAAAGTTTAGCTAGCTGAGAACGACGCACTCTGGCCAACATTATCAATCACCCACCCCCCGCGTTACGGTTTTATTATGTAATATATCTTTTTGTAATTTTTTTTTAAAGCAGATTTATTTATTTTTATGAGGGCAACTCAATACTGCTATAGTATCAATTAAATAAGAGTCACCACCTGCCCAATTATGAGTGATATGGGTATACAACATGCTTATTTTGGCAGTGATGAAAATTTGATATAGATATATATATATATCATGGCAATCACTATAAAAGCAAATGTGCCCATATTAAAGCCTCAATAAATTTAGTGTTATACACTTATTACAAGACCACTGTTGTGATGAGTAACTCGAAACTTTACAGAAATGTTGTAATCCAGAAAATGTAACTTAATTATAGACACACCTGTGGCTGACACTTAGGATAGTAACTTCATCCAGGGTGCCGCTAAACCTCAGCTGATATTATAGTGAAACATGCATGGGATAGGCAAGCTTATCCTTAACGTCCATTGATGGGTCAGGCACGTCGAGTAATAATGGTCCGTTAAAGACGCAGCCTGACATGTCATTTCATTAAACAAGCTTAGAACATGATCTACAATCACGGTCTTCGCTTAAACAGCAATGCTGTAGTGCCTCGATGTCGAGGCATTCAGCAACCCCGAGTTCGGCATCAGGGACCATGTCTGACCCCTGCCCGGGTGTCAACATCCGCCATACACTGTATGGTGGCTAACTGCTGTTTTAAGAGTTTGATCGCCTCCTAATCTCCATTGGTGCGGCTGAAACACCTCGATCACGAGGCATTCAGCGACACTGAACATTCACCCCAGGGCGTGCTGTTACCACACCGGAGAGCGGTCACAACCACCACCACAAGTGACTTGCAAGTTGCCACTCTCAATGGCGGCGTGTCCTTTAGAAAAATAGTTGGAAAAGTTCACCAGAGGGTCTCGAGCTGCTCTAGAGAACTCTGGCTCCACTTGCAGGTTGACTACAGGTACTGCGTTCAACCATGCAAGTCTATAGAGCCCAGCTTTCTAATCACTGTGTGATTAGTAAAATTTAAAAAAGAAAAAAATGGAAAAAGCTTAAAAAGTGGCACAAAAACCATCCAGTTCCAGCAAAATGCAAAAAAAAGTCCAAAAAGAATAAAATAAAGTTTATTATGAGGAAGTGCTAAAATTAACGCTGTATCTTTCCAAAAATCTTTGAGATGGAAAGAGTAAAAGCACACCAAAGACAGAAAAAAAGTTTGACGGGGTAAATTGGAGTGGCCGGGCTCAAAGCTAAGGCACAGGCTGACCAAAATGGGAGAGGAGAAAAAAAAAAAAAGTGCACTTCCCAAATATGGCCTTTTAACCCCAAACACCAGACAAACCCATGCATGTGGGGTATCAGTCTACTTGGGAGATGTTGCTGAACACACATTGCGGTGTTTGATTGACATATACCTGGAGCTGTACATTTATACCCGAAGTACAATTTGCGTGAGAAAAAAAAACTACTGCAAAGGCTGGTGGTAGAATCTCATGCATGGAAAGGGTTAAAATACTACCATTTGAAATACCTTGGGGCGTCTAGTTTTCAAAAACAATATATGGTTTGATGGGGTAAATTGAATTAGCCGGCTTCAAAGATAGTCTTATTAGGACATGGGGCAGTAGAACCAGATATTAAAGTTCCAAAAAAAAAGTTAAAAAATGCAACCTTCCTAAATGTGGCATTTTACCACCCAAACACCCCGACAAACCCATGCATGGGGGTATCACTGTACACACATTGGGGTGTTTGATGGTGACACATACCTGGACCTGTAAATCCATACCTGAAGCGCAATTTTAGTGATAAAAAAAGAAAGCCACAAAATAAATTACTACCAAAGTTTGACAAAGGGTGGTGGTAGAATTAGTGCATGGAAAGGGTTACAATACCAGCATCTTAAATACCTTGTGGTGTCTGGTTTTCAAAAATATTTGGCTTGATGGGACATTGAATTGGATGGCTTCAAAGACCCAAAATTGCACATTAGTGCAGCTAGTGCTCGTCACTTCGAACCCTCATGAGATTGGAGTTTTGAACATGGCAGCAATTGGGCCGCATGTGACGCAATAATCTCAAATAGTTTCATAGCTAACTGCTTCAAACATTCCCTTGCAAGGCACATTTGACACAAATGGCAAAATGACTAAATGTTCTTAGGCTGGCACTGACCATTTGTGTGGCAAACAGGGGATATACTGCAGGTAACTCACAACCACCCAAAACAAAAAAAAAAAAAAAAAAAGCACTTTATAGGCACCCTATGACACCTACAGAAAACAGAGCGAGTTCCCTTTTTACCGTCACCTGGGTCATAAGACTTAAGACCAGAAAATGACCATACTATATGGATGACGCAATGCAGCACGGAGCAGTCTGCACCCTGCACAAGCAAATTGTGAGCACTGAGTTGAGGAAATCTGTGCAGAATATGTGCGTTGTCCTTGTATGGTCCAAACCATCTGCATGTCAACATTAATTGCAAAAAAAAATCCCTTTGCATCCTTAGTGCACACACTAAGAAGAGAAGGGCACCCAGTACCAAGCGATGCCGTTTCATGCATTAGGGACAGCCAAAAGCAATGAATATATAGGATGGGTTTTGTAAACACAGTACACGCTTTTCCAAAATCTTTTTTTTTTATTTTTTCTTATGACCCTCTCTGCCATACACTATTATAAAAATAATAAGTCCTTCTGACTTCATAACTAAAAACCAAAAAAAAAAAAATAATCTCCCAGCTCTTGTCTTCCAAAAGAATGCAGGAAACTTGAGCCAGAATAAAAAGTAAAGTAAAGGCTGTTGTGTAATGGGCAGCCGAGTGTCTCCGGAAAACAAGCTTCTCCCATAGAAAGAAACCTGCAAAGATAAAAACACGCAAAAACAGGGGAGGGGAGAAAAAAAAAAAAGGGGGGAGGGAGGAGAAACAGCAGGATGTTTAAGCAGACATCACCCTCCCACACAAGATGGGAACCCCCCAATACACATAAGTGACATCCTGAAATCCCCACCTGGAGGTATTACCACCCCAGAAGGACTCATGGAAAAGCTGTACACCCCCCCCCCCTCACACTAGGACAGCCCATCATTTCCACCACATACTTGGCATCACATTGCTGCCCTACCACAACCCTCTCTATGCAGTGCTTGAAGAACAGACATGGACAGCAGAAGCACAAGAGGGTGGACCCATATTAACTTAATTTTTTTTCCAGTCTTCTTTTTTTTCTTTTTTTGTTTTCCCCCTTTCAGGTCTTCCTAAAGTTACATTTTTAGTAAGGAGAATACCATGATGTCACTCGAGCCCGACTCCTGAAAGAGACAAGACCAATGTTAAACACACGTGCCACCCGGGATCCAGCGCATGTTAGAAAGCTTCCAGCATAACCTAAAGCCCCAAGGGTTCTAAACAGTTTTCTCAGACCTGTACACTCGCCCTCTGGGTCTAGCAGTGTAACCGCTGTAGAAGCGCGAACGGGAGCTGTACGAAGCAGCCCTGGCTCGGTATCGGGCGCGTGGAAAGCCTCTGTCTGTTGTACTGATGCCCGGTCTGTTTGTCCGTTTGGGAACCACCTGCAACAAGAAGCACTTTTGAAGGGATGTTTGACAACATGCATGTGAACATAAACTTGGAGCCGGTAGGTAATTGCAGAGCAGTAGAACATTGTCACTTTAGACTATGCATTACTAGAACCTGAAGACAAATCTATTTTCTGCAAAAGAATGCGACAGGAGGGCCGCATCACTTACATATATCGTACATAACTTCCCAGCTTAGCTACTAGGACCAGCTGGAGACCATCAGGATTTGAACCAATCTTTCAATGTGCTACACTATAGTCAGCCTTAAGGAATATTCAGTGATGTTCAAACATTTTAAGTTATTCAAGATCAGGATATCTTGGTGTCTACAGCTCATGAGCAGGAAGCATTCCTTAAGAAAAATGCACAAATAAAAGTTTAGCTGCAGAAGAGGCGCTATGTATAAAGAAATTCTTATGTAAAGCTTTAAATCTGGATTAGAGGGGGCATGATGGAGTCTTCCTACTCACTGTTCTTTAGGCCACACAGAGGAGCGTGGAATGCTACACTATGTCCCAAGACCAAAAACTTCTTACTAGCCAGTAACAAGCACAACAGCCCCAGTATAATAATGGGAAAGCAAAGCGACAAGTTTAAGCTACCCACCTAATTTAAAAGAAAAGTGTACAAGTAAACGTTCTGGCTGTCAAGTACCTTTATTTGTCGCCCTCTGAAAAGAGACTCGTCTAGCGCCATCGATGTTCTTACAGATTCCTTGTCTGAGAATTCAATATATGCAAACCTAGAAAAAAAACCACTCATCTTATAGGTATATTGGGTGTTTTATATGGGTTACAAGCGGCCCACTTCATCTCATTTACTTATTCTATCACCACGGGTTGAATAGAAAAGAAATTCTTCCCAACAGATGACCAGAGTCCAAACAATGCATACCCCTTTGGATGACCTGTATACTTGTCACACAAAATGGTCACCCTATTCACAGAGCCACAGCCATGGAAATGAGCCTCGAGCTCTTCAGCAGTCGCCCCGTAGTCAACCTGCGCATAAGAGAAAAGGTTAGACAAGGGAAATACCAATTTATCTAAAGGTGTTCATCACCTACCACAGAATTTAATGTTTAACTAAACGATATGTAAAATTATAGTTAACCATCCCATGAATAATTGAGTCATGTGAAGAAAAAAAAAAAAAGAAATGAAGGGGGGGCTCCAACCAATTTTAGTAGTATTAAAAAACATTCTATAAAATTAGGCTTTTATATTTCACCCAGACTCTGTATACTTCCTGTGGTAAACAAATAAAGTCTATGGAGATAGTAACTTAATTGGACAAAGAGCTTAATTGCTCACAGCTCAGTGCGGTGTTTGAGCAGGTAAAGCCAGCCAAAAATATCACATGACTAACAATGGCGGCCATCAGCTCTGCAGATAAAAGAAGCCGAGACAAAACATACCAGTTTTATTCAATGCTCAACTATGTTGCTGGTTTTACAGGATTAAGCCTTCAGAAGATAAAATGACTGCCTAGGATCTGCCTAGGGTATAGCACCATGACCCGCTGGAGTGCAATCTAGTCTAAGCAGACATCACCTTTAAACTGGTAAACATGGTAGTTAAGACAAACATGCACCAAGAAACAAAGATTAGAACAAGGACTCACATTCCCAACGTATATGGAACGAGCATCAGCTTCCATTTTTTCTTCCACAGACATGATGACCGGTCCAGCTGCAGGAGGTAAAGGAAAGTTACTATGTTTTAAAGGCCCAGATGTGTTCTAACACGATGTTTAAACGGGATGCACTGCCTGTGCTTGAAAACACATGTATGTACACATGTAGCATGTTCATTCTGAAAAAAGCATTGAACCGACAGCCGCCTCTGCACCAAAGTGCCGAACACGATCATTAATTCAGACGGTAAGCTTGTTTGGGCACGGTCCTCCTTGCTTGACTTCTGTACTCAGTTATCCACTACTTGTCATTTCCAGTTTATTCATTGTACAGCACTATAGACTATGACAGCGCTATACAAACCAATTCTATTGACGCTATGCCTACAATACATACAGCAGTAAATACCATAAGTAGTAATGTCAAAGCAGTGAAAAGCATGAAATGTTATGTTAGACATATGCATGGGCTCGTACTTTCATGCAGAGAACATTAGAATGCACACAGATTTTAGATGTATGAATTACAGTGAGTGAAGGCACTGCAGAGGAAAACCAATATAGCATGTGGCCAATGGTAGCCACTAGCCACCATGCCCTGTACACACAAATAGAGGCGCGAGTGTAAGATTAGTCCACCGGAACACAGAACAAAAGGTTTTATGAACACCTAAACAAGCCAATAAAGGGAATAATGTAATATTGGCTTTTAAAAAGAGCTGCACTATGACCCCCGCAAAACATATTACTATCACTCACGTACCAGCCACATATATGCAATGCTTTATACATGCCGGCCACGACACGCTGATATGAGTGCGGCACAAGGAAGAGAATGGCCTTATGTGTTCGCTTACAATCAAGAGGAAGAGGGGGACAAGTCCTCCATTATGGGTGTACACAATAGCTAGTATAATGATAGTACACCAGGGGAAAATGGCATCTACCAGGCCTGTGAAGCATAGATGGGATCTACAGCACATTATATACATGTACACTTACACACATACAACAGAGTTAGAAGCTACAGAGAAGACGCTGGCGCATGTCCCAAAGAAATGTCCTGTAAATGAAACAAAGAGGTGAGGAAAGAACGACCACACTAACCATTGCCTGGCGGGGGGCTCATGTTCATCTGTTTCTCAACTTCATTCTGTAACTCCTTCAGCTTCTCTGCCTCTTCCTCCATTTCCCGCACGCGAGCCTTGATGGCCTCCAGCTCCTACGAGGAGATCAGGTCAGCATCTCACAGAAATACAAAAATTCAAATATCTTCCTCCTCGTCTTCTAAGCCACGGGAGATCCAGTCTACTTGGATATCAACGGCCAAGATTTAGAAATAACCAAGCACTGCATCATCGCTTTCATTTTTCCTGTGAGTTTTGCAGAGTTGCTCTAATGCGTTTACCCCACACCCCACCGGAGTTAAATGACCCGGCGCAGATGTGTTCAGCAGCAGATATACTCCAACCTCAACGAGAGCCAATCAGCAGAAAACCACAGGACCAGGAGGAGGAGGGTAACTACTGCACCTTCTACGCCAGGTAAGTACTCCCAGAGTGCTTTACTGTGCACTTTCCTACAGCATGGACGCTAAACCACGCTTTTAACAGATAAATACACAATCCAATCCTAAACTAATGCAGCGATGTGCACCTTAACATACCCGAGTGGCACCTAAACCCCATCACATGCCCAGCCAGGAGATGTGTTTACCCAAACACATCCCCCGACGCACGATACACTGCCCAGGTAGCCCGGCTCCAGCGAAGGACACAGGGGGGCTCTAATAATTTTCTTCCTCCATGTGAATGAGCGGTAGGTGTCCTAATGCATTTCAATAGGAACATTTTCCTGCCACCAACCGGTTTCATGGGGCAGCCAATGGTGACAAACCCCAGACTATGGAGGGTCAGACTGCTACAGCTTCTATAAACGAATGCATACGAAGGTACTTACAAAGCATTCATTGTTCGGGGCGCTGCCTGGGACACTGGAGTGTCCCTTTAAACAGAAACATCCGCTCACCTGTAGGGCCTATATGATGGCCTATAGCACATGGCTGCATAACCCCGCAGTGTGCTGTACCGCCAATGTACTGTATCAGACTCTGGTGCCTTAAGCAAAGCAGTCGGTGGCCATTTTTACTGTGGTAAAGCACACCCACGTTAAAGATATCATCCGCACAGAGGTATGTGGCGGTCAGGCCTTCCCTCCGAGCATTTTAGGACCGCTTAGTCGGCTTGAAAGCGCCGCATTACCTCAGGATGCACACCATGCGCTTTCCGTACTTCCCATCACTCACCGCAAGATAACCCACCCACCGCCATCTTCACCTCCCTAAAGAAAAAAATCCCTGACACTAATACATATCGTGTGCGCATGTCCTCACCGGATCCTCGATAGCCGGATCCCCACTGATCTCGCCAGGCTCTTCTTCTTCTAACTCCTCTTCTTCAAGTTCCTCCAATCCTCCGCCCGTGGCACTGCCTGTGGAGCTCCGTCCACCCGGTCTTCTACCGGCAGCACCTCGACTCGCGTTCCTTCGATTCCGTCTACCAGAACCCAGCAACTCGAGATCAAGATCCAATCCTCCTCGGCCCATAGGATCATCCTCGCCCGGTTCCTGCACCACTCCGGTCGAACCAGCGCCGCCACGCAGCCCATTCTCGTAATCAGTCCCACGCAGAGATGCTGCTGAGGACACCGCCGCCATCTTAAGCAAGCCTTGAACGCAGAGCGCTGGGACCCACCCTTATAACCGTCCGCAGCCTAAGAATGGCTCTTGTATATGTCACTCACGGCAGGGTAGCAGGCAGTTGGCTGAGTAGAATTTTATTGTTTCCTCGGGCGCCAGGGAGAAGACCCACCCATCCGGTTAGAGGGGATTGGTCCTTACGGAAAGCTGGGGCGGGCCACCAAATAGCGTCAACCTGTGTGTTCTGCGGCCTGACGTGTTTGTTCCTTTTAGAACGTGTAGGTCCCTATTGACCCTCCCGCTACTATAGCTCAGAATGCTTGCCGGGTATCAGTGTATCTCAATATTCTACCCCCAAAAAGCCATAATAATGTGCATGGAATCAGTTTATAAATGAAATACTATATATATATATATATATATATATATATATATATATATATATATATACATATACCTTATAGACGTAAGTATACCTTATAGACGTACATATACCTTATAGACGTAAGTAAGAAAACAAGCCAGTGTGTTAGTGGGGGAAGGGCAGAAGTAGCACCTGGTTTAGCCCCTGGAAGCACATTTGTACATCTTCTCATCGTCCTTGACCATGAAGCTTTGCTCTAAATTGAAACTAATCTGAGGAGATCAATGGACTCATGGCAGTCCAAATGGAAACAAAATTGTTTTCCCCTTGATGCGGTTTTACCGTTCGATAATTGTTGCACTTCTGGCAGAAAGCCCAGGAATGGTAGCCTTCTCTATTAGTTAAAACTCCAGGTAGGAGAAAAAAAAAAAAACATTACAACCTGCGTCCTAGAAATATGAAATCTCTCCATAACACGACATGAGATTAAAATTAGTTTTTAAATTTTCAAACCCATATACACAGAGATGAGCTTCCCGCCACCAATCCATCACATTCTGCAGCACTCTACAAACATTGATTAATACATTATATTACAGGACAGAAGTACAGACCGGCAGCAGGAGCGAGACTAGGAAAGGTTAGGCAGAGGTAGGCGGGGGAGAGCTAACCTTTTGGCTTCAATAAAAAAGCGTGTTTTAAGGGATTTTTTGAAGGCCTTGGGGAGAGTCGAGTAACATGGCGTTGGGTATTCCAAAGGGCAAGGGCAGCCCAAAGTGAGCTGACTGAAATAGATATAATGCTAAAGCACAGATACGTTACATGGCTTATCACTACGTGTAACCCATATACCCCAAAAGCAGAAATCAAGGAAAAGCTCCCCAAACATGGTAAAAATGGATCCTGCACTGGGTCACGGGCAGTGTTAACTCTACATATTATTATCGTGTATTATAAATATACACACAGCATTGGTTTTTATTACTACATTTCTTATCTTCATTATATATGCTGATTATATCCAACTTCATGATTTGGAGTTATCTTAAAATTTACTCTAAAGGTGGTGATAACTCAAATTGTATGAGTTGTAGTAGAAGTAGTAGTGTTTCTTGCATAGTGATTTAGGTTGGAAAAAATAAGACACGATCAAATTTCTTTTTATGATTCAAGTGTTGGCATGAAAGAGGTTGAATTGTCACCAATATACTTATTTATTATTTATTTATATAGCCCCAACAATTTACACAGCGCTTCTTACAATGCATATATTCAAGGGGTATGACAAGACGAGAATTAGAAACCGATACATTTGGTGGAGAGAGCCCTGCTCGCAAGTTTCTAATCTAGGGAATGGGGTGACAAACATAAGGCACGGAGAAAGGGTGAGAGGTAGTGTGGTGATTGTATCAATGACAAGGAAGTTCTAGCAGCTAAGATGGTCTGCTTCTCTGAATATTGGAAGTGGATTCCAGAGATATGGGGCACCTCGAGTGAAGTCTTGTAGAAGGGAAAAGGAGCGAGGAGGAGAGCCAAGTAGGGGAGTATTTGTTTATGAGGGCAGAAATGTATGGAGGAGCAGTGTTATGGATGGCCTGATATGTTAGTACCAGGATTTTAAATTTTATTCTAAAGGGAATTGGGAGCCAGTGGAGGATTTCACAGAGTTGGGAAGCAGAAGAGGAGCGGCGTGCAAGGAAGATAAGGGAATGAACCAGGGTTTTTGTGTTTTCTTGGGTAAGGAATGGGCAGATGTGAGAGATGTTACATCAGGCCTGGTTAGTAGGAGAGACAGTCGTGTTGTTAATGCTAATAGAGAATTCAGGTACTGGGGTGGAGATGGAAGGAGGGTAGGTAACGAGTTCAGTTTTAGAACTGGAGCCTTTTCTTCCCTTAGTGTTTACCTCAACTTTGTAAAGGGCATCAAGTTTATTTAGAAGTGTCTAAAATTTGCTAGACAATGTACTTATTGGTCTACAATATTTGTGTTAAAATGTTTCCATTAATGTGTCAACAGGATTCAATTTGAAGAAGAGACCACTGAGGTCACATGTGTATGTAACGTTACCTTGTTTCCTATGTTAACCTTTTAAAAAAGTATATACACGTCTATTTTCTCTTGGTTCTACATTCATTTTTCTTGCCAATATCTACATGACCAAATTAATTGTTTAGGAGAAATAGTTTTCTATGAATATCGGAGTTCACACAAATAGATCACAAACAATGCACTTTCCGCTACCATTAAAAGCCAATAAGGTTTGATGATTAACAGCAATGAATAAAAACACAATGTTTCCCCAACGTAAATGCAAATAAATAAAGCAAAAATTTGATATATATATATATATATATATTTTATTGTATTAAAAGTCAACTGCAGTACAAAAATAAAGTTGTATAATGAATGATAGGGTTAACCAAGCAGGCAATAATGCACAGAACTCTGGCATTGTGGGGCAGCCAGTTATAAATCCCTGTAGAGGAATACTGCAAGCAGGACACAAATGGGAGTGGGTTGGTTAGGAAGATTTGGGGTTTTTTTTCTTGGTGACATAGGATTACATCAGTGGGAAACAGGCATAATACAACATTAAAACAAATACTATATATAATATAGACCTTTTCATACACAACGATAAGACTGTAAAAGAGCAGAATTCCCACCATTAGCTACAGGACAACCTGGTCATGGACGCCTGCTACCAGCTCTCCCTTTCATGACTACGTGCATTATAACTGGCTTACCCTCATCCACCTCTCATTGTGCAGACTACTTCGTGTCTACACCGAACCCTTCATCCTTTACTTATACATTTACTCTTAAATTCAAGTTCCAAAAGAAAATCGATGCCACATTTTTAAACAGTGTGTTTCATTTATTCAGCCCCACGTATCTGTGATCAAGTCATCATTGGTGAGATAAAATAAATATGTGGAGATATGACACCCCCTTTAAGTCCCCTTTCTGGTCCTCTTATTTGAAAGCATTGTTTTAGCTAAGGCTTCAGAAGCTGTAATTATATAGATCATATACGCACACACGTACATACATATACACATACATACATATAGTCTGTTGTAAAATGATTGTAGTGTCTTGAGAAGTGTTTAAACAAATGTATGTCTGCAGTGAGGCCAGAAACATATACTTGAATTCATCAAGATTGTTGGCTTTGGCCATTTACCATTTGGATTCATAAAATATGGAGCCTAAATACAACACTTGTTTCACTGACCAATCACCAAATTAGGTAAACAATATTTGGCAGAAATTGTGCAAGTTTTAATACATTTATTTAAAAAGAGCCAATTTGGTTTGTAAGCTTGGCAAATTGCTTTACACCGCTGTCCAAAATGTGAAAAACTTTGCATTTTTGGACCTTACAAAAAAGATTTAAAAAGACCTATTTTAAATAAACCCCACTGTGTGTATGTATAATCATTTGCCTTTTTTAAAATAAATGATTTCACATTCTCTACTAGCTACATATATATACACACACACACACATTAAGTATCATCATAATACACCATTAGAATTACCTTAGGTGTTCTTTTAATGCGAAGCCGGGTCTTAAACCAGGGAATTTTTGCAAGGGTTTAGAGTAATGTGTTGTGTAATTATATATAGGTCACGCTCAAAATATGTCATGGAGGGGACAAGAAAGGTAATGAAAAAGCCTTCCACTTAATTTATAGGAGATGCAAGGAGTGAATTTGAAAGTAACTTCCTATTAACTATATGGGGTCACAGAACCCATATTTTCATTAAACAGAATAGAGGCACCCCATCTGAACCATCCCGTTGAACAGTGACTATCACTAAGTGTTTACACCAGAGCCATAGCATCCTAACTCAGCACCACAACCTAGGGTACAGAAAAAAGATTACGCAATGATTCATTCTCCTTCGTTCACGTATTGCAAAGGAACAACAGGCTGGTCTTTCTAATTGGTCTGCTAAGTAGGGACAAGGCACATAACCGCTATGGATCAGTGTGAAAAACCTAGGCTGATTAAGAAATCTACGTAGCATATGAAATTTTCTAAAGGCACAATCTTACTTTAGGAGATCTATCGACTAACAGTTGCCTTATTTATTGACTAATAACTTGGTAAAATCTGAGATTAAGTGAGCTTTTCAGTGTTCCATCTCAACGATGCATCGTGAAGGTCCAGCCACAGTGTACTTCTCCTGCGTGAAAGGCTAAACTACAAACGTGCAGTGAATAGACCACATCCACAAAGCCAGTTGCAGGTAAAGTATTAGTGAATAAACCTAAAGGGAGTTAAAATATAGAGAGTAAAAACTCTGATGTTGTTAAAGGAAACTTAATATAAGGTTCTGCAGGTCATTGTATCAATATTAATAAAAATCTTCCACAACAATGAACTGTTCGGCAACATTAACCCTTTAAACATTACAAAACCCTAAATGAACACACGGAAAAACGTGTTTCACTAAATAATGCAAAATGTTTTATAGCTGATCTAAACCAATTAACTAATCTGCCTAGATCTTTGTATAAGAGCATTTTACACTCATGGAGGGAGTTTTCAGCAAGGTCTTACTGACCCTAGATGGACTTAATCAAACAAATGGTCCCTTACCTCTGTAGCTCTCCTATACAATCCTTTATTCCCTTTCTTTTAATAAAGGACTATAGTGCGATTTTTATAGAATGCTACAACAGAGGACTTTATTAGGACTATGTAGAAACTCAAGCCAATGTCTACCCCAATTATACATTCCATTTGATGAATATGAAAAATACCCGATGACTGCAGCCATGCTATTTCTTAAAGGAAAATCACAATCCAATACCCTTCAAAGTGTATCTGTAGCTACAAGCACATAACAGCCTCTGCCATGTTTATCTAACCCAAGTGGACTTTCCCTAAATTTTGTTCCTCAGGATGTCATAGTCTACACGAGGCAAAAGGCTGTAAGAAGAAAATCTTACTTGATTTCTTATTTGCCGTTAGAACCATTGCTATGATTAGTGTTTGGTTTTCGATGGATGCTGCTTTGGATAAAAAGTAGTACTTTGGCAATCTAATTCTGCATACTTCTATTTATCAACTTCACACCAGATCACTCCCAATCCTAAATGTTAAAAACAAAAGGCTCCAAAAAGCTAGAATTGCTTACATGCCCAATAAAATGCAAAATGAGCATACTATCATTGTTTTGAGGAGGAAAATTAAAAGATTTACAGTCCAGATGACAGTCTGGCAATCACTAGAAATCTACTTATCAGAAAGCACTTTAGAATACAGGGCTATTTAAAAAAAAAAAAAAAAGGAAATATAGAGCGCTTTATATTATGCATTATACTTGGCCCTTTCTGCCTTTCTTACAGAGGATACTCGTAGGACTGAGCTCCTGGTTCATTCGCTGCTCCTCTAAGCCCATCAATTTCAAATATAGAAGAGAAGGGAAAACCTGCCTTGTTTTGTATCAGAATTCTTTACAGTTTATTGGGATCAAAAGACTTATTAGGCGGCAGTCATACTGAGCAACGTTGGCAGTTTGCTCTCTTATAGAATCTGCGGCTGTCCACAGTTATCCTCCTGGCCTGTAGTGATCCCTTTAATCCATGCAGCCATCCAAAACAGTCATTTGTACTTTTAATTAATGCCAGGTCAGCAATTGATAAGCGGTGAGCAGCTCTCCCTTATTATGGCATTCAAATCTGCCAGTGTTAACGTTTCTTCCCCCCCATATGTTTAATAATAGATTTCAAACTAACTGCCAAGGAGCCCATTAAGAAAAGGCATCTAGACACATTTCTATCCCACTTCTTTTATACACCAGTGATAAATTATGTTACAAAGTACTTCAAATAATATAGTGTGAGCAAACTTTAAAGGAACCGGAGGCCATTTAAATGGTGGGATATACGTGCTTAAAGTCAAGCCTCATTATTATATACATAGAAGCCCCTTCCTTAAAACACAAACATAACATAAACATGAAAAACACATCGTTGCAAAACCTCCTCCTTGATTCCAGCACCTTTTCTGCGGATTACAGGAGTTATGAAGACATGAAGGGGATGCTGCGGGTTCAGTGCTGTATCCTAAAGAAACTCGGCATGGCTGTCCCTTAAATAATACACTTTAAAAGGATATGTTGAAACATTTAAAACAAAACATACAATTTTGATGTGCAACTTAATGTAGTGAAAGGTCCACAATGAGGAACTACATATTCAAATGGCATGATTACAAGCAAATGTGCATTTTCTTCTTAGAGATGTCCACACATATTCATAAAGATAGCTGCCCTCATCTGTGAGCAACCGTTTTCTCCCAACTTAGTAAAACAAAAACAAAAAAACCGAAATCTACAATTATAACTTAAATCTTCGATAAACCTTCACAATTCCTAAGATTAAAATAAATTGGGTAGCAGCATTTCTCATATACTGAGAATCTCCATTGAAATAAATAATACATAACAAGTGCTAAGGAAAGCAGGACCAGAGCGCCATGCAGAAGCTTGGAGCCTTCTTATTTTGGATGCCGAAAAATAGAAGCCAAAAATCCATTAAAAGGCATACATTCTTAATTAGCAAGTAGAGTGGTACATGTATTTTTATATCATTGAAGCACTATTTATACCTGAATAACTTTTTATAAGCAGAGGCCACTGGGCATCATGACTTAACAAAAGATACGGTATTGTCCAGATTGTAGGCCACACACTTATAGCAAGGAGCCATTTTAAAGAAAATGTAATTTTTAAAGGAAAAAAATACCCCAGTAGAAGGGTAAAACAGTGTTTTCTCACCAATGCTCTTTTATACTCTCTTGGTGTCCCTACCTCCTCCGCCGACTGCTTCCATGTCCCCGTCTCCTTTTCCATAGCTCATCGTCTTCTGTCCTCGTCCTCTTCAGGTTTCAGGTCTGTTAACCAGGCCTCCTAAAGCGCTTCCTCAAAAGGGTGGAGCCTCCATGCACACCCTCTCATCTGATTGGAGGAGCGGCTGTTCCTGTGGTCCGCACTTTAGCTCCACCTTTTGAGGAAGTACTCCAAGAGACCAGAAAATAGCAGATGGATTTCCACCTAAAGTGAAGCGTTTCTGCACCTCTCTTTATCCGCAAATTCGTCTGCGTTATTCTGGACTCTGGGGAGGCCTGCTTAATGGAGCTGATACCGAGGAGCAGCGGAAGAAAGGAGACAGAAATAGAAGATGACAAAGAGACAGAAGAGGTCTGTGGAAGAGGTAGGGAGACAATGAGAGATAGCATGCATTAGGGATATTATTGCGTGTGTCAGGGAGGCAGGAGAGACCACCTCTTTTCCAGGAGACTTGAGACCTCCAAGACAGCGCAGGAAAAAGGCACCACTTGCCTATAAACTCTGATTATAGGTCGTACCCTAATTTAAAGTTTTATATTTTGGGGAAAAATGTGCGACCTATAATCCAGATAATAATAAAAAATGACAGTGTAAAGGGGTCACAATATTAGCAATCGTAGACCATGATTTTTAACTGCGCTATGAGAACTCTTCCTGTTTCCCTTTCGGAATAATGAGTATTCTTAACATAAAAATGAGACGCCCAGTTCATCTCTGTGCATTGCTGTATCACTTTCTTTTAACAGCAAAGGACTGCGGTGCATCCTGCATCGAGGTATGGAACAAGTCATGCTTCATGTGTGTTCCTTTTTATGGAGTTTAGGGTCACTGTAGAATCGGGGTTAGAATTGTGAGTCAATCTCCAAGAGAGATTGGCCTTTATGAGAGAAATCCAATTTCAGTAGCAGCACAAGGATCAATCTGGGCATAGGCACAGACTTTTGCTGGTAATCTCTAATTAACCATGGGAACAGCAGCAAATAAACACACTGAATATTGACCTTTGTCTGTCACTGAACAGGATGCTGAACGTGACAGGACTGCTAAAAGAAAAAGTTCCACTGGTCATCACATCATTGCCCCATGTTTGTCATCCTAGTCTAGTAAAGTAGGCTAAGATGTCAAGCTCTACTCCCTGTCCCAGAACAGACAGAATCAGAATTCCTGGAGAACCCCCACCGAAATATACACATCATCACCAAAAGGAAGAGAAGCAATAAATAGAGCACTGCTCAGAAAACATTGACATAGATACTACTCTCACAAAAGATCAGAGTAACATAAACCAACAAAACAATGGCATTCTCACACACAGACTGTGCAAGGTAACATGGTGCACATGCACAGAGAACACATTAAAATGCACTGTGCTCAAACACAAGTAAAAACCATAAACTCCGACATGTGGAATGCAGACAAATTCGCCAAGTGTACTGGAAAGGACAAGCATACACCGAATACAGACACTGCACACATAGAGCAACACAGATGCTCAGAAGTTGTGTACTGAACACATATACAGCGTGATACACACATGGTGATCAACACAGAATCGCTCACATACAATCACAGCGCATATACACTGTGTCAAATGCATGTCACTACAGAACATAAGCTGCCCACAAATAGGGACAAACAGAAGTGCACAGCAAAGTTTGCCACAACACACACACACACACTAACACCCATGCTCACACACCAATACCAAGCTGGTTGCATATGGATAAACTAAGAGTGATGCTTTTCTGCCACTTGTCAGGTATTGCCGTCACTTGCTAGCAAAGAGTGCTCCCACGGTCATCAAAGCTCCCAGGGCAACAGCCCCTGTCAGTACAGTCTTCAGTGACGCCCAGTTCCCTTCACGCTGTCTCCGAGCCTCTTCTATAGCACCGTCTCCATATAAAGCCAGGAACCCGTTCTGAAAGGGACACGGTAACAAGAGTGGAAGTTACACACTGCAGCTGGACAATATGGTCGTGTGCGTCTGCAAGAATTATACACTATGAAAAATGATCTAATGGGCGTAGTGGATACTTTATGTATCTGTGGTGGGTGTATGCATACATTATCAATGAAAAAGGGCGTTCCTCACCCATCCCCCATTGCTCTGCATCCATTCTCTCAGGTGTGTCTCTAGATACATCACCATCCAGTCTTGGATCTGTGGCAGAAGACGGTCCATCTCTTTATTGACACTTTCGGCACAAAGAGCAGCTCCAAACACAAAGAAGGCCACCACTCGGCCCCAGTTCACCCCACCTTGAAAAAGGCCACCTGCCACCTCCGCAAAGCGTGTGTACGCGGTACCAGGTGTCACGTGAATCTGTGTGGAGATCTCACTGAATGCCTGACGGAAACGTTCTTCAAACTCATCCCCTGCGGCGCGCATGGCAGAATGCAGCGCACAGGAGGCTCCTCCGACGGGCTCAGAAATTAACCCACGCTGGTAAAGCTTATACCGTACAAAATCCTCCACCAGGGGACGAGATCCTGGGTCAGACTGCGCCATCCAGCTTCTCTCTGAAAGAAACAAACATGCATATACGTGACATCTGGCATGTGTGATGGGCCCAGAGCTCCATGAAATCCTCCTAATCTACTGCTCATCCATGCCAAAGGCCCACACAGCAAGGAATAGCCCCCCATTCACAATACTGAATGAACTGGACCTTACCCAACACTTCTTTTACAGGAGGCACACCTAATACCCCCCTTCCATAAAGGCCCGCATGGCATCCTAAAGTTATAATATCCATGCAAACAGGCTCGAGTAACCCACATTATGTAAAGGATTTGTTTACGTGCTGGGGAGGGGTTAATCAATGGTACGGGCTCCGGTAGTGTGTTAGTCTCAGTGTCTTTTAATGCACTGGCATAAAGGGAGCTACTCAGTGCTCTGCTTATTTGCTATTGTGAGTGGCTCTGGTATGGAAGGGGTTAACCCCGTGAGTGCCGCTGTTTCTCTCACCCGTTAGGTACTTGGCGGGGCTGCCCCGGAAACGTGTAGGTCCTTTCTCATACTGTTCCTTCCATTCACGGTTCTCTTGCCGTTTTTCTGCCTTCTTCTTTGGGTTTTAATTCACGACCACTTCCGGTTGTGTCATGGCGACGCCCGACGACATCCTAAACGCGATCTCCGCCTGCAGATTGGACAGCCCGCCTCGCCTGGGCCAGGAGTAGGTTAGGACTGTAAAGTACAGAATAAATGCGTAAAACGGGCAGGTGGGACATCCAACACAGAATGGCAGTGACGTATTAAATGGACCCACAAGACTAATGGTAGAGGCTGGGGTTGTTGGCCCCGACTGGATTGGGAAGTCATTTCATTGCGAAGAACTGGATTACTTATAACCTCATAGCTAATATACGAACAAATAAATAATTATACTGTATACAAATCTCCTGGCGCCCCATCTGTTCTCAGCTGGAATGCCCGTAAGGCTCATAGCCACACTTTATGTGCATGACAACTCCCATCACTCTCAGTCTGCCACTGTGCTGAACAATTATCATTATGAGAAAATTAACACCTGTTGGGGGAAAAAAACATTATTAAACCCACTAGTAATGGTATGTATTGTATTTGAGCCCAGACAACATCGTAGCCCTGGAATTCATTAGCCTAGCCACTATCCTGCTCTAAAGGCAATTTATCGCTTTGCCTGGCTGAGCATAATGGGAGTTCGCAGCATATGTCGTGTTTCAGGCTCGAAATGATTATGCTGCTACCGATTTGTTTCCCGTCGTTTCCTCCACCGGCAGGTGCTGATCCCTCCATCGTGTAATCACCTTGTACTCGGTGACCTTCCCCGGTCTATTGCTGCCAGACGGGGGAAGTGGGTAGACATGGATAGCACACAGAAAACACACAGAGCTAGTGGAGGGGGTGCTATACAGATAATTACGGTAGTGGTCCATGGACTCCTGAGATGCAGAATGAATGAGTGGGGGGGGGGGTGAAGGACAGGCAGTGAGAGGTTCAGGCGGCTGAAACGGGAATGCAGGTGGTTACAGGCGGAGAGGAGGCTCGTCACAAGGATGCTTTAACTTAGGTAGACAGATATTTGCATTTAAGGGGGTGTAGAGTACCGGCAGGAGTAAAGAAAGTATATGTTGCGGGAGCCGCGATACGGGCTGTCACTTGTTGGGGTGTTTAACACTCTGAGAGAAGAATGTCTCGCCCCTCGCGGCCTCCCTCGGGTGATATCCCCAGGAACCTGAGTTACATCGCCGGGCTGTATGAACGTGCCTATTACCGGACCGCCAGACCGAGCCTAGAGGAGCAGGAGGAAGAAGCAGAAGCTGCTGCGGGAGGCTCGTGCACCGTATCCGTACCGCAGCCTCCGCGAAGGTGGCGCTCTCGTTCTGCACCTGCCCTACGCGTGACCCGGGGAGAGCGTCGCCGTAGCCCGGAGACCAGGAAGAGGGTTCGCTTTGCGGACTCGCTGGGGCTAGAGCTGGAGTCTGTGCGCCACTTTAGGCGGGAGGACATGCCCTGTGTACCCCTTTCCGTCACCCACCGGCTACAGACGGAAGCAATGCGACAAGTGGTCGGCTCCTGCATCTCCAGGGAGCAGCCGGTACGTGAGGTGCATTCACCTCTCTCTCTATATATGTATAATAAATATACAATATATAACTATATATCATTCTCCATGTGTCTTACCTCACATATAGAACTCTCCTCACCCTCATTACTGTAAATCTTTGCATGCCATGAAGTATATATATATATATATATATATATATATATATATATAAATACAGTATCTATCTATCTATCTGTCTATCTATCTATCTATCTATCTATCTATCTATCTATCCATCATTCTATCTGATTTGTTCATAATGTACAAAAAGGCACCATGTGAAAAATAGATCTCCTTTGAAGGCCGAATGAGGACATATTTGTCTTGCTGGAGTAATAAAAATACTGTTTTTGTTTTCACACATAACTATTATTAAAATACCTAACTCTATTTAATAAATAAATAGAAATAAAACATACACCTGTTTATGTTTGTGGATATGTGTCCCTCTTTTATGACTGCAGTCAGGTAGTCATCATGGCCCCACTCGGAGAAGACACTCAAGGGCGTTTCTTGTTGGTGAGAAGAAATGTTTCCTCTCAGCTCATCTCACCTATAGTTTATTATTCAGCTAATAAAGTCCCTTATTATCCGTGACTTCTTTAGGTATCTCCTGCTAAATTCCATATGTTCACCTTCTCTGAAGCAGACACAGCAGCGTTTGCTATAAACCTTATTACTATCAAAAAAATGCACATTATAATGTGTTCTACAACCCGGTGTAAGGTTTATATCCGTCCCTCTGTTATCTGTCTTAGTGTTGAGATGAGAATCGCAATGGGATCCCTCTAGCTGACTTTGATTATTTCCTTCAATATGTCTACTCCCTCATTTCATTCACAAAACCGGATGCTGTATTTGCATACACTGAAGTCATGCTGAAAGAGAATAGTAAGATAACTATATATTTTTTTCTGTGTTCCAGAGCTGGTGTGAGGCTCGCCATGTGCTATCTCCCTCATGGTTGTCTGAGCCTGGGACGTTGGGCAAGCAGGTATGGGAACGTGGTGCATGGGATGAGCAGACATGGGACCAGCGTGTGTGCCTGCAGAGCATGCGCTGCGAAAGCTGTTTCCTATGGGGTACCGTGCGGGTGCTGGACCTGGCGTACGAAAAACGCGTCACTGTACGTTACACCATGGATGGATGGCAATCCCACCATGATACACATGCTCTATATGCTGCTCGGCTGTGCCATGGGGGGGCTGGGCACCCTGGGACCGACCTCTTCACTTTCCGTCTTCCTTTGCCTCCTAGGGATCAGCATCAAGCCCCATCTTTGCTATTTGCCATCCGTTATCAGGTGGGGGAGGAGGAGTTCTGGGACAACAATGGGGGTAAAAATTATAGCCTATCCCTTTGTAAAGCAGAACCCCCACCTCTGGTGCAGGAGGCAGGGAATGGATGGATACATTTCATTTAGTATACTGGACTGTAAGCAACCCCTGATCACACTCCAATAACAGACTAGTCACCCTAAAGTGACACCAAAGGAAATGACCAAATGGCTAACACACACCAACAATGATCAAAACAGAAGTGAAGGGAAGGAGAATAGGATAGGTTGCAGGTTGGACCGTGTAACAAATCCAACAGTAATGTGCTGGAGAAAAAATGGCAGAAATAAGAAAGCTAAGAAAAGTGGTGGGTACAGGAGTATAGCGAGAAAAATATATCATGAGAAATTTACAGACTGAAGACTTTCGGGTAAAACACGGGGTAAAGGTCATGCTTACAAAGGCTGGAGCAGTTCTATAGCAAAGACGTGTTTTTGGAGCAGTCACAGCAGATACAATAGAGCTGCTCATAGGTGAAATTTTACTACTTTGCCTTTCAATTTTTGCAGTTTCCACCTTAATTATATGGAATGTTAGTTTTTGGACTTTGCTATATGCAAAAGAAGAGCACCACGGTATATATCAAAGTGCAATACGCAGTGGTGCTCTGTTCATATGGGTAATGATGTAACTGATGATGTACACAAGGACTGTTAATAGAAGGGACTGTTAATAAACTGTTACGGGTTTATAGAAGGGTCAGAGACATATTCAGAAAATACTTTGGTGGGAGCTCTCTCCCCTTGCCACCTGCCTCTACTACAAGATGCCTTTTTATGTGGTGACCAGTGACCTACGCCTTTTGTCAAACTCCGCTCCTCAAGGGCTAATGCCAGGCTTGGTTTTAATATTGCTGCTTCAACAAACATGGCGTAGTTAGCCATTCGTCACATTAGCTTTATCCACCTCCGATCAAGCAGCTGCACTCTCAAATCACAGCCTTTCTGGGACCTCGAATCATAAGTGTGTAACTCTGTGGTCCAGTATCTATCAGATGCCAGCAACCAGTGAGTCCACCAGCTGCATCATGACATTATCCTTCACCTGGAATCCAAATTCTTCACCGTTACCATCATTCCGTTGTAAATGGTGAAGCATTTCCATAACACATTGCAATGACGTTTTTATTTTAACACAAAACACAGATTCAAATAACTTCTTATAGTCTATATGTGGCCTTCAGGTTTATCTCAAAGATTTTTTCTTCCTGGCTGGTTCTCCTGGGGCTGCCAAGCGCTGACAGCCTAAGCATGAGCCTGGCAGCATCAGATGAGATCTCCTCGCATCGTATCTTTTCAGAGATCACTTTCAATTACGTGAAGCGCGATCAATCGCTTCCTTGCAGCAGCACTGAGAGAAACATGGTGCCTGCAGGGACCGTCATCACCTGTTTACAGCGATGATCAGCCTTAATCAACAGCAACGTTCAAAGGGACATTATGGCTTTTATTAAAACACAAATGACGTGTATAACCTTAATGGGGGTGAATATTTCCCGTTCATATGTTAAAGAGTGCAAGAAGGAAAAAATGGAGTACAAATGACAAGCTGAACAAGGTTCCTGTGTATAAAAAGAAAGGTCATAGTCTAAACGATTGCTTTCAGTGAAAACAATACTTTGAAACTCATCCAGCTATTGAGTTTTACATTCTAACCTTGCGAGGATAACCAAGGCCCTGTGTCTCTTAAATGTGTTGTATAGTTCATTGCTGCTGTATATACATATGACCAACGGAAGTCTGTGGCAAGAAATGGTGAATGCAGCATGGCGCAGGACTTTGGATAAACAAGTGGTATGGGGTACACATATATTATTTAAGATGTGGGCTAGAGTGCTAAGTATAATGTGCGTAATGTGCAGGAGCCCCTTATAATGAAAAGGACAAAGCATGCTTTCTATGTCAGATGTGGACATGAGGTACTAGTGGATGTAGTTTATCAGTGCTCAGCATATGAGAGTTGGGTGCATTTGTTTGTGCTTAGTACTGTATATGAGGTTAATATATGCGGGGTGGGGGAGTTTTAAGTACATTTGCTTTGGGGAGATAGCTGTCTATATGTATCCATAGGGTCCCCATTTGCCTTCTTCAGGTCCTCTAACTACTTGTGTGCCTCCTCAATATGCATTCCCGCTTGTCCCCACCTCTAACCTTGTTGCTGTTGTCCAATTTTGTTCTCCTGGCTCCCCATGTCTATGTCTGCTCTCTTCCTTCTCTCCCTCTCATTCTGATTTCTGTTTTCATTTTCTAGCTCCATGTCATTGGGTTTCCCATTCACAATGTCTCTACCTCGTCTGCAATTCTGCAGCCTCTTGTAATGTGGGAGACCCAAGCCATAGAATGTACCCTGAGCAAACAGGGTAGAGTAGAATTATTACTATGTAAGAGCATGGTTGATTATACATTATGTTAAAATATTCACTGTACATAAGTTGTGTACAATAGTTATAATGTATATAAGGGCAGGAAAGAATATACACAAGTACAAGATGCCTTCATGCGATATACTCTTAATATAGAGAGACTCGCTAAAATATATACTTAGCACATATTTACTCTTTGTGACATCATTTGTAAAAGATGCCCAGTATATGATAGTTTGTGTTGAATGTATGCAGACAGAGTAAATTGTTCATTCTTGATACAAGCCTGCTTCAGGTTATAATATGCAAACTAAGGAGGGAAGTTTCGATGAACCAGGTCGACGTGGAAATTACAATATCCAAATACAATGTACTCAATATACAATTGCCTTATAGAATGTACACATTGTTCATAAGCATTGTATTGAATGTACCAGTTATACAACCTGTAAATAAAGATACACTATCATGGACACTGTGTATTAGGACAGCCTGTACTGTACATTAGGAGTGTTTAGAATGTACAAGCTGTACTGCAGGGCAGAACAGAAGGTGTAACATTCTTCCTTGTAATGTACTTTTTGAAGTAATGATGGAACTGCGTCTTTTGCCACTTTAGAGGCTCTTGCCATATTACTATGATTATTACCTCTTACACGAGCCGAGTGTAACCCAGGAATGTAACTATAATAAAACCTGATCTAATACGACTAGAACTGGTTATGTGCTTATTGTATGATAAAATGTAGTAAAGGATCATGCTTAAATGTGATATATAAAAGTGCTTTCCTCCTATTTAGTGAAACTGCCTAACGTTGTCCAGATTACTTCAGTCTCTTTCTCTCTTATATTTACCCTCCCCCATTTCTGCTGCTTCTCTCACTAGTTCCAGCTCTCCATTTTTTCCTGGCTTCTGTCCAGCCTGTAATCTTTCCCACATGTTCTTTTTTTTGGTTTTCCTTCTTTCACTCCCCATAAAAGCTCACAGTTTCCTTACCTCCCTCCATCCTCACACAACCCCCTTCTCCACTTCGCCACACACAGTCCTTGCACTGCTTCAAAACACACACACATACACACACCTCTGCATGGACACTGTGCTCTGGTCTTCAACGCAGCAAAACAAAGCCAGGCTGTAGGCATCATACTTTGCAAGATGAAGAACAAGGTAAGGTAGAGGGTTCAAGCAAGGAACAACCTATCCACCTCCTAGAATCTTTACTTATACCTTACTGCTCACCCAATATTGCTGTGTGCCATGAATAAAGTAGTTATGGACCAGCATCCTATCATGGAAAATATTTTAGACGTACAATTTGGTCAAGCTATATACCTTATCGGACACAATGTACAGTAGAACAGCCCATCACAACACACTCAGACAATCCTCGTGTTGGGGGTCTGGGAATAAAGCTATAATGCCTGGCTTAGTATTTATATCGTTTTATTTATATCGTTTTAGTAATTAACTTTTTTTTTGCTGTCCTTACAGGGCCCCCTCGGGTCTAAGAAACACCCTTGCTTGAATATGAGTATGTTAGGTCAGTGATGTCTTCATTATTATTGACATTCTCATGTTCAATCAAGGATATCTTCTGTAACAGAACAAAGCCCTCATGATGCTGTGGTAAGAGGTACATTGCATCACTATACGGCTTTCCTTCCTCGGCGTCACAACAAGGGTCAGCAACATAGTTCAGCATCAAGCTTTGGGGTCATAAGTCTCGTTGCATATTTATTTTAGCAAATATACCTTAGCAGATCCATCATTTCAATGTTTCTTCTGATGGCTTAACCACATAAAATCAACCCAAAAGATACTGTGTTTGTGTCACGTGACAGGTGTTCCAGGCCAATTCACAAATGATGCGTGTAAAAGTGTAACATTTTACTAATTAATTGTTTTTGGGGAGGTTTGGGGTATTCAAAAGTACTAGGAATGATGTTTCAAACGCTGAATTTATATAAGAGCAGTAGAGCAGCCGAGGTTGTGCCGCTTGAAGGAAACATAAATGTTTAGTGTTCATACATTTCTTGTGTTCCTTATATAGATTTGATTATCCAGGCCTCCTGTGTGCATGTAGGGTGGTGGGGGTGGGGGACATAAGTATTTTGGTGCATGCAGGCAGGTTTAGAAGACTTTTCGCACAGGGACATCATCACTGTCTTCCTGGATGTCAAAGAAGATCTGTAACCCCTTTTGGTGAGAAGGTTATCATAAAAGGAGAGAAATGCAAAGGCTTTATTTTAGGAGAAAATAAAGCTGCCAGACAATCTGTTTCAGGGATGCACTTGTCAAAGACTTGCCACTTAGAATTAGTAGGTTTCGTTTTAGATGGTTGATCCTTGAGTGGTCGGAGAGACATTATGTCATCAGAGACATTATGTAATTGTTATGATTCAATAGAAGGTGTTCTGTAGAGCTGAGACTTTAAGGGCCAGGATAGTATGACAGTATTACTCAACATGTTTAAGGGGTTAAGTTAAAATTGCTACTTCAGTTTAAGCCTTTCTATTCTAACGAAGCCGTAGAGAATAACTTGCTTGTGTCCTGATTTGGCAATGTTGGAGACAAGAGACCTATTTTAATTTGGGTCTAGCAGAGCAGTGAAGTGGCTCATGGTAGCCCCAGGGGTTTTAAATAATAAATAACCTTTCAATAAACAATTATCTGCAGACGCCACAAGTCAACTAATGGTGCAACTTTTGTTTATGGAAAGGGTGGATTAGGTGAACATTCACCCAGCATTTGGGCACCTCCTCTCTTCCATTATATATCAGCCTCACATGACCCAACCTCTGTGATGCATAGAAGAATCCAAAACTGTAGAACGCAGTCATTCACCTTGCAAGAAACAAAACCTCATCTGATAATGTATTTTTATTCTGAAAACAGAATTTATTCTGTAGAAATACACATGCTCACATATATTCACTCTGTGTCCCTACATATTAGCATCATAGGGACAGAGCATGGGAATCACATGTACATTTAACATGTTGCTGATATGAAGTGCTATTCTGTAGAATGCAATATTGCGTAACTGATTTCCTTCCATAAATATACACATACTGTAGGGCATCACTTTACATGTGCGAATCAGCAGCACGTAAAATGGGTATGTATGTCCTAATAAAAACGACTGATATGGTCACTCTACTGTGTCCTATGTTCTAGCTTGGCTAGAATTAAGTCTCTCTAAGCGGTCTGTCATAGAAAATATTAATGTGGTCCTCGTTACCGCCATCATTACAATATTCAATGGCTGGCCAAGGCCACAGAATAAATGGAATAATGTTAGGTATTATGTAAGGTGCATAAACCTACAGAGGGGAATCAGTTTATTTAGTTGTGCATCCCTTAAGAAAATAGGCAGTATACATCTCATTGGAGAAATATCCAATGTTGTCAGCTGAGTTCATACCGGTACAGTACTGTGAAAAAGTATTTGCCCCTTCCCGATTTCTTATGTTTTTGCTTATTTGTTAAATTGAAATGTTTCAGGGGATCCAACTAATTTTAATATTATAATTATTTTATAATTATTTTATTTTATAAATATTTTTATAATTATATTATAATATTATATAGACAAAGATAACTCTAGTAAACACAAAATGCGGCTTTTAAATGATCATTTCAGTTATTGAAGGTAAAGAGTTAATCAAAATATTTACCGTATTTGCCTGAATATAGGCCGCGCCCCCCCCCCACTTAAAGTCTTTAAAGTGGGGGTGCGGCCTATATTCGGGGTCTAGCACAGGAATGCGCAATTCGTATCGACATGCAGTTCCGGGCGCCGGGCAGGCAGCAGGGTTAGGATACAGATCCCCGCAACGCTGCAGGGGACCTGCATCCTACTCTCCGATACGCTCAGACAGCCTCCCCTGCCAGCAGTTTCCGGCCCGAGAGATTGTCTAAGCACATCGTCCAGACGTTCACCGACAGCGGCAATGCGCGTAAACAGCCTCCGCTGCCGGCTCGTCTGCACGATGTGCTTTAACAATCTCCCTTGCTAGGAATTCCCACGGGGGAGTCCCGCCAAGTGATATTGTTAAAGCACTTCGTGCAGACGTGCTGGCAGCGGAGGTTGTTTACGCTCGCATTGCCGCAGCCGGTGAGCGTCTGCATGATGTATGTTAACAATATTCCTTGCCGGCACTTCCAATGGCGGAAGCACCGGCACCGGAAGTTGAATACGTAGATGTCCCCCGCCGGCCCCGCAAGACCCCGGGGAGTCTGCACCGGTAACTCTAATATCTCGGGGGGGAGGGGCACATCATGGGGGCAGAGTGGCAGCATATCTCGGATGGGGATAGAGTGGCAGCATATGTCGGGGGGGCACATCTTGGGGGCAGAGTGGCAGCATATCTCAGGGGGGTGGATAGAGTGGCAGCATATCTCGGGGGACACATCTTGGGGACAGAGTGGCTGCATATCTGGGAGGGCAGAGTGGCAGAATATCTCGGGGGGGGCAGAGTGGCAGCATATCTGTTCCACTAAGTGGTTTCTTTTACTTAGACTATTTTTTCTTTACAAAAGCACCTAACTTTTAGGCTGCGGCCTATATTCGGATGTGGCCTATAATCAATCCAATACGATATATCCCCCATGTAGCATTTGCAATAACTGTCAACGAGTCTTTTACATCGCTGTGGAGGAATTTTAGCCCACTCTTCTTGGCGTAATTGTTTTCATTCAGAAAGACTGGAGGGTTTTCCAGGGACCTTTTTAAGGTCAGACTACAGCATCTCAATCGGATCTAAGGCAGGGCCTTAATTTTGTTTCTTTTCAGCCATTCAGAGGTGGACTTGCTTGTGTGCTTCAGATTATTGTCCTGCTGCTAAATCCAGCTGGGCTCAGGGATAGGCAAAGTGTTCTTACAAGGGCGCCAGTGTCCGTGGCAAGGTTTGTGAGGTCCATAGAACATCATTAAATTGTCCACCCCATACTCCAGTAAATGTCCACCATGAGCAATGTTGGTGCCCACCCTTGACTGCGCTGGAGCTCTTTAGGACACAAACCCATGGCTGTACATTCTCCTTCAGGGTTTTCTAGTAGAGTGCAGAATTCATGGTTCCATTAATTATAGCAAGTCGCCCAGGTCCTGAAGCAGCAAAGCAGCCCAAGACCATCACACTATCACCACCATGTTTGACTGTTGGTATGATGTTCTTATTGTGGAATGTACTATACAGCAGATATAATGGGACCCATGTCTTCCAAAAATTTTCACTTTTGACTCATCAGTCCTCAGAATATTATCCCAAAAAGTCTTCATAGTCAAATGTGATAGGAACCTTTGTGTTCTTTTTGTCAGCAGTGGTTTTCACCTTGCAACTCTGCCATGGATGCAATATATAAAATGTGTCCTTGTTTGTGTGCTTAACCCCTTTTATTTTTCTCAGGGATACGTCATTGCTAGGTTTAGTGTCTTCCAACCATGGCAGCTGAGAAAGTGGGACCTCGTGGTGCTCCTTTATGCCGCAGTGTGCTGCTCGGTGATCTCCACTGTGAATGGATGTAATAAAGCCCTCTGTGCAAGTGATGTCAGCAAATGTCTCTTACAGGTGAGAGATGTATTCGGTTACCAAACAGAAATCCGTGCAGCCCAAATGATCTGTCATATTCAGCATTATTAATAAGAGACATGTTTCCAAACCACTATGGTGACCAAATGTCAGAGGCTACCCTCAAATAGAGATGGGAAGGTCTAGGTAAAAAAAACAGAAAATCCGACTGGCACAAATAATGAGATCTTTTGTTATTTTGAGTTGATGGTTCCTTCATTTATTTTGTTTGAGGGAAAGGGGGGGTTACCTGTTCTCATGTATAGTTTAAATGTTCTTAACAAATACAGACCTTTTCAACAAAAAATAAAATTTTAAAAAGCAAATTTAGTTTATTATTTACTGAATAAGCTGTACTTTTATTTCAAGCATGACACTTTTATATACACTATTCCATTCTGCATTTTTTTTTTCCATTTTTCTGAAAATTTCCATTTGTGGCTGGGTTCATCAATGAATGCAGCAGTGCGGTGGCATGAGATCCTGCTAGATAGCGCATGGATATGAGATGGGGTTTGGAACAGTGTTTCTATGCTGAAAGGAGGGATATAGAGCTTTAAAATGGTAATAGATAAATACATACCAAAACATACATGACTCTCCTTAAAGCACGTCTGTCTTGTAGTCGTGTGAATGAGACTCAGTATAGCAGAAATGAAGTGTAGATATATACTGTAGATGTAGGTATAATGAAGTGTAGATGTATATGTAGGTATAATCCTGTTTTGTGATTGACTATAAGATATTACTTATTACCCTAGAAACCACTTAGTCTGGCACAAACTTGAGGAATATAATATGGATGACATATAAACATATAAAATTAGTGGTAAAACAAAATAAAAATGTCCGCTCAAAAGGCATGTGCTAAGGTTAAACTGCAGCGATACAAGGACGAAGTGTTATATGTAGAACTATTGACACACACAAGCAATCATACCCGTTAACTCTCCAGGTTTGGGGCAGAGGTTCTGGGAATCACCGCTGATTACTAGAACTGCTGGGCACCCTTTGATCTCTCCATGGTGGGCTCTGACCACGCTCTAATCCCCATCATGTCTGTTTGGGTCAATCTTATCCCCTAGCATAGGGGTGTCCAACCTGCGGCCCTCCAGCTGCTGCAGGACTACATCTCTCATAATGCTCTTTCAGCTAAGGAGCTGGCTGAGGAGTATGGGAGATGTAGTCCTGCAGCAGCTGGAGGGCCGCAGGTTGGACACCCTTACCCTAGCAGAACCTTTCCTGTAAGCAGCCGGAGTGGGATAAGGTCTGGGAAGATCACAAATCACTTACATAGGTGTCCAGACTTGTGGAAGTCACTGGGGATTATAGAGTATTTAGTGAAACACTGGGCAAAGCCTGTTGCTGCCAACTACGGATTATCCCTCACAACAGCTGTTAAATGTCCCTGACACCCCCGGAAAAGAAAAATTCATATTGATCCATATAAGTACACTGACTTTGAAAAATGGAAAAAAAATTATAGCACTTACCTGAGGTAGAAGCTGTAGCTACAGAGCTGCAGCAGAGCTACAGTGGCAGGAAAGTACTCCTATTGAAATCAATGAGAGAACTTTTCTCCTGCATGGAAAATACATGGGGGGGGGGAAGCGGCACAAGCCTGTGGGGGAATTCTGATGGTTGGTGTGTTTCTTTAATACATAGGGGCCCAGGTATTTTAAATTAAAAGTTATATTATTTATTTATCTATTTTATTCATGCATCTCTTTCCACTTAATACCATCTGTGTTATTTGTCCTCATCTAGCCCTGGAATAAACTGTAGTATAACGCTTGGTTTCTTTGTTCATGTGCCAGTTTCTTTATTTCCAACTGCGTGCATTGAGGCTTTTAGTCTGTCCAAATGTCTATTTCTCATCATCCCTGCGGTCATCTCTGAAACCACACTCTTTTAAAGTATCGACGCATAGTGCTGAAACTGCACCTGGTACAAAATACTGCATTGGCCTAGTCTCTAAAACCCTGTTGTTTCTTAAATGGTACCCTAAATAGGTATTAAAAGTATGTCAAATTTCAATAAAGAAAAGGAACCCCTAACGTGGGGATACAGAACCTCTTAGTGTTTCAAAAGGGCACAGGTTGTTACAGAAAAATCCAGTAATATTGGTTTTCGTCAACGGTACTTAAAGGAAAACACAGGGTTAGGTTTGACATATTCTTTACCCTTAGTCCTAAAATAAGGATCACAAGGGACACTTTCAGGGACAAATACTGTGGATTACAAGTGGTCACCCAAGGTCAGAGGCATGGTTGGGAGGGGTACAACACCTTATTGTGACTTTGTAGCCTATTGATAGATATTTATGTAACTGAGTCTGGTATTTAGAAGATAAATAACATATTTTATTTGAGTGAATTAATTTATGAACACATTTTCTGATGTGCATATATACACATTTTAAGCCAAAATGTCCATTTACGTATATCTACGCAAATAGTGTCTGCTAGATATCTGCCAGTTCCAATAAGCTTGCATCAATACAAATAATATATATATATATATATATATATAATTTTTTAAAGATCTAGGAATCATGAACAATATAATTTGCAAAAAAATATAACAAAACTTTTTTGAATATCCCAGCTTGAGCAGAGATTTTAATAAAAAATTTATTAAACTATGTGTTTTAGGCAGGGATACAAAGAATTTGTGGGCTGTTTTCAGCCCTCAAGAACAGATCCAAACAATATTAAATTTAAATTTTAAACATTCCAACCCGTTTCATGCCTCTCCACTAACCAGTTTGCGTAACAAAAAAAAAATATCCATATGCGGACGTAATAGACATGGATAGGAATAGGTACAGATCAATCACACAAAGCAGGGGGTAATTAATAATTCTACCCCTTGTAGGGTGAAGGATTAGAGTGAGTCATTTTACTATAAACTATAAACATTATTTTTATTATTATCTTTTATTGATATAGCACCAACAATCTACGCAGCGCTTAATACAATGCATATATTCAAGGGGTATGACAAGACGAGAATTGACAGACTAAGACTTCTCGGGATATAGTCCATTTCTTTAACCCCTTAATGACAAAGCCCGTACATGTACAGGCTCAAAATGCATTGTTTTCAATGGGTTTAGGGACCGCCCATTGTCCTTAAGGGGTTAAATCGACGTACTGAACAATAGATTTTTGTAACACACATATATTTCTTAATATGTGAAATGGCCAATTTGCTCTGGGGTGTAGCTTGCTTGGCCCATCATGCTCTGTCCTATGTGGTGACTGTTCAATATTTTTTTTTTGACTATTCAGGAGCTCTGCCAATGCCAGATGAAGGATGGAAACTGTCCTTGTTGTCAGGACTGTGCGCTGTGCCTGGACAGCCTGTGGGAGCAGTGTTGTGACTGCGTTGGTAAGTTAACCAGGATGACCTTAATTTAAAATGAACCACTAACCAACACAAATGGGGATTTGGGTAAAGTGGTTGGCATGATGTCATGCAAGACATGGATTCTATAGAATTAAAATATGATCATGGTGAAAAGTCTGAAAAGTTGTCTTATCACCGTCACACCCAATGCAATGGCTACAATCAGCTGGAACATTTCATTGATTGCAAAAGAATCACTTATGATCTAGGTTGGACTTCTGGAGAATACTGGGGTGTATCTTGAGACTGGGTTTGCCTACTACACCCATGGTCTTTCACAGCCTTCAGGACATTAAGTCGATCCCATCAGTTGAGGCACACTTCTTACTGTAATTATTTAAAGGAGCTGTCATGTCACCTCGGAGGGCGAGGATAGGTATAGACAGCAGAGATAGGACACGGAAGCTTAGTTCCACTTCTGACTCATTGATCATTTGTGGCTGGACCATTTTTTGAAGGAAAAACTGGTATTGTTTGTCATAGTCTTCCTGTGAGTCACAGTGGCAGCTGATTCTCCAAAAAAGTGTTCTTGGAAAAATCTATTACCCTAATCCATGGCAAATAATTACCTCTGCATTGTTTTTCCCCAGCTATTATTTTTTACTTCCTCCCTAGGATGAAAATTGCCCATCTGTTCCTAGTAGCTTCTGTGCACACGAACACCGCAGCTTCACCAAGACCGCTCAGATGTTTAATTTATATAACGCTGCATATTGTAACAGCAAAAGCAGAAATAAAAATACATGTCAGTGTTAAATAAGAACAGGCTGCAATCTGCCTGGTACGGCGTATAGATCCAGTGATTTTCCATCACAAAGATTGTTTTGTAGCTGCTTGCTAATAGTTACATGTAGATTCTGCCTTTCTATGCTAGCTTGTACTGAAAGACTGTAAAGAATATTAATGCTGAATGCTACAGCATCGTGTATTGAAAACTAGTCCAGTGGCCCTTCGAAGGAAACGGTTAAATATTGTATCACCACCATCGTCATTCCAAATAGGTTAATGGCTTAACAAGGCCATAGAATGAATGATGTAATGTTTACATTTTACTTGCAGAAGCCAGACAGTTGTTTTCTGTAGTTACTCATTCTGAGGCTAATCGATAGATACTGTTATATTATACTGAATATGGATTTTTTAAGTTCTGTCAAGAAAGATATTTCTGGTGCTTCAAAGCACTCACTGTATTTCCTTTTTACATAAAACTTCACAACACTTCACAATGTCATATTAGAAGCACATTGTGTTAAAACACAGGATATATATATATATATATATATATATATATAGAGAGAGAGAGAGAGAGAGAGAGAGATATTATTTCTAGAGAGAGATGGAGAAATACAAAGAGAGAGCATTTCTAGAGTCAAAATACTTAAAGCCCAGAGAGTTGTTGAAGGTCACCTCCGTGATCTCACTGGGGATTAGACAGAACCAGCTCAGTCGTTCTTGCAGGAGAACCTGGTTGGCCGAGTGAAGTCAGTGAGTTCAAACTAATAAATTTAGGTAGTTCCAAATGTTAAGCAGTCACCATGAAAACAACAGCAATTCCTGTTCATTGCTCACATATAGGACCATACATCATTAGGCCTACATCATGCCACCAACTTTGTGTAGAAGTATTGTGAAATGTAGTAGTCTATTGCAGACCAGTTTGCTAGCCTGCAAATAACATGTATGATTTGGGCAGTCAGAGATTATTACTACAGTGGATTGTTTTGGGCCATTCTGTATTGCAGGATTATGCACTGAGGATAAGAAAGGTCGGAGGCATTCGGCTCGAAGGAGTTCACTGGAGGAGCTCCCTGTCCCTGTCCCCTCCCTGTTCCGAGCTCTCAGTGGGGTCCAGGAAGGAGAATTCCGCCATGGGTGGAGTTCTCACTCACTGCCAGTGTCTGAAGAACTTGGTCAAAAATCACACACGGACCACATCCTTCTTGGGGATCATTCAGGTGTGTTGGAAACAGTGGCGACTCTAGAAACAATATATAGGGGGGGCACACAAGATACCACAGTCAAACTGGGGGGGCATTCATAATTTCCAAAAGTAATGTGCTATGGAATTATACTTTTGTTATTGGGCTAAAATAATACTTGATCATTCAACATGGGAAGCCTGAAGCCACGATTGAGTGCGACTAATCCTTGAAATAAATATTATAACACAATAAATAACTTTTCCACTAAATGATTTCAGGGCCTTGAACGTTTTGTCCCCTGAAGTCACTACAACTTCAGGAGGGCATTTTATCTCTGGATAAATATAAATTAAATAATTCGTACTGTAAGTTAAGTGCCAGGAAACAGATGACCAAACACACACACCAACACAGGCTCTGTCACACCAACACCCAGACACACACATCAGGACAGGCTCTGCCACACCGACAACCAAACACACACACACACACCAGGACAGGCTCTGCCACACAGACACCCACACACATCAGGACAGGCTCTGCCACACCCACATCCAAACACACACACACCAGGACAGGCTCTGACACACTGACACCCAAACACACACCCTAGGACAGGCTCTGCCACACTGACAACTGAACACACACACCAGGACAGGCTCTGCCACACCAACACCCAAACACACACCAGGACAGGCTCTGCCACACCAACACCTATACACACACACACCCGAGGACAGGCTCTGCTACACTGATAACCAAAAACACACAAACAGCAGGACACAATCTACGTCACAGACGTCTACATCCGGATGGATTTTTCACACTGCATTGTCGTTTATACCCCCCTTAGTGTTTTTGTCCCTTGTGTATTGATGCCCCTGCTGCCCATATATACCGTATTGGCTCGGATATAGGCCGCCCCCGTATATAGGCCGCACCCTAAAAGTTTGGTGCTTTTTTAAAGAAAAAGTTTTTTTCTTTAAAAAAGCACCAAAAAACATGCTGCCACTCTGCCCCCCCCCCCGAGATATGCTACCACTGTCCTCCCTCCCCGAGATATGCTACCACTGTCCTCCCTCCCCGGAGATATGCTACCACTGTCCCCCCCCCCGACTTACCGGAGCAGACTCCTGGGTGTCTTGCGGGGCCGGCGGGGGACGTCTACGCAATACAACTTCCGGTGGCCCCGCAAGACACCCGGGAGTCTGCTCCGGTAAGTCCGGGGGACGGTCCGCACGATGCGCTTAGACAACCTCCCGTGCCGGCACCCCCCCCCCCCGTGGGAAGTGCTGGCAGGGGAGGCTGTCTGAGCGTATCGGGAAGTAGGATGCAGGTCCCCTGCACCCCTGCGGGGGATCTGTATCCTAACCCCGCTGCCTGCCCGTCGGGCGCTAGACCCCGAATATAGGCCGCACCCCCACTTTAAAGACTTAAAGTGGGGGAAAAAAGTGCGGCCTATATTCGAGCCAATACGGTATATTAATATTAGCCCCAGTTGCCGGTATAGTTGCAGGTATAGATCAACACATTAACACACAAACCAAGCTTTGTATAACATGTATAGATCAACTGATATTCACTTGTGATCTCAACACTGAAGGTATATATCAAATAAACAGAATCAGACATACAAATCCTGTATTTGCAGGTATACAATAGTATATGAAACGTAGCATTGCAGTTATAGATCAAATAAATACATGGAAACAGCATTGCAGGTATTAATCAACTGAATAAGACATACAAACACTGCAGGTATATTTGCAGGTATACATAAGTAATGTATGGAAATATATAGATATGGCTCTACAGAATAACGCAAAAACCCAGCTTTGCAGGTATAGATCAACTGGAATTCACATAAAAACTCGTCATTAAAAGGTATATTTAAAACCCCCTAAATTACAGGCATAGATCACAGGTTGCGTCCACACTGCCCACACAGCAATCACACTCCTATCATACCCAGGCAACCAGTAAATGCTGGTACCTAGGCAAGATGGGACTGTGCTTGCTGTGATTGCTGTTAGCAATCACACTCCTATCATGCCAGGTCAGCCAGTACATGATGGTACAGGGGGGCTGTAAGTGATGTGTAGACCCCATACTGCTGGCAGCATCAATACACAAGGGGGCAGCTAGCTAGGTTTCAGCATGTACTGGCTGACTTGGCATGATAGGAGTGTGATTGCTAACAGCAATCAAAGTCCCATTATGCCTAGGTTCCAGCACTTACACATCCAACCAGTAAATGCTGGAACCTAGGCATGATGGGACTGTGATTTCTGTTAGTTATCACACTCCTATCATGCCAAGTCAGCCACTACAGGCTGGTACAGGGTGGCTGTATGTGATGTGCAGACCCCATACTGCTGGCAGCATCAATGCACAAGGGGGGCAGCTAGCTAGGTTTCAGCATGTACTGGCTGACTTGGCATGATAGGAGTGTGATTGCTAACAGCAATCAAAGTCCCATCATGCGTAGGTTCCAGCACTTACACATCCAGCCAGTACATGCTCGTGGCTAACAGCAATCACAGTCCAATCATGCCTAGGTTCCAGCACTTACACATCCATGCTTTCACACACACACACATTCATTCATATACTCATTCATTCACAGATTCATTCCCTCAATCACCCATACTCATTCAAACACCCTCCCCACCAGGTACGCCCCTGCGCACAACAGTTTTTCCCAATTTTTTTTTAGCCTTTAAGCGGCCCGGCGCCCCCGCTCGTGAATCGCTCATTATTTACTTATGCAGTGAGAATTTCACCTTTAAAAAAAACATTATAGTAAGTAATACTGTTGTGTAACTAATACTACATTATCACACTATAATGTAGTGTTATTAACCATGAGCGAGCTGTACCAAAAATATAGAATAACAATTTAAATTTAACATTTGCAGAAGCATGTTGTGCGCACAAAATTTTGGCTCTGGGAAAAATTAGAGGGAACATTGGTAGTGAGATATCATTGCCGATAACGCTATTGTTAAATATGTGGCATATAATAGAAACCGTTCATTAGTGTACCAGGAATAAGATGAAATATCACAGTCATTGCTAATCTTGAATGTTGTTTTTATTATTTTTAAGTAAACCGAGACTATTCTTTCCTCTTCTCAGTTGTGGCTACTCCCACTATGGTGAATATGTCTGCTGTCTGCACAGTGATGTACTTTAACCCCTGCATGTCTATGAGACGTTGCCACCAGTCCTGTGAATCTGTTGGGTCCCCAAGGTATCGATGGTTTCACAACGGCTGCTGTCAGTGTGTGGGACCTGACTGCTATGGATATGGGAGCAAAGAAGCAATGTGCCAGCAGTGCCGCCCGTAGAGTCAGAAGCGATGGAGCAATATTATTAACAATCAATTAAAAAAAATATGGAAACACTGGTTAGGGGGGTTTGGATTGAGATGCTTTGCATTTTAGAGGCAACAGTGCTCACAAAGAACTGCTGAAGATACTTAGGATGAAAAGAGCATTATACCTATTGGTTAATCAGTTCCTACCTGCATCCTACCAAATATATTCTGCAGCATCTGATGCCTTGCAGTATCTCCACGATCAATGAAAAGGCTTGAGACCATGCTGATATTTGGGGTGTTCTCTGTTTTCTTTCCTACTTTCAAATGTCTATAAAACGATGCTCATGTATTCTCAAGTAGACCTCTGTGTCTTGAAGGCTGAATTACAATCATATGAAGGTCAATAGAACAGATGTAAGTCAGCAAGGGTAAGAAAAGCCTATAAGATTGTTTCAGTGCAACACAATATACTCCAAGCGCAGCAGGTTTTGGAGACTTGCTGTTTAAAGTCTGCTGCAGAATCAAATCTAGTTTGCAATTTGTATTTTTTCAGAGCAATAGACTAGCGTACACCAGTAAGATATGTTTCTTCTGATAGAATAAAGATATGATAGAACCACAAGAGGGCAGCACCCCTTGAATCGTGTTACTTGCTACTACTCCTTTGACAAGCACGTCTAGGTGTACTTCCTAGTCAATCGGTTGCGTTGCCTGGTATCTGTACAGTATTACATGTTATATGAGCAGTGAGCCAGTTCTTGTCTACGTTCTATAAAACATAACAAATGTTCCAGATTCTTCCATTTGTAACTAATATGCATACTTTTATGAGTTAAATACTATCAAGTTGCATATGCCATGGTGTTGACTGGTACTTTCCTGAAATGTTAATTTTATTATTACTTGCTCATTTGCATTTGTAGCTTCATTGCATCTGTTTAGTTAAGTATCTTCTGTCCTCAGTGTCTTAATAAAACCATGTTAAACTTCAATGTTTCCAACTTAATTGTTTCACAAGATAGAGTTGGCCGAAATAAAATAATAAAAGTAAAAATACTTTTTGCCAGTACATATATTTTATGATGTCAGCATGACATCACTGACATGTGTATGATATAAGTGAGATCCCCAAAGTGGATTAGTTTATTTTCTGAAGCCCCGACCTCCCATAACACTCATTATGATTAGAGTTACTAAAATCTAAAGTAATGGAGACTACAGGCAATCTTGTGTCATACCATCGGAGATACAGAAAACCAGAATTCACTACTCAAGCTGTAGGGGCTTCCTATAGCACAAAAATCATTTTTACAAAAAGAAGAGGGTGAGCAAATTTTGCCAAAATCTCTTACAGATAACCAATGGAGTTGTGGAAAGCCTTCTCCATGTCTAAAGACAGCAACGCTCTCAGAATCCTAACTCGATGGGCTTCTGTGGTGGATTCTCACCTGATAAAAAGGTTTTGTACCGTGTTAGCTGTGTTAGCCGTTGAGAAAACAGGAGAAAAGTATAGTTAAAATGATACCATTTATTGGCTGAGAGTTTAGTTGCGAGCTTTCGAGACCAAGTTGTTAGGTCTCTTCTTCAGGATTAATGCCTGAGGAAGGGACCTAACAACTTGGTCTCGAAAGCTGGCAATTAAACTCTCAGCCAATATATGGTATCATTTTAACTATACTTTTCTCCTGGATTCTCTCCTGGTCATTGAGAATAAGAGCAGTGGGGACAATATGTCTGCTGCTATTTATCTTGATCTTGATGAATAAAAAGGAGAAAGCAGATACAAGTTGTGTTTGTTTGTGGAATGTTTGCCTGGTTTGAGTAATGTTACAATTGTAGCAGACAGCATTTCTTGTGCAAACCATATTCCTTGAGTTTGTTGAATCATTTCTTTAATGTGAAAAACACTTTAGGAAATATCCTCCATTACCAATTGATTATGGAAGGCCAAAGCAGGAAAAGGCTCACTGGGGTTGGCACTTTATAGTGCATAGTGATAGCAAGTGTTTTGATACGTGCAACTTCAAACTCCCTGTTTGAATCGATACCATTGTTACTGGCAAAATAATAGGACAATAAAATTAAGGTGATTATTTGTGTGTAATTACAATAACAAGCATGGATCTGTTTTGTGTACTGGAAATTCACTAGCATCGATGGTCACAAATCTCATAAACTCATTTTTTAAGGCTAGTTAATGCCCAACGGGATAACTTATTATTTGGACAATTTTAAGATTGATATAGAACGCAATACGGTTTGAAGCATCATCGCTCTATCATTATCCCTGACCGAATGAATCCGCGGATGCACCTAGTCCTCAGATACTATATATAACCGGTTTAGGCGTGGAGGCGTTTTACCAAGCATGGGATAGGTATAAGGCTAAGCTAGATATAAGATAAGGCCAGGGACTAAGGAAAGTACTCAGAGGTTGGGCAGACTGGACGGGCCGAATAGTTCTTATCTGCTGTCACTTTCTATATTAGCTTCACATTCAGTTATACTGTATATTGACAGATATACATATTCAAGAATGGTTTATCGGTCAGCACAAAATCATCAGGCAAGCAGTCCACACTCCCGGCCCCGACTGGCCATCTGGCTTACTGAGCAAGTGGCCAACAGGGTCTTATTTTTAATGATGCTGCCCCTCCAGTAGCTGATCGGTTGCCAGCCAGGTACGCAGTGTTGGCATAAAATCGTAACGTGCAGCCTTGTGCATCCATCCGGCTTCCATCACTTAATGGCTCTGGTTTCCCATATATCTGTCAGGCCTCTATCTCATGAGGGTAAATTTAGCCTGAGTCACACACTGGGCTTCAGGGCCGCCTCATTGCCTTCCTCAATTATTTAGGGTCTATTCACTATAAGTCGACTGACAAAATGTGACACAGTTTGCGCGCCGCGACTCATGTCTTCACATCTCACTCAACACTATCATGATACAGAGGGGTCACTTATTTAAAGAGAACTGGCTAGCCAAGAACATGGAAGTAAGATGTGGCCACCCCTTCAGATATTTCCACTGACTGTGGAAAGTTATGTCAGGCTCCGAAATGTTGTCGGTCCTTAAGCGAATCTGGATAAATAAACAGCCAGGATTTCCAGCCTCGTGAACAATAATACCCCCTCGGCGGGACGTCGCCTCCAGGTCTCCACAGATGTCCCCTTTCCCAGCCACTGCACTCAGTGTCAACCAGCGTCACCCCTCCCACTCAGCTGGTGTCACTCGACCAGCCAATCACACTGCGCTCAGACGTCCCTCCCTTCCTGCGTGTCCACCAATGTGTGCAAGCGCTCAGGGCCGGAGAGACTGCCAGGCAACGAACGGGCCTGAGACTGCACGGACAGTAAATATCCCGCCATAGACACCCGGCGGGACAGAGAACCTCGCTAGCTCTACGGGTATGTAGGGGACCGACCGGTCGGTGACAGCGGCTCGCACCGAGTGCCCCTTCGTTGATTAACGTGACCTCCCCAAAACACAGAGCGCTGCTTGGAGAAGATGCCTCTAGCAGAGGTGAAGAAGAGTATATAGCCGGTCAGCCCTTCGTGGGAGCGGAGAGACACCCGTGGGCGCGCTGCTTATGTTTACCCGACAACTCGGTTTGCTTTTCCCCGGCTCCTGATGCACTGGTGAAGGTAAGACCATAAAGTGCGCACACGCTTGTTTACATTTGCTGTACAGTCCCCTTCTAGCTCACTCACACGTGGCTTCTTGTGTATAACCGCTGCCCCGCCCCCACCGATTACCTTTCTACCGTATATATTTTGGTGCTACCGCCCGCTCGTCGTTATCCTTAAAGATTCTTGTTGCCGAGCTCGGTTTATATTTAGTCCGTATTTGCATTTTCTCATAGTTTGCAGGTATTACGGTAACCTCACCATCAGCACCTCCTCGTATATATATGTCTCTCCATCCTTACAATGTTGGAACCTACAGGGGTTTATTTAAAGAGTTTTGACGTCAATTCCCACCATTCATCATGGATGACACGGTATAATTTAATGGGTGAAGACGCCTCACTGATTTAACTATGCATTATCCAGAGCTTATCCCACAGCAGCAGCTCACTGGGTTTGTCCTTCACAATATATAGTGAAGTTGGTGCTTTTATAACCTAAGCCCTCCATTTAGTGAATAGACCCCATACGAGTTGTTTCTGTTGATGCGCGTTCCGTCGGTTGGGAAGAATGTGCGTTACCGTCTTCGGCTATTCGGGATTAGTTACGCCATCGCAGTGTTTGTTCGCATCGGGGTTGCTTTATGACCCGTGTCTTAACATTCAAGCTGCTGGGAGATTCGCTTTAGAAGATGTTCTTTTGATGACGTTATCATTTCCTGCATAACAATACGAGGAAATAAAAACTAACGGTATTCTGAACCCGTTGGGCAATGACACTGCTGTCTCTTCCTGTCGCTTTCTACGTAACGGGGTGTAATCGCTAAACGGTGCCACCGCAACATAGAATTATCGGTAGGTTTACCGTCTGAACCCGCTTGTGGTTTTGTGGAGCTTAGATCTTTCCGTGGGCTGCTTCTAGTTGAACGCAGAACCGTCAACCTTTTTTTGTAAGATAGTAAGCGTCCACCCGGTGCAGCTTCGCATCACGATCACCGAACCCCAACCACTATCCTTATCCTCTTCTAGTGAAAGCTGCTCTTAATGGCAGCCGCTGGTGGTTTTCATGAAATTATGACATCTATGAGAAGAGGTCCATATTTTGCTGCCCCTGGAATCTACGCTGCCGGCGTCCTTTTTAATGCACACTGATAACGTTTTATGATTCAAATGAGTAAAATTACCAAGTGAAGCCGCAAATGGCTCCCAGAGCGCCTTTTCATGCATCGGCTTTTGTTTGAGAGCCTGTTCTCAAGGAGAGTATTGTGAGTGTGAAACAAACACTAATAGTGCCGAGTAATGGATTTCACGACGCGAAAGGGGCCATGATAGAAACGGATTTTTCTACGTAGCTTTTCATGTGTATCTTTACCTTCGCTTCCTTCCATTTCTAGTAAACGGGGCAGCAAAGCCTTACTTTCCACACTTTTTGTAGCATTAAAGAACAGCGTCCAAGTGCTCTGTGAGCGTGCGACGTGTCCTTTAAACAGCCCTATCATTCCAAACACAAAGTACTTCTCTTTGGGAGGAGAGAGGCTTCCTACTTCTGGTAAGCTTCTGCATGCATGTGTTTATGTACCTGGGATCTACTCTACTGTCCAGAGTAGTTCTCTGTCTCTCTGTGTGGACCTTAGGCATCCCCCTGGTACCAGCTCCAGTCAGGTTTGCTCCATCCTTCCAGGAAAGGGTCGTTAGGCTTTGCGTCCATCATGATCATTTTACCTTCTACCCATTGTACGAGTGTACTATTCGCCCTGTTTGCACATGGTCTGGAAGAACACATGAGGATATTGGGGCCATATTGTTTTATCTTACCTCGCTGTACATGGAATGAAGGACCTGCATTGAGTTTAGAAGCTCCTCTGTAGCTGAATATTCCACCTCCCTTAGCTGGTTCAACCTGTCTGTCGTGTGGTTTAATTTTTAGATCATGGCAGATGTTGGGGTGACTTTCACTTGATGTTGGGTGGAAAATGCTTTGCTGTAGTTAGGTTAATCCAGGCGGTATTATTCAGCTCTACAGCAACTCACATAGCCTAATGTTAAGAACCTCCTGCTGGGTTTGTCAAGGTCCCCCCCCCCCCCAGTTGACACTTAGTGAATAATCTTGTCATTTTTTTCCCCTTTCATTTATTGATCCTCTTTACCCATTGGTCATAAAGTAGTCTAAAATAAAACATCCGTAACAAATGATAATGTCCATATCGATAGCCTAAAAACCTTCTTGCAAATGTGGCCTCTGGTTTAGAGAGGTAGTCTAGATAAACACCGACTCTATTTACTATTTACTTTTCAAGTACTTTGACCTCGGGAAGCATTGCCAACATAACCTCTGGAAATGCAAAGGTTTTCTCTAGATATTTTTTGCCTGACTTTATATATTTCCACCCAGCCCTACATGCTTACTAAAACCTAACGCTCAATGTATATTGTTTGTAAGATGTGTTTCCCTACTGTCCATCCATCCATTACACTAAACCGAGTGTGAAGAAGAGAGCTCCGAGATCCCAAAAGCTTAGGTATCTTTCCATCTTTCTCTGTGTTGGTCCAATGAGAGGTATCGCCTTCAACTAAAAAAAAACAATTAAAAAGCCAATTAAGTTTGAAATTATCTGTACCCCTCCAGGGCATATGTCTCCCTTAATGGGCCATAGCCGGACAAAGTTTGTTTAGGTTGTCCATTGGCTAGACATACCATCTGTTGGTCGTCTATGGTCGTAAACGGCATTTTCATGTTAACTCGCCAAGAACGACACATCTCGCTGTGCAGCAAACTTGGATGCTGTTCCTTTGGGATGGAAGGGGGGAGTTGAGCATGGGGCTCTGAATAATGATCCATATATAATTATGCTACTCAATTAGAAGTGCGCTCCCAATAGGCGCTTTAAACAGTTCTTGCTCCGTTTGCAGCTGTGTGCACGCTGACCTGTGCAAGTCAGAAAGGATGAAGAACGCAGAAAAGACCAAGCGCGCGTGACTCAAGTCACTACTTTAATAGCCTGATGCAACAGACGTTTCTGTGCACGCAGAAAATCCCTGCCGGCCTATTCATGCTATTAAAGTAGTGACTTGAGTCGCACTCTCACATGTTCCGGTGCGCTTGTTTTTTTTCCTGCGCTCTTCATAGTGATCTGCACCTTCTGGAGCAAGCGATGACGTTTGCATATAGCAGCGCATGTATGAAGTACTACCCCAAGCCTGTGCTGGTACTGGACTGTCAGAGAGGGGTAAAGCGAGTAGGGGTGGGGGTGTCGGTGCCCCAAAGGAGATCAGAGCAGCTAATCCCATTCATGTCATTGAAGAAGTGTGGAAACAAAGGATCCTGACAGACTTGACTGGGTGGACACTAAGGGTGGAGTTAACCTTTTGTTCTTGCATTAAAACAGCTGGGGGAGGACACACATGGGGTTTCATGCATTTCTTTGCTACCTTCTGTTCTGAGCACTGTTTTTCCCCCTTCCCCCCCACCCACATCAGGGCACCCAGGACTACTTCTCATTTCTTTTTCCATGTTTCGGTAGAAAATGATGCTTCGCGTGAACTCGAGTCCTGGCAGCCAATGCGGGTAAGCGTGCCGAAACTTCACACACACTCACATCCAGCTCTAGTTCTTTACTCACTGCTTATCTGCAGATACACAAAATGCTATCACCCCCCCATCTGAATTTAACTGTTTGTGTCATAGATCCACAAAGGCTCAAGGAACCAGTGTGTGTGTGTGTATATGTGTGTGTGTGTATATATATATATATATATATATATATATATATATATATATATATATATATATATATATATATATATATATATATATATATATATAATACCTGGCATTTCCTTACATGTAGTCAGATTAATAGCCGGTGAGTGTGTGCTGTTGATATGCACAGCATAAAGCTAAGCCTGCGTTTGCAATAAACGTCCGTGCCTGTGTGATAATATCGTGATTTACATACTAGATTTTCCTGTTTTCAACTCGTGATTGAGACTGTAAATGTTTTCCCCCCTGAAGTATTCCCTGAGACCCTCTTAAACCTAGATAGAAAGTACATTTCAAAAGGAAACAAGGTATTTTGTTGTGATTCTTTGAAACACCAAATCTGGTCTGCCCCTCTTTCTGCTAAAAAAACACAAAAAAAACAACCATAGCGCTATGCTAATGCCATGTGTGTTTGAACTGTTACCTCTTACCATTTCTGCTGGAAGGATGTTCCCCTTATCTACCGCCCATAGTGTCATTATCAAAATGCATTTAGTGAAAGGCAATATTAGATGTTCATTACGGAAAGTGAGTAAAATAATCCCTACATAAAATCTCTGATATTGATATATGAACATATTGAACCCCCTGTAAGTTTTTTTTTTGGGGGGGGGGTCCTAATTTGTGTACTTGAATTGTTTGTTAGAATATGTCACTGCATGTGTATGAAGTCAGTATTCAGCTATATGTGGCAAACAAGTTACAGATTCAAAATAAGGTATTGATTCTGCTCCCTGATGAAACAAATTCCATTGTTAAATAATTAGCCATGCACGTATTAATAGAGCTCGGCAAACTAGCCATGCACGTATTAATAGAGCTCGGCAAACTAGCCATGCATGTAATGAGTAGAGCTCGGCAAGCTAGCCATGCATGTAATGAATAGAGCTCGGCAAGCTAGCCATGCATGTAATGAATAGAGCTTGGCAAGCTAACCATGCATTTAATGAATAGAGCTGGGCAAGCTAGCCATGCATGTAATGAATAGAGCTAGCCATGCATGTAATGAATAGAGCTAGCCATGCATGTAATGAATAGAGCTTGGCAAGCTAACCATGCATGTAATGAATAGAGCTCGGCAAGCTAACCATGCATGTAATGAATAGAGCTCGGCAAGCTAGCCATACATGTAATGAATAGAGGTCGGCAAACTAGCCATGTGTGTATTATTGGTAAATACCGTATTGGCTCGATTATAGGCCGCACCCTAAAAGTTAGGTGCTTTTTTTTAAAGAAAAAACAATCTTAGTACTGCCACTCTGCCCCCCGCCCCCCAAGATATGCTGCCACTCTGCCCCCAAGATGTGCACCCCCCCCTTAGACTTACCGGTGCAGACTCCCCGGGGCCGGCGGGGGACATCTACACAGTATGCGTATTCAACTTCCGCCGTGGGAAGTGCCGGCTGCGGTGATCCACACGTTAACAATATCTGCTGCCGGCCCGTCTGCACGATGTGCTTTAACAATCTTCCTTGGGAATTCCCGGCAAGGGAGATTGTTAAAGCGCATCACGCTGCCGGGAAACGTCTGCACGATGCGCTTAGACAACCTCCCGTACCGGCACCAAAGACCCCCCCCCCCGTGGAAAGTGCTGGCAGGGGAGGCTGTCTGAGCGTATCAGAGAGTAGGATGCAGGTCCCCTGCACAGCTGCGGGGGATCTGTATCCTAACCCCGCTGCCTGCCCGGCGCCCGGAACTGCATGTCCCGGCGCTAGACCCAGAATCTAGGCCGCACCCCGACTTTAAAGACTTAAAGTGGGGGGGGGGAGTGTGGCCTATATTCGGGCAAATATGGTAATTATGCAGTGCCATCTTAGTGGTCGCAGGAGAACCTTTGCAAGGCCTGCCATTCATAATACAAAATTAACTTGATGAATTAAAACCATGTCTTCTTAGCAGACTTCCTTACAACGAGAATAATCCAATTGTAATGTATCAGGCTTACTTTGCTGCACTTTTTTAGTACAGTAATAAATATGTTGCGCCTATATAAGCTACTCTAGGTATGCAGCCATGATAGAAAAAGTGTAAAAACTATAGGTGAAGTGTGACGGGTTATCCATTGTTCACTAACATCCCACGTATTCTGTGTTCACAGGTAATTCAGTGATCCTGGAAAGGCAGAGTCACCGATTTAAGTTTTTGATGGCCGTTTGGTTACTTTGTTAACCTAACAGTTAAGAGGCTCACAAGGATACTTTGCGGTAGTTAACAATGTCTCCCACGCCGACCAAGGCCACTGGGTGTCCAGGAGCATGCGCGGGCCTCATCTGCCTGCCTCCGATCTCCGATGACATGCAGTTGATCTGGACTCAGGCAGAACTGACCAGCGACCTAGATAACCACCCACAGCTTCTGCACACCTTCAGTTACTTCCCATATCCAAGCATGCCAGAGATTGTCCATCTCAGTTTGCGTTTTGGATTACAGATCGGAAAGGTAAAGACCTGGTTCATGGTGCAGCGAATCCGGTGCTGCATTAGCTGGTCACCAGAAGAAATTGAGGAGACTCGTTCGCGTCTACTCTACAATCAAGACCAGCTGCACTTCAAGCCACTGGTTGCTCTATCAAAGAAAAGTAGTGCCTTCCATAGCCCAGGGAAACTGGACGCTCACACTTCAAACAGCGAGTCACGGCAAGACGATGCCCCTCCCCCACTCTTGCCCTCAACAGATGATGCTGCCCCAGAGGCTAAAAAGCCAAAGACAGAGTACTTGGCATCAGAGGTGGATCAAGAAAGATCTAATGTATTTTTCCCAAAGCTTCAAATCCAGAGCCCAGTTGGGTTCAGGAACCATTCTGACACTTATGGACAGCATTCTCCAGATTCGAACGTTTGTGCAGAGGTGCTGAAGAGCGCAGCCAGGACCCCCACTCTAAGTCACATGTTTGGAGTTGATGGGACCGCGGTGACCCCAGAGGCAGCACGTCTCCAATCTGAAGAGGAACACGGTAACAGAATGGAGACTCCATCCTGGAATACAGATGGCTTGAGGTCAGCGCAGGGACATGAGCAGGGTGGGGCTTTTAGAGAAGACGGTTCCACGCCAGTTACAAGGCGCCAAAGGAAAACCAAAGAACAGCTGGCAATTCTAAAGTCCTTTTTTTTGAAGTGCCAGTGGGCTTGCCGTGAGGACTACAAGAAATTGGAAGAAATGACTGGCCTTCCAAGGCCAGAGATTATCCAGTGGTTTGGAGATACCCGCTATGCACTTAAGCACGGACAGCTTAAGTGGTTCCGGGAAAATGCTCAGGTACTTCCCAGTTGGCTGGATGACTCTCAGCATCAGGTTACTCAAAATGGTAGACAGGTTGATCCAAAACATGAAGAAGACTCTGGTACAGGAATAGCAACATCTGTGATTGCAAACTCGGAAACAGATTTAAAACCAACAGTTCAGCCGATAACTGCTTCAGCGCTGCTCACTCCAGTGCTCAAAACTTTAGCTGCATCCACTAACGTCTCAGAGCCACCTGTGGCAAAAGCTCCAGAAAAGCTAGATGATAAGTCGCTAGCCTCATCAGAAACAACAAAACTAATGTCCACAGAGGAACCTGCGCAGGAAATGCTAGACAACTGTCCATCTAAAAATAATTCACACGCAGCAGGGCAAGTATCACCAATAGCTTTTCAAGCAGCTCCTAAATCTCCTTGTGGACCCTCATCTCCCATTCCAGCAATGTCCCCTAAAAAGGGCTATGCTGTTTTGGAGCGACACTGGTCGGTCCAACGTCACATCAAAGAGGATGACTTGCAGCTACTAGTCACAAAATCTGGATTGAGCAGAAAGGAAGTGAAAGACTGGTTTTGTCATAAAAGTGATGAACCAGCAGAAGTAGAGGTTTGCTTAGATGAGGAGGAGGAGGAGGATGATGATGCCAGAGGAGAGATGGAAGAGGATGATGACGATGTAGTTATTCAGGACTAGTTGGGCTTTTTAATTATGTTTGGTATCACAAAACATACAATAAACGATCTCTGAGATGTACATATAAAGCAAGCAAAGAAAGAAAATGCATATTTTCATCACTTTTTTTTTTCTTCATTTTTCTACAAGTACTTAAATTGTTTATATCAACTTTGTCACAGATGACAAAGCTGTGAATAAGCAGTATTAACAATTGGGTACGTATATTTCTAAGAGGACACACGCCCATGACACGATTTAAAGTTTATGTTCTAATGTAGACTAGCATGTGCATTGAAGACTGAATGTTAAACGCACAGTAACAAAATCTGTTTTTTTTTTGTTTTTTTTTAAACCTTGACTGCTGAAGGCTTCCTACATTACCGTGCTGCAGCGTGGTCTGGAATGATTTCTGCTGCTAGAATGAGAAATCGGGTATTATCTATCATTTTAATAATGTGTTTGACTAGGTATGGTCTACGTTGCATATATCATCCTGGTAAAATCACTGCCCAGGAATTCCAAGGTACATCTCGGCAAACGAGCCGGAGGACTCCTGTTATTCAGCTTCTGAAAATGATCTAGCATATTTAAATGAATGGAACGCTTGTTATCCAGAAATGTTACAAAGACATAAAACAAACTATTATTTGAGAGGGACTCCTACACAGCCCTCACCAAGCATAAGGGTGGATAGTCGCAGCGGTCCGTTTAAAATAGTGTGCTCGGTGTAATATGCTTTCTCATTTTCCGACCCACCCTTAACATTTTGTATTTATTTCTTTTAATGCTGCCGTAATCAGTTTCTAGAACTTGCATAATACAAAAGTGCGGTGGGTTGCATATGCATCATTATTGGTAGCTTTCATAGGCACTATTTTAATACATGTTCAGACACTGGTATATGTCATTTATTGGGCTGTTAACATATTGCTTACACCCAGCAAAGGTATAACGCATAGTTAAATCCGTGACGTTTCTAAGTCACAGGGCCTTCTCGGCATGCTGGCAAAAAGTGCTGGTGTTGGCCCTTTATCATGAATAGTTAAGTGAGAGTTAAAAGCACAACTCTTCTGCAACTTATCCTGACAACTTTCCCATTAGTGAAGAGACTCCTTTGTTTATAAGGAAGCACAGGATGCCGGCAGCCCCCACGGCTTGGGGTGCAGATGTCATTTTGATACATATGTCGTACCTATAAGTCAACGAACATGCTTACTAACACATTGGTAATATATGAATTATATATATGTACGTATCTGGGGAAAGTTGTCAGCTGAAGTATCGTGTTATGTCTACCTGTTTCACGACAGTGTTGTTTAGGTAAGGAATGCCCCATCTTCTTCATCTACCAGATCTGCTTGTTGGCTGGGCATACTTTTATGTTTAATTTATATTTGTTTACTAGATGATTAAGGTATGCTAAAAATGTTGTTAATTTGGTTCCATGCATAAGAGTACTGAAGAGGCACTGTTGACAAAGATATATTATGGTCATTTAGGTTCCAAAATGACAATTCCCAAGAAAATAGAAGTGCATCTTTATATAAAACAAAAATATATTGTATAAATAACAAAGGCTCCTTTATTTATTGACTTGACTGATGAACGCCAGCATACGAAGAGTTACATTTGGTACGTTATTTTTTTCTGTCAAAAGGAACCTATTTTTATACACGTTTTTTAATAAAACAGATATTACTATGGGTTCTTTTTCCTTCTCTTCCTCTAGAGGTCACTATTTACATATCAATGTTTCAACGCAGGTTTTTCATGACTAGTGCATGTAAACCGCTTTGCCCATCTTAACGGTTAATGATACTAACTTTTCAAACCAAATGAAATCAAAATGCAGAAATACTGAATACCTGCGCAAAGTATTGCCTAACGTATCCAAGTTATCCTCTAAAATAGATTTGATTTCCACTGACACAACATATTGGCATTTACTCTGGGCAGTCCTGACTTCAACAAGACAAAATTGCCTTCTTAGAAATACGTGATTCCCGTGTAATGTTGAGAAATATCTCAGGGTGTTAACAGCAACCTTAACTGACTGTATTTGGAAGCCTAGAAGAAGTAAAATACTGTAAGAACACAACATACAATCACGTCAACTTATAACGTTTTCTTAAAAGAAAAAGCAACGGGTCTACTTTAAGCTAGCAATAAATGAAGAATGTATTCCTAATTGATAAACGCGAGTGATCACCCAGTGATGATAATATGAAAAAATACTTTCCAACCATAGGCGGCTGCAACCCAAGAAAAGACACTCCAGCTGTCCAACACGATATAGATCCGCTAAGGGGCGCTTGCACAATTGGGGGGGGGCACAATAGTGTAGATTGGATGTGTAACTTTTGAATGTAAATCTGTGTATTAAATGCACTTGCAAGAGGATATCCTTTTGCATTCTAATTTTCTAGCTTTCTACATTTCTTTGATAACATCATGTGCCCTCCTGGCATTGACTCAATGTATTACCCTACACATGTTGGGTATTTTCAAAATCAAGACACTTCTATTAATGTATCCTGTGGTATTTTGGTCAACTGAACTAGTTCGGGGACAATTATCATAGGGAAATAGTTTTTAAAAATATTTTCATTATTTTAATGTATTATTCATACTAAATGTTGGATTATATGTCGGATGGTATCAAAAGAAAGCTATATCCTCACTTGAAAAAAAAGTCTAATTAAAAAGAATTATGGTTATAGAAACATAATGTAAAAATGCCCCAGGGGGTTTTTTTTGTTGATTAATGAAGGGGTTAAGACAACAAAGTTTACTTACACTCTGGAATGATAGGAGCGGGAGCTTGGTGTCCTTGGGGTGAACTGCAGCTTTAAAACAAGTCATTTCTCAGGTTTATTTAAATACCATTATTATAATAATTTATTAATACAGCACCTGCAATCTATGCACTGCTTGGATTCATATATTTAAGGGGTATGACAAAACTAGAATTGACAGACTAAGATAAACTGTCACATTCGCAAGCTTACAATCTAGATGATTTCAGTTAATCAGATTTGTTACCAGGTTAGTTAGAACAGAACCAATAGCAATTCTATTTTTAAGTTACTAAACAAAGAACAAATCATATTGGGCCAAATAAGTAAATGACATTAAGGATGCAGAATGAAATGTGGAGCATCCAGAAATGCATCTTTAGTGTTTGATAACAATGACCCCTCTTCCCGTAAAGTATAACAGTCTTTATAAATCAGGACTAGGCAGCCTCCGTTATTTTTACCTCACCCATATGATACCCAATTTAGTGGCAGGTCCTGTCCTGTCTACTTCGCACTTCTGCACACCCTGAGTTACCTGGATCGGCCTGAGTCGATCTGTATTCCTACCCGGGGTTGCTCTGGAGTCCCTCGACTCTCCTGCAAAAACAAAACACAACCCATATTTGCTTTACATAACACTTGTGGGTCTTTTTGTGGCCCTCTGCCAAAAAGCCCCGCAAATTCTATCGAACAACATCATTGATGGCACCCACCCCCCCCGGCAAGAAAAAACACTTCCGAGTCTATTATAAAGTTGGGAAACACTCATAGTTAATAAGTACACATGTGGAGGTATGTTTTATTCATTTTTCTTTTAGTGCCAGGGACTTTCTTCATGATGTACGGTAGGAAGCTTTGTATTATCACCTGGAAATACGTTTGGTGTGTTACGAGTTTGAATTGGGTCACCAGACACGTTGGACTGCTCACACAAGAAAGGGAAATTCAGCATGGACGTGGAGTGTGACGATCCGCTGCAGAGAGATACACATCAAATATCACTGTCACAGTGTCAATACACAAAAAAATGAACTTTTGTGTTAAAAGATTGAAAAAACATGCAGATTAAGTGTGCTTAATCGGATCCATACAGGTTAATACATCGAGTCCGGTGGTTATCAAAACTAAACCCTTTAAAGTTGATGAGAAAAATAAGCAGGTTGGCAAGAGTCCACCACAATGAATATCCTGCATCAACTCATGGTTCACCAGCAAAACCAGTCGGATGAAGTCCACGAAGATCCTGATAACAGTATACATCTCCACTGAAATCTGCAAGGGTTAAACTTGTCAGAAGGTGGATTTGTTGCATAAAGTGACTGGTGGCGAAAACCTGGTAAACAGGGGTTTCTGAAAAGCTTTCGGTAAGTTGAGTAGTAGCTTCCATATTTTCTTCCTGAAATCTGTGTCATCTACAGTGATAGCTACAGATGCTTACACGTCAGAGAAGTATAACAAATGGTGTATTTCCAACAGCGTAAGTTGTATGCGAGTCCGTGTGCATGCTATGCACCGCTATGATACCACAGGTCCCAAAACAGCAACAGGAGAATTCCATGCTGTGAGGATGGGTCTTTTGGAAAGTCTGACTCAGCTATGGCCTGTGCACCCCTACAACACCAAGCGGTTCCAGGCTACTGGCGTAATAGTACAAAATGAGCTTAATACACGTGAAAAAATGTAAATGTGAGTTTTAAGCCTCTGTGATTTTTCTTTTTGTAGTAGACTGCAAAGATAAAGCAAGAAATATGGTGACAGGATTCTAAGATGAACCCCTGTTTCAGTTTACTGTGCTTTTCTAATTCAATCTAAGAAAAAAATAATTTTTATAATGATCACCAAAAAAAGTAGTAGTACAGCAATTCCGGACTTAAAACTTAAGACACTCAAGGTCATCCCACAATGGACTTGTCCTTTTTACTGCGGTGCATGGATCGGTAAGTAAAGCAGTAGATTTAATGAAAAACTTTCAAACATCATGAGAGTTTTCTTACCCATAAGGCACGCTCTGTAAAGACATGGGAGAACCTGAAAAAAGCAGGTATAAGCAGGTTGCATTCACATAACATTAATACTTACTAACAATTATGCAAGAATATTCTACATAACAGTTGAACAATAATTGCTGTGTCTGCAATTTGGCGTTCAATACATTTTTACAGAATAGAATCAGAAACGGTCAGTGGTTTTTTTTGCCTTTCCTCCAGCTACCATTTATTGTGTTAACAAATGCAATGAAATCTGTAATGTAACTCTAATAATAATAAAAGTATAATAATAATAAAATATCTCCACCTCCACATTAGAGCTACTAGGCACTCTTACCCTGATCTGAGGTTAATGGGGTACTCCTTTCCTGTGTTCTGCCTGCGGAGGCTGGCTGCTAGAAATATGAAATACACAGAAAAATGCAAATACGCTTTGGAAGCATGAATTACAAAAACAGTAAAAAAATAAGCCCACCAGGGAACCCTACAGGTTGGATTTTTTTGGGTCACGCAGGCTGGAGCTGATTCTTTCATACTCTGCATTTATATCTAAGACTACAAATTAGTGTTTTTGCTATCGCTATGTCCCGATACTAGGTTGATATTTCTGTTTGACTACATGCTATTCAATTAAGTGTATCTTTAAATAATGCCAAGTCAAGGTTTCCATAGATCTGTATCATGGGCTTTTAAAGAGTTAACATTTAATATGTCAGGACCAGCTCATTTAGAAAGTGCCCTGGGATGAGTATAAAGTGGCACTCTGCTATCATATGCATCAAAGCTGGAATCTCTGCATCTCTCTCTTGAATTTCCAGCGGTAAAGAAATGTTTTGTTAGTTAGAATTCACAACTGGAATTTGTTTGAAATTAAGTGACGTCCTGGTGTTTCACACCCAATGGTGAATCCTATCGGTCCTTTATTTACATACCAGGTGTAAAAAACGTCACTTTCGCAGCATTACCTGGTAGATGAATTTTAATCCTTATAATGCCTTTTTGACATCTATATCTCTCGCATGCTAAGGAAAAAGTGGAAGCAATTATCTGGTAGTGAAACCAGAGTACAATCGCAGATTGGGTTTTATATGTTCGGTCTAGGGCTTTAAATTGACTCCTGGTACAGAATTGCTGGAAACAATATTCAAAATGGACTGAGGTTAGGAAGGCTGGGTAGCAGACACGCGTAAATCATGTGTGATATAGGTAGTAATATAAATATGAATTTAAAGCAATATACACCAGTCCATCAAGTTTCAAAGAAGTTGTTCTACTTATACAAAATATTATTTGGACCCTCTAGCATGTGAAGCAGATCTATCATTTATGTCTTTCCCCTTAAGGAATTATGTAAAAAATCTAACATGAATAGTTAAAGTTTATGTTTCTATGGCAACAAACTTTCAGTTCCTGCTTTTGTGACACAGGACAATCGAGTGATGCAAAATTTTGCTGGATTGAGTACGTTTTTGGAAGGCTTTAGGACTTTAAAGAGCACTATGATCATTGTTTCTAATGCTATATTTAGTTGTAAAAGTGCTAAATTTAGCAGAAAAAGGGCCTTTTTATTCAGTTGATTAAAACGTGAGAAGTTCTGTTTCAGCAATGTTATCCTTAATGGAAAATGGCATGTCTCGGTATGATGTGTCATAAAACCAAATGCGTTGTTACAATGAATGGGTGCTGACACCGGTTGCAAGTTGAAACTTCTGTTTAGCTTGAGCACGGGGAATCTTCTATGATTTGTAGCCTTCTCTCGTGACCTGAACTCTGCCAGCCCACGCTTGTTTACTGACCGTAGCATCAGTTTGCATAGGTCACAGAATACTCGTTATCTGCCCAGATTATCAGCATTTAGATTTCCTTGACAACAGTCAGGTTCATTAGCCTTTGCTGAAGGGTGGTTTGTTTGTTTTGTGCTTGGGAGCAAAATCATATTACTCTCCATGTTCTAAGTAAGCCTTTAATCTCTTTGTCCCCTGCTCCTCGTTTGTGTTTTCTCTGCCGCAAACTCACTGCATCACAACTTCTTTTCTTCGGGGATCATGTTTTTCTACATATGTGTATATTCACTTTTTTTTTTCTTTTCTTTTTTTGTTGCAGTGCATATGGTACAGATATGGAAGATCATCAGGACCTATAGTTTATTTTACCCTAGTTTTAAAGGGGTATTATCATGAAAAAGCCAAGCAATTGATAAAAAATGTCATTTAATCATGGGTTTGCTTTCTCTCTCCCAAAGACAGAATAACATAGTTTAGAGCTTCTTGATCCAAGGAGAGATCCGATTGCCTTTTGGAGTCAAGGATTTTTTTACCCCTGATCGCAGAATTCAAAGTAGCTTAATTAGGGTTTTTTTGCCTTCTTTTGGATAAAGAAGAGGAAGGTTAGGTAGAAGGGTTGAACTTGATGGATTTAGGTCTTTTTTCAACCTTATTTACTATGTAACTATGTAACTATCTGCACCTGACTTATGGATCTGCTTGTTTTATAAATGATATAGAGGACAAATAATGTAGAAGCATTTCATATACTGCAGTGTATCTCTATAGAAAACCAGCAATGTATACAAAAGGTATTACTTAAAGAGACAGTTTGCTGACCCTCACAGCTCCAATAAAGAAGAATGTCTTTAACATAAAACAGAATAAACAAGGAGGACGTTGGCCTCTGCTTGTGAGTTGCTCATGTAAATCAGATAACACTTGCAGGATTACCAAACCATAGCTATATATATAATTTAGAATGTTTGCAAATAACCATGACTTACACTGAATCCTCCGGAGCGGGATCCTACATAAGGTAAAGAATCAGTAGATGATGAACGGCTAGGAGAGAGAAACATGATCAAAGTCTGTCTTTATGCACGCCAGTATTTTCTTTTGGCAATGCCTATGGCGTAAAACACGACACCTCCTATCTTTAATGTACAATCGCCTTACCTTACTATTTGGCTGCAGTGCTGGGAGCTATGCCGAGGTGTAACTAGGAGACAAATGGATATTGCCATTGTTAGCCCAAGAAAAAATGCAGTCTTGAGTCAGAGTTCATACCTTTTTGTTGGGCCAAAGTAGTTACATAAGCTTTCGGGACATCTGAGGTCTCCGTCTGAAGAAAAGACCTCTATAAAGCCTAGAAAGCTCATGTAACAGGGGAGGTACACAATTAAAGCAGATAATACAGTACTACATTTAGGTGAAGAGTGGCCTGCAATCACTCAATGGTCCTGTTTTATAGAAGTCAGCCCACTTACGCAGTCTACACACGCCATATTGTTTTTTTTGTTTGTTTCTTATGTTATCTAAGCATCTGTAAGTGTAATGAAAACTGGGTTCATATTAGTTTGAACTTGTTTCACAAACACAAGAAAGGAAAATGAAATGAAAAAGAAAAAAAAAGAATATATATACCGTATTGGCTCGAATATAGGCTGCACTTTTTCCCCCCACTTTAAGTCTTTAAAGTGGGGGTGTGACCTATATTCGGGGTCTAGCGCCCGACGCCCGGGACATGCAGTTTCGGGCGCCGGGCAGGCAGCAGGGTTAGGATACAGATCCCCCGCAGCGGTGCAGGGGACCTGCATCCTACTCCCCGATACGCTCAGACAGCCTCCCCTGCCAGCACTTCCCACGGGGGGGAGTGCCGGCACGGGAGGTTGTCTAAGCGCATCGTGCAGACGTTCACCGGCAGC